>NC_143053.1:243840000-244187500 GCF_052426305.1 Pelodiscus sinensis | reverse complement strand
AAACCTGGTGGGATGGGACGCATGATTGGAATGTTGGTATGGAAGGGTACGGCTTGCTCAGGAAGGACAGACAGGGAAAAAAGGGAGGAGGGGTTGCCTTGTATATTAAAAATGTACACACTTGGACTGAAGTGGAGATGAATGTAGGAGATAGCTGTGTAGAGAGTCTCTGGGTTAAGCTAAAAGGGGTAAAAAACGAGGGTGATATCATGCTAGGAGTCTACTACAGGCCACCTAGCCAGGTGGAAGAGGTGGATGAGGCCTTTTTTAAACAATTAACAAAACTATCCAAAGCCCAAGATTTGGTGGTGATGGGGGACTTCAACTATCCAGACATATGTTGGGAAACTAACACAGCGAGGCACAGGCTATCCAATAAGTTTCTGGACTGCATTGGAGACAACTTTCTGTTTCAGAAGGTTGAAAAAGCTACCAGAGGAGAAGCTGTTCTGGATTTGGTTTTAACAAATAGGGAGGAACTAGTTGAGAACTTGAAAGTGGAAGACAGTATAGGGGACAGTGATCACGAAATAATAGAGTTCATGATCTTAAGGAAAGGTAGAAGGGAGACCAGCACAATTGAGGTAATGGATTTCAGGAAGGCAGATTTTGATAAGCTCAGAGAACTTGTAGGTAAGGTCCCATGGGAAGCAAGACTGAAGGGAAAAACAACTGAGGAGAGTTGGAAGTATTTCAAAGGGACGTTGTTAAGGGCCCAAAAGCAAACAATTCCGCTGTGTAGGAAAGATAGAAAATATGGCAAAAGACCAGCTTGGCTTAACAAGGAGATCTTGCATGATCTCAAAATAAAAAAGGAGTCTCATAAAAAATGGAAATTAGGACAAATAACAAAGGATGAATATAGGCAAGCAACACGGGAATGCAGGGGCAAGATTAGAAAGGCAAAGGCACAAAATGAGATCAAATTAGCTACAGGCATAAAGGGAAACAAGAAGACCTTTTATAAATACATTAAAAGCAAGAGGAAGACCAAGGACAGGGTAGGCCCACTGCTTAGTGAGGAGGGAGAAGCAGTAACAGGAAACTTGGAAATGGCGGAGATGCTCAATGACTTCTTTGTTTCGGTCTTCACCGAGAAGTCTGGAGGTGTGCCTAACGTAGTGAATACAAGCAGAGAGAGGGTAAGTTTAGAAGATAGGATACACAAAGAACAAGTTAAAAATCACTTAGGAAAGTTAGATGTCAGCAAGTCACCAGGTCCTGATGAAATGCATCCCAGGATACTCAAGGAGCTGATAGAGGAGGTATCTGAGCCTTTAGCTATGATCTTTGAAAAATCATGGCAGACAGGGGAGATTCCAGAAGACTGGAAAAGGGCAAATATTGTGCCCATCTATAAAAAGGGGAATAAGAACAACCCAGGAAACTATAGACCGGTCAGTTTAACGTCTGTCCCAGGGAAGATAATGGAGCAGGTAATTAAGGAAATCATATGCAAACACTTGGAAGGTAATAAAGTGATAGGGAATAGCCAGCATGGGTTTGTGAAGAACAAGTCATGCCAAACTAATCTGATAGCTTTCTTTGATAAGATAACGAGCCTTGTGGATAAGGGAGAAGCGGTGGATGTCATATACCTAGACTTTAGTAAGGCATTTGATACGGTCTCGCATGATATTCTTATTGATAAACTAGGCAAATATAACTTAGATAGGGCCACGATAAGGTGGGTGCATAATTGGCTAGATAACCGTAGTCAGAGAGTGGTTGTTAACGGTTCTAAATCCTGCTGGAAAGGGATAACAAGTGGAGTTCCTCAAGGGTCTGTTTTGGGACCCGTACTGTTCAATATCTTCATCAATGATGTAGATATTGGGATAGAGAGTACGCTTATTAAGTTTGCAGATGATACCAAACTGGGTGGGGTTGCGACTTCTTTGGAGGATAGGGACATAATTCAGAATGACCTTAGCAAGTTAGAGAAATGGTCGGAGGTAAACAGGATGAGGTTTAATAGAGAGAAATGCAAAGTGCTCCACTTAGGAAGGAACAATCAGTTCCATACATACAAGATGGGAAGCGACTGTCTAGGAAGGAGCATGGCGGAAAGGGATCTAGGGGTCATAGTGGACCACAAGTTGAATATGAGTCAACAGTGTGATGCTGTTGCAAAAAAAGCAAATATGATTCTAGGTTGTATTAACAGGTGTGTTGTAAGCAAAACTCGTGAAGTCATTCTGCCGCTCTACTCTGCACTAGTTAGGCCTCAGCTGGAGTACTGTGTCCAGTTCTGGGCGCCACATTTCAAGAAAGATGTGGAGAAATTGGAAAGGGTACAGAGAAGAGCGACAAGAATGATTAAAGGTTTAGAGAACATGACCTATGAAGCCAGGCTTCATGAACTGGGCTTGTTTAGTTTGGAAAAAAGAAGATTAAGGGGGGACATGATAGCGGCTTTCAAATATCTAAAAGGGTGTCACAAGGAGGAAGGAGAAAATTTGTTCCTCTTGGTTTCTGAGGACAGGACAAGGAGTAATGGGCTTAAAGTGCAGCAGGGGAGGTTTAGATTGGACATTAGGAAAAAATTCCTAACTGTCAGGGTGGTCAAATATTGGAATAAATTGCCAAGGGAGGTGGTGGAATCTCCCTCTCTGGAGATATTTAAGAACAGGTTAGATAGACATCTGTCAGGGATGGTGTAGACGGAGCTTGATCCTGCCTTGAGGGCAGGGGGCTGGACTCGATGACCTCTCGAGGTCCCTTCCAGTCCTATGATTCTATGATTCTATGTGAATAAAGAAAGGCACCGGTTTCAGCATTTGTAGAATCAGAGCCCAGTACAATATATGGGAGGTGGGGATTTGGGTTTATTAGGAACTGGGGAACCTTTTGGGAAAGGAGGCGCCTACGTGGAAGGATGGGTTCCATCTAAACCAAAATGGAACCAGATTTCTGGCATGTAACATTAAAAAGGTCACAGAGGAATTTTTAAGTGAAGGGCTGAAGGAAAGCCTTTATGTTAAGAGGAGCACATGGTTTGGACAGAGACTTTCTTTAGGGGACAATTTATTAAAGAGGATACTCACATCCTAGGAAAGAGGTGATGATAGAAGTTGATAAAGTACCAGTAGGAGCAGAAGAAATACAAATCAAATGAAAAAAAAGTATCATTCAATTACATCATGTAGAGACAGTTTCCTAAATGCTTGTATTCCAATGCTAGCATTCTAAATAGGAAGATGGGGAACTTCAGAGCCTAGTATTAAACGTGGACATTGATATAATAGGTATCACAGAAACCTGGTAATGTCAGGGCACAGAAATATAAGAATGACAGAGTTGGTTGCAGTGATGAGGGGAGTAGCACTATATGGGTATGGCGACACTGCATGCTTATTTCAGAATAAGCTATATCAAAATTTATATTTCGAAATAGCGCGTCTATACAGCAAATGCTCATCGAAATAGCACTCAGCTATTTCAAAATAGAGTGTCCACACTCATTGGATGCTGCATTGCATTTAAGGCCACCTGGGAGCACTTCAGGCAGGGCATCAGGCCAGCAGTCATTTCCTGGAGCTGCTTCCTGAGGCTATCTGAGGTTCATGCTTAAAGGGATCCCCCTGTACAGTCGTGTCTCAGGCTCCTCTCCTTTGCCTACCTCACTGAGGGAGAGCAAAGCCTTTTCTCTGTGTGCTCTGGTTGCCCTTGAGGATACCGCAGCACTCCTGCCATGGAGCCAGACCAGCCTCCCAGCAGTCGACGGCTCTAACATCTCACGCTGCACCTCCTGCTGCAGTTTCTGCAGTCTGCCCTCACGGCTCTGCAGGAGGTGGACCCCCAGCTCATTGCAGGGCACCTTCTCTCCTCTCTCCAGGTGCTGCTCATGCAGCTTAACCAACCCGCCCTGCCCTGCCCACCATGCACCGCTGCTTCTGGTGACTGGACACTAGTCCCAGCTGGTGGGACCTGATTGTCATGGGGCGGTGGAATGACCTGCAGTGGCTCCAAAATTTCCACATGCGAAAGGACACCTTTCTGGAGCTATGTGAGTGGCCCGCCCCTGCCCTCTGGTAATGGGATGCTCACATGCGCTGCGCCATCCCCCTCCAGAAGTGGGTCGCCTTTGCTATCTGAAAGCTTGCCCTGCTGGACAGCTACCACTCTGTGAGGAGCCAGTTTGGCATGGGGAGATTCACCGTAGGTGCTGTGCTCATGCAGCTATGGCTCTCTTGTGTTGTTGTCCCAGGGGAGCAGTGAACTGCTGGAATGGAGTTCCCTAGGAAAGGGTGGTGGTGGTGGTGGAAGCCTCCTCCCGGAAAGGTCTTTCAGTCATGCCTTCACAAAGCCCGGATGGGGGATGGGGGAGGGTTGGGCTCAATGACCTCCCAAGGGCTCTGGCACCCCAGTGATTCTCTGACTCCTTCTACAGGTGATGAGGGCCATCAACACCATCCTGGGCAACGTGGACCCCATCGTGGCTGGCTTTGCCTCCTTGGGCTTCCCCAACTGCGGGGGGAGGAGTGCTATTGATGACACCCGTATCTCCATCCGGGTCCCCAATCACTGGGCATCCGAATACATCAACTGCAAGGGGTACTTTCTGCAGGCCCTCGTGGACCACCACGGCTTGTTCACAGACATCAACACTGGTTGGTCGGGAAAGGCATGTGACATCTCCGTCTTCCGAAACTCCAGCCTGTTCCAGAAGCGGCACACCAGCACTTTTTTTCCCCGATGGCAGCATCAGGGTCAGGGACATGGACATGCCGATGTGCATTGTAGGGGATGCAGCTACCTTCTGCTCCCTTGGCTAATGAAACTCTACACTGGACACCTTCACCAAAGCAAGGAACACTTAAATGGCAGGCTCAGCAGGGCCCGCATTGTGGTGGAGGGCACCTTTGGTGATCTGCAAGTGAGGTTCCATTGCCTCCTCACCCGGCTGGAACTCGGCAAGTGGAACGTCCCCCAAGAGGTGGCTGAGTGCTGTGTCCTCCACAACCTTTGTGAACACAAAGGGCAGACGTTCCTGTCAGGGTAGGGGGCAGTGGCTGAGCAGCTCACAAGGGCCTTTGAGCAGCCACGTGCCGCTGCCATCCGGCAGTCCTGTCAGGGGGCTGTGTGCATACGGGAGGCCCTGAGAGAGAGTTTCAGCCAGTCTGGCTGTGAGACTCTCCCCTAGACCTCCCCACAAAGGGCCTTTGCAGTGGCCCAGTGTGCCTTTCCTCTCCTCACCCCTCCCTTCCTCTGTCCTCCCTTTTTTCCTTCCTCTCCCCTTCCCCCCTCTTCTGCAGACACAATAAACCACACCTTTTGTTTTGAAAGAATACACTGGTTTTGTTTAATTGGGGCATATGTAACTGGGGAGGGACTGGGGAAAGAACCTGGGAGGGGAGAGGGAAGGGGACGGGGAAGGAGGCGGGAGGGTGGGGGCCGGGGTGGAGAGGCTCAGGGCTGGGGCTGGGACAGGTGTCTGCCTTGGGTGCTCCCACTGCTTGTGCGGGGCCCTCAGTGGCCATAGGGGGACGGCAAGGGGGAGAAGGTGGGGAGCAGGAACGGGAGCAGGAGCAGGAGCAGGAGCAGCAGCAGCAGTAGCAGCAGTGAAAGCTGCACACATGGTCCAGTCCTGCTGCAGCAGCTCCTGCAAGGTGTTCCAGCACAGCTCCAGCTCCACCTCCAGTCTGTGGTCCTGCTGGTCCAGGGAGCACTACAGGCCATGCAGGCAGGTGATGTGCTCCTGCTGCAGGTCTTTCTGGACTTGCCTTTGCCTGCAGGTCATGCGGGGTCAGGAGGATGGCAAAGGAGATGTGGCTCGCGCCCCACTCACAGCTGCTCCAGCTGTGGAGAGCAAAGAGAAGGGCAGCGTTCCCAGGAGACACCGTGCATGAAGCCCAGCCCTCATCTCTGAGCTGACACCGAACAGTCTTAGGTCGGATGAAGGGGATGTGCTTCCAGCAAAGCCTCTGAGGCCTGGACAGCAGGCCCTTTCCTGCAGGACACAGATGTCCCAGAGAGGAGCCTCACTCCCCCCACGCCCTGGGGACAAGTAGGCATGGGAACATGCTGGCCAGGTCAGGAGTCTGTGGACGGGAGTGGAGGTGACAGGGCGGCTCGGCTTCCCTCCGTGCTGCACACACACTGAGTCTGGCGGTGGTGGCGTCCTGCTCAGAGAGAGGACTTGTATCCCTGCCCGCTGGGGGGAGATGTGTGTGAGCGGCAGATGCTGCTTGCTGGGAGGGTGTTCCTGGGGTCCCCTCCACTTCCTTTTCCTGCCAGCAGGCTTCCCTGACAGAGGCCTGGTGTCCTCCGGCTAGCTGTGCTGCCGCTGAGAGCGGAGGCTGTCCTGAGAGTGCGGGCATGCCCGTGTGCGGAGTGTAGCACTGCTCTGTGTGTGTGTCTCTCTCCATGTCCCAGCCTCCTTCTAGTGGTGGCTTGTGGTGGGAGGGTGTCCCAATGTTAGGAGTAAGGCAGGTCTCTCCAGACACCCTTAGAGCCAGAGCACAAGGGACCTCTGTTGCAGCCTCCTTGGGCTGTGCCCCCTGGACTGGCAGTTCACGTGCACCCATGTGCATAGGCTGCTGCGTGATCCCCAGGCTGAGAAGGCCGAGCGAGGAGCATGCAACAGCCCCTCGCCGCCTCCACCCATGTGTGCCTAGGGAAAGCAATGGCACTCACCTGCGGGGCCTTCCCCAGCTTCAGACAAAGCCTGAGAGACATCCTGGGAAGGGGGGAGGGGTACCAGCTCCAGGACGAGCATGGCCCCTTGGCTGGTGGGCACTGAGATGGTTCTGTCCTTGTCTGGATCCTCCTCTTCCTCCTCACTGGCTCTGCCCCCCAGGAGGGCAACAATGGGCCTCTCCAGCTGTTACCTGCACAAATTTCCTTATCCCTTCCACACTTTAGGGACACACCTTTACTGAATTCCTAGTGCAACCCTGTTAATGTAAACACCCACCCTTACCCAATTCCTAGAGCTCAGGTGTAACTTCCTGTGGGTCTACAGCAGTGGTCCCCAACACGGTGCCCACAGGCGCCATGGTGCCCGCGGGGGCATTTGTGTGCATCCTCCAAGTGCTCGGGGCTGGCCTGGCCCCGGGCACGTGGCGCATGCATGGTCCCGGAGCCGGCCCCGGGCGCATGGTGCACGGTGAGCGCCGGCCCCGGGAGCGCCGCGGATTGGCCGCCCGCGCTCTGGGTGCGCGGCGCATGGGGGGATCGCTGGCCCCAGGCACACGGTGCTTGGACGGGGCGCTGGCCCCGGGCATGCGGCACTTGGGGCAGGGGAGTGCCGGCCCTAGGCATGCGGTGCTTGGAAGGGGCGCCGGCCCCGGGCGCGCGGCACTTGGGGGGAGGAGCCGGCCCCGGGCGTGCGGTCCTTGGAGGGGGTCCCGCCCCCGGGTGCACGGCTATGGGGGGGCCCCGCCCCCAGGCACGCAAGTGTCCCTGCCCTCTGGCACCCGGCGGGCGAATGGCCACGCCCCCTGGCGCCCGGCAACCTCGAATGGTTGGGGACCACTGGTCTACAGGATCTTTTGCCACCGAAAAAGCCTTACACAGTAATATTCTTATTCTCTATTTATTGACAATTAAGCAGACAGAATATACATGCTAAGCACACAGTATGTTGTGCTCACCGATCCTAATCAAGGCAGGCAAACTTCCCATTGGCCAGGCAAGGTCAGTCTCTCTGGATCCTAGCTGCTGCACATCATGGTCGTACAGAGGAGTTCTAGCAGGTCAAGTCTTAGGCTGTGTCTTGAAGGTGAGTTCTTCTAGGTCTTTTCTCCTTCTTCTTCTTCTTCCTGTCCCTCTATCCCTTTCCTCTTTCCCTACTGGTCTTCTTCTTGGACCCCAGTTTATATAGTGAAACTTGAATCCTGCTTAGCTATATCTTAACCAATTATTTTAGTATGATTTTACTAACCAATCATAACATACTGTAACAGAATTACCTAACCAATCATATCCCACCACTTTAGTTGATTTACATCTAGCAAAATTATTTATACAGCAGACAGAAACACTTACAAACCAGACAGAGATCACACAGACAATAGGAAAGTGAGGACAAATAATCATAGAATGCAGATTCCACAACCTTAACTATTGGTAAACAGTTTCTTGCCAGATTAAATGCTGTTAAACTAAGTTTTCTCTACCCATCTTGAGATCTATTTTTTATCTGGTGACCATGAGTGCTGTTAGGACAGGATCTCCTTCTAACAGCCTGGCATGACTCTATTTTAATGCAATTTAGATAGAATGTGAGTATGAGACTTCAAGCTTTATAGCTAATGGCTGCTGCTCTTCAATCTGGCTGCAGAGGAAGGCTTTAGGCCTTCCATTATCATTACAGGCCTTCTAATATGGCTACAGAAAAACCATATGGTTGCACAGCCCATAGTCCACAACGGGGGGGGGGGGGAAAGGACTGATATCCCCCACCCTCCAGGATGTGGTAGAGCTGGTCATAATAAGGGCAGGTCTGCGGTGCTGTCCCAGAGCGGGAGCTGTGCTCCCTGGTCTTGGCATAGCCTGAACTCCTTGATCTTCATTCACACTTGCTCCTGGGTGCGTCGGTGGCCCCTGTGGCCCAGGCTGTCAGCCATCCAGCCATAGATGTAGGCATTCCTGCATCTGGTGCAGAGATCCTGGAGGTTTTCCTCCTCTTCCCAGACCTCGATAAAGTTCAGTATCTCCACACCAGACCAGGAAGGTGTATCCCTCTTTCGCCCCAGGCAGGGTCCTGAGAAATGGCTGTCTGCTTGGCTGCAGCTGTAGAGGGCTCGGATGGAGCACGGGGGTCACTCGTGGCAGCAGCAAAAGCTGTGAAGTCTGCTGCAGTGTGGCACAGGGGTGGCAGGGCCTGCGTTGTGCCACAAGTCCTTTCTCCTGTGGCTCCAGCTTTAAGGGCTACAAGGGAAGGGGAACTACAGGCAGTCCTCGGGTTACATGGATCCGACTTACATCGGATCCCTACTTACAAACGGGGTGAGGCAACCCCGCACTAGCTGCTTCCCCCCAGCAGACTAGGGAGACGCGAAGCTAGCGCCCCCCTCCACCCTCCCAGCAGACCAGGTAGACGCAGAGAGGCTTTTCTCAGCAGACACCTCAGCTTGAGAATAAAGGACTGAGGGAAGTGAGGTGTGGGAGAATAAAACTGAGCTCTGGAGAAATGTTTGGCTAGAGTTTCCCCTACAATATGTACCAGTTCCGACTTACATACAAATTCAACTTAAGAACAAACCTACAGTCCCTATCTTGTACCTAACCTGGGGACTGCCTGTATAGAGCTCTGAGTGTGGACAGAGTGGCTAGCAGTGTGCTTGTGGGAAGCCCTGGAGGCCATTTATTTTGAAATAACTCCAGCTGCCCTGTCTACACATACCCTATTTCTAAATAGCTATTTTGGAATAGGTATTATGAGCAAGACACAAGAAGTCATTCTTCTGCTCTACTCTGCGCTAGTTAGGCCTCAGTTGTCGTATTGTGCCCAGATCTGGGCACCGCATTTCAAGAAAGATGTGGAAACATTGGAGAAGGTCCAGAGAACCACAACAAAAATAATTAAAGGCCTAGAAAACACGAGCTGTGAAGGAAGACTGAAAGAATTGGGCTTGTTTAGCTTAGAAAAGAGAAGACTGAGAGGGGACATGATAACAGTTTTCAAGTATTTAAAAGGGCTTTAAAGGAAGAGGGAGAAAAATTGTTCTCTTTGGCCTCTGAGGATAGGACAAGAAGCAATGGGCTTAAATTGCAGCAAGGGAAGTTTAGGTTGGACATTAGGAAAAACTTCAGGATGGTTAAGTACTGGAATAAATTGCCTAGGGGGGTTGTGGAATCTCCATCACTGGAGATATTTAAGAGCAGGTTAGACAGATACTTGTCAGGGATGATCTAGACCAGGGCTACTCAACACGCAGCCCACAGGCCGCAAACATGTGAGACTCAACACGTGGCCCACAGGTGGGATCCTTTGAACATAGCTTCCACTGGGAACACACTCCACAATGGCGAGTCACTATAACGGTCTTCTGTTAATATGCATCTTAAGTAGTTAAATTCCTGGACTGTCATTGCTCATTAAAATTGCTGTCATATAGGTGAAAAATCGGGTAAATATTGCATTTTATTAATATCAGCAGAATTGACTCTAATGGGGCCTGCGTGTTGTATAGTCTTGCCTTAATCTTTGTATCCATGCCCATCAATGTGAAAGAAGCTATTTGTATATATTTGCATGTATATGCAACCACACTTAAGTTGCATCCCTCGGCATGTGCTGTGAGTATCATTGTGGCCCCCGGGGCTTCTAACGTTGAGTAGCCCTGATCGAGACAGTGCTTGGTCCTGCTGTGAGGGCAAGGGGCTGGACTTGATGACCTCTCGAGGTCCCTTCCAGTTGTATGATTCTATGATTATTCCTCGTAAAATGAGGACTACAAATTTCAAAATAAGAAGCCTATTATTTTGAAGTAATTTCAAAATTACAGGCTTGCTGTGTAGACGCTCACTTTGTTATTTCAAAATAACGCTGCTGTGTAGACATACCCTATATGAAAGAAAGCATAGGAAAATCTTAAATTAATCAAACTGAATTAATCAACTATGGATAGTGTTGGTAAACCAGACCCCTGTGTCTCAAATGAACGCTAACGAATACATAGCTGGAACCACTCTTGCTCACCCATGTGTTAATATTGTTCAGAGAGATATTAAAATGATATGAATGTGTTTAAACTTTATTGAATGTTAATGAATTGCTATACTTAACTTAAATGGCAGGCTCAGCAGGGCCCGCATTGTGGTGGAGGGCACCTTTGGTGATCTGCAAGTGAGGTTCCATTGCCTCCTCACCCGGCTGGAACTCGGCAAGTGGAACGTCTCCCAAGAGGTGGCTGAGTGCTGTGTCCTCCACAACCTTTGTGAACACAAAGGGCAGACGTTCCTGTCAGGGTAGGGAGCAGTGGCTGAGCAGCTCACCAGGGTCTTTGAGCAGTCACGTGCCGCTGCCATCCGGCAGTCCTGTCAGGGGGCTGTGTGCTTACGGGAGGCCCTGAGAGAAAGTTTCAGCCAGGTTTGGCTGTGAGACTCTCCCCTGGAACTCCCCACAAGGGGCCTTTGCAGTGGCCCAGTGTGCCTTTCCTCTCCTCACCCCTCCCTTAATCTCACCTAGAACATCTGTATCCCATATTTTGAACTGTAGTGTTGTGAGCTTCTGTGACTGCATGAACCTCAAGACCGGAGAGAGACATTAATTAACGTGAAGGGGTGATCTTCAACAGAAGGTGTTACATTCTTCACAAAAGGAAAGGTCCATCAATACTAGAACTTTCCCTATGTACAAAAGGACAAAAGATATTTGTTATTCTTGTCTCTCCCTGTGAAGATGAGTCAAGAAAGTAGATGCCTCCCATCAAGTGAGTCTGAAGCTCAGAGCACATTGCAGGAGGGAAATTAAAAACTCCAAACTAAAGGAACTAGGTGTTTCTACGCTGTTTGTACTCTACGGGGTAAAGTTTCTTTGCTTAAGCTAGAGATCCTCGGTGCTTAGCCTGAATTAGTCCTACAGGACATATAGAGTTTGCTAATTATAGATGCTTCTATTAACCTTTGAAACTTAAGATTTTAACTCATTTGTACATATAGATTTGCCTACTTTAGCCTTATAAATAACTCTTTTTTTCTTTTCCTGTTTCAAAAATCTTTATATCAGTTGTCTTAATATTGGCTACAAGTGTTTTTAGTGTGAGATTTAAGGGGCAATTGACTTGGGGTAAGTGCCTAGTTCTTTGAGATTGGGAGTAACCTGAATATTATTATGATTCTTGATGTGTGGGCCATCTATCATTAAGGTATGCTCACCTGGATGGCAAAAAAGATCAAAGCAAAGGGACTGTCTGTGACTCTGTGTTAAGGCTGTGATAGTGTCTAAGAACTTTACACTTGATAACTGATTGGTGAAAGCTAAGTATAGAATTCACAACCAATTTGTGGTTTGGGTTCCTAATAGTCTGCTTTGAGATTGGTACTCATGCTTTTGTGTTGCTGCAGGTAGTATTACAGATAGAAATTCCATGCTTGAATTATAAGAGTATAGCAGTAGGAATATACTACTGAACTGGCCACCAGTTCAGGATGGTGACAGTGACTGTGAAATGCTCAGAGATTAGAGAGATTACAAAATCAGAAAACCCAATAATAACAGAGAATTGTTGAACTGTCCCATACTGACTGGGTAGATGTCACCACGGGAGGAGATGCAGAGATCAAATTTCTGGATCTCATTAACAACTGCTTTTTGGAGCAGTTAGTACTGGAATCCACAAGGGAAGAGGCAATTCTGTATTTAGTCCTATGTGGAACACATGATTTGGTCCAATACATAGCTAATCTACTTGGTTATAGCAACCATAATGTAATAACATTTAACATTCTCATAGGTGGGAAAATGTCAAAGAAACCCAGAATAGCAGCATTTGATTTCAAAAAGAGGAGGCTAGTTAAATGGAAATGAAAAGGAACAGTTATGAGAGAGAAATGCCTGCAAGTTGTAGGTAAACTTTTAAAAATCACCATAATAATAGCTCAGACAAAGTCAGACACCGTGATGACCAAAAATGCCACTATAGTTAAACAGTGGAGTAAAAGAGGCTGTTAACAGCAAAAAGGAATCCCTTAAAAATGGATATAAAATCCTATCGAGAAAAATAGAAAAGAACATAAAATCTGGCAAGTAAAAAAGTATAATTAGGCAGGCCAAGAAAGAATTTGAAGAGTAAAAGACACAGAAACAGCATTTTTTAGTACATCAGCAGCAGAAAGCCTGCCAAACAGTCAGTGGAATCACTGGACAATCAAGGTACTAAATGGGATAGATCCATCAATGGCTATTAGACAAGCTGCTCCTGGGTGCAACTCAATGCTCTGAGTGTCCCTAAATCTCTAACTGTCAGATGCTGGGATGGATCATGTGATAGCTGCTTTGTTTTTTTCATTCCCTCTGAAGTACCTGGCATGGTCCATTAGTCTACATAAGAACATAAGAACGGGTCAGACCAAAGGTCCATCTAGCCCAGTAGCCTGTCTGCCGACAGTGGCCAACACCAGGTGCCCCAGAGAGGGTGGACCGAAGACAATGATCAAGCGATTTGTCTCCTGCCATCCCGCTCCAGCCTCTGACAAACAGAGGCCAAGGGCACCATAAGAAGTCTGACCCTTCTTATGCTTTAATGTTCTTAAATTGCACAGTTAGAAGAAGGAGTTCACCCTCCCTAAATTTGTGACTGCTTATCTGAATCCAAAATTGCTAATTGCATTTGCGACTGAATTTGTTAGCCAGCTGTGTGCAGTGCTTATCACAATGATATCTGTTCTTCCTTGGAATCAAATATATATATCGTGCTATCTGTATGTCCAGTTACCCTCTTCCATGTAAAAAACAGTGGGAGGGAGCTGGCCAAAGAATAAGCTGGCACACCCCTCCCTTTTGTCCAGGGCATGAGATCCGCACATGGAGGCTTCCTTCCACATGTAGAACTTGAGGGTATGATCAAGTCCTTCATTTGTAGTTAGTTATTCTTATGGGAGCTGATCCCATATGGTTGAAGTCAGTGGGAGCTATGTGTTTAACATCACCAGGTGCAGGATCAGACTGGAGGGAGGGAGAGTATCTCCTGCTAAGTAGTGACATCAGCAAAACAGACAATTGTCTGTTCTGTTAATAATCCATGTCATCAAGTGTCCTGATTTTCTTATTTATAAAGGGGACTGGACTCAATTACCTCTCAAGGTCCCTTCCAGTTCTATGATTCTATGATTCTACAATCATCCTCACACACAACTATTTCAGATTGGTGACCACATATACCTCCAGACCAGTGGCACTGCTATGGGCACCCGCATGGCCCCACAATACGCCAACATTCTTCCTCAGCTCTCGTCCATTTACACCCCTTCTCAACCTACGCTACATCGATGACATCTTCATCATCAGGACCCATGGGAAGGAGACTCTGGAAGAATTTCACCTTGATTTCAACAGTTTCCACCCCACCATCAACCTCAGCATGAACGAGTCTACACGGGAGGTCCATTTCCTGGACACCATGGTGCAAATAAGTGACGGTCACATCAATACCACCCTATACCGAAAGCCTACCGACTGCTATGCTTACCTGCATGCCTCCAGCTTCCATCCTGGACACACCACACGATCCATTGTTTACAGCCAAGCACTGAGGTACAACCGCATATGCTCCAACCCCTCAGACAGAGACCTACACCTACAAGATCTTCAACAAGCATTCTGTAAACTACAATACCCACACAAGGAAGTGAGGAGACAGATTGACAGAGCCAGACGTTTACCCAGAAGCCTCCTGCTACGGGACAAGCCCAAGAAAGAAACCAACAGAACACCACTGGCCATAACCTACAGTCCTCAGCTAAAACCTCTCCAAAGCATCATTAGTGATCTTTAACCCATCCTGGACAATGATCCCTCACTTTCACAGGCCTTGGGAGGTAGGCCAGTCCTTGCCCACAGACAACCCACCAACCTGAAGCATATTCTCACCAGCAATTACACACCGCACCATAATAACTCGAACTCAGGAACCAATCCTTACAACAAACCTCAGTGCCAACTCTGCCCACATATATACACCAGCAACACCATCACAGAACCTAACCAGATCAGCCATACTGTCACTGGTACATTCTCCTGCACATCCACCAACGTAATATCTGCCATCATGTGCCAACAATGCCCCACTGCTATATACATCGGCCAAACTGGACAGTCCCTACATAAAAGACTCAATGGACACAAATCTGATATTAGGAATGGCAACATACAAAAACCTGTAGGGGAACACTTCAATCTTCCTGGACACACAATTGCAGATCTAAAGGTAGCCATCCTGCAGCAAAAAAACTTCAGGACCAGACTTCAAAGAGAAACTGCTGAGCTACAGTTCATCTTCAAGTTTGACACAATCAACTCTGGATTAAACAAAGACTGTGAATGGCTTGCTAACTACAAAAGCAGCTTCTGCTCTCTTGGAATTCACACCTCCAGATCAGCTACTAGAAGTGGGCCTCACCCTCCTTGATTGGATCCACCTCATCATCTCCAGCCTGATTCTGGCCTGCATATTTATACCTGCCTCTGGAAATTTCCACTACATGCATCTGACGAAGTGGGTCTTTGCCCACGAAAGCTTATGCTCCTACACTTCAGTTAGTCTATAAAGTGCCACAGGACTCCTCGCCGCTTTTTATGATTCTACAGGATCATAAGTTACAGGATCTATTATAGGATCCTGTTACAGGATAAGTCATAAAGTTATAATTTACAGGATCTGTTAGGTAAACATGAGCTTAAAAATTTGCCTTATCTCTTGCACACTTCCAAGAGACTTTGGTCATTTTAAGCTCTGAAAAACAAAGGTAATCTATAATAAAAAGGTAGCACATATGAATAATATTAAAGGTTTGCCTTAAATTGCTAGTGCCTAGGAAATTCACAGTTAAAATGCAGTTCTACTCTGACAAGTAACTCTATAAAAATGGCACTGATCAATTCTAGGCATATTCACAGTCGTATCCAATTCTGTTAGTGAAAAAAAAAAGTAATTACTTCTTTTTACTTATAACTTGAACAATCTAATTCATTTTTTTTCTCTTTTTTTTCATTTCACCCCTGCCTCTCCCAGCCTTCCCTAATTTATTATTGGATCTAGACTTTTAATACTCTAGTCATCTGAAGAAGTAGGTTGTGCCCACAAAAGCTCATGATACCATCTACATGTTTTGTTAGTCTTTAAAGGGGCTGCTAGACTATTTGTGTTTTTTTAAGTTTTTCTTTTTACTATAAGGCTAACACAGCTAGGAAGTGTGGGATGGATTCTATTTTCTCTCAGTTATCAACAGAAAGGCTAAGTAAGGCCTTGACTTCACTATGGAGGTTACAGCGGAATAAGAGTATGTCTACACTACAGAGTTAATTCGAAATAACAGCAGTTATTTCGAATTAACTGTAATAGCTGTCTACACATACAAACTGCTATTTAGAAATAAATTCGAAATAGCGGAGGCCTTATTTCGAATTAGGTAAACCTCATTCTATGAGGAATAACACCTAATTCGAAATAGCTAATTTGAAATAAGTGCTGTGTAGACACTTAATTCGAAATAGGGGGCCTCCAGCCCTTCCCAGGAAGCCCTGGTAGCCACTCTGGGCACAACCAGGAAAACTTACTCTCCTCTCCCCCAGCCCCGGAGCCATTAAAGGCGTAGACCCTGGCCACAGTGCCTGTGCCAGTTCCAAGCCTGCCAGCCCAGAGCCAGCAGTGGCCACCAGGGCCCCTGATCCAGTGGTCCTAAAACATGAGCCAGCAAGTCACTGGCAGCCAGCCCTCCACCGCTCCCCAGGAGCACTCTGCCAGCTCCCAGGAGCCTGACAGGGGCTGGAGAAGGTGGGTGCCTTCCTGGTCCAGGGTGGAGATCATGGACCTTATTGATGTTTGGGGGGGGGATGCCTCCAAATTCCATGATCTCAGCCCTAGACGGAGGAACATGGCCATCTATGGTAGGATAGCTGCCAGTCTGGCCACCAAAGGCCACATGCGAACCCAGGAGCAAGTTTGCATGAAAGTCAGATTGGTCCGGCGAGACCCCCAAACCTGAGCCCTGAGCTTCCTCTTCCCCTTCTTCCCCTTGCTTCCCACTTCCAGCTCCCTCTTCCCAGGTTTCCCCCTCCTCTCTGCCACCCTCTTTCTTCCCCTCTCCCACCTCCTTTTCCCAGTCTCCCCAGAGGCTCGTTTCCCCCTTCCCCCAGTTTTGTTCAATAAACCCAGTTTCTATTTTTGAACATACGTGTCTTTTATTTGACATCAGGAAGGGGGGCTAGGGAGGGGTAAGTGGAAGGACATGAGGGAGGAATGGGGCACGAGCCCTCCGTGGGGAGTACCAGGGAAGCTCTGAGGGCTCCTCACAGTGGACGCTCTCCCTCAGGGCCTCCTGGAGCCGGGCTGATGGCAACAACCCCATGAGATGCACCGGCATGCCCAGGGGCAGCTCTGGCTCCATGTGGCCGAGTGCTGTGGTGTCCTGAGTGTGGGCACTTAGGGCACTCCAAGCCAGGACTGCTTTGCTGTCCCTCATCGAGGTAGATAAGGAAGCGGGGAACCCTGAGAACTGTCTGTCCAGGGTGGGGGTAGGGTCCCTTTAAGCACGGAGCTCAGTTAGCCTCAGGCAGCAGCTCCACACACTCAAGTCCTAACCTGATGCCCTGCCGGCATTGGTTCTGGCCAGCCTTAACTTCGGTTCAGGGTCCACTCAGTGTGGACGCACTATTTCAAAATAGTAAAACGCTATTTCAAAATAGTTTTTGTGTATAGATGTGTTATTTTGAATTAGCTTAATTCGAATTAACTATTTAAGTTAATTCGAAATAGTGCTGTAGTGTAGACATACCCTGAGTAGGTCCCACAGCTATGCTGGGAAACCCCTGTTGTGAAGACACATGCTACAGCTATGGAAGGTGTAGTAACTCCACCTCCCTGAGAAAGGGTAGTTAAGTCAACAAAAGGATGCTTCCATTAATCTAGTTGTCTCTACACTGATTGTTTAGGATGACACTCTCTCATCCTTTCCCAACAAGTGCAGCGTTAAGGGGTATGAGTTTTTCACTCCTCTGAACACCGTAGCTATGTTCACCTACATTTTAAATGTAGACCAGGCCTAAGTTCCAAATGCATTCCATTGGGAACACAGGAATTGGCCTCCTAGACTATGTCTACACTGCACAGTTATTCCAAAATACCTTATTCAAAATAGAGCGTCTACATTGTAGGGAAGCATCAAAATTAGTCCATGGCAGCATTCCCTAATGTAGACGTGCTATCTTGGTTTAGAGCCCCAGGAGGAATAACTTAGAATGGCCTTGGTAGGGGCTATTTCAAAATAGCAGAAGAGGAGCGTCTACACACGCCTTATTTCGAAATAGCTATTTCAGAATATGCGTTATTCTTTGTAGAATGAGGTTTACAGAAGTTGGAATAAGCCGTTCGTTATTTTGAAATTATTTCAAAATAACGGAATTGCTGTGTAGATGCTCACATTGATATTTCGGAATAACGGCCATTATTCTGAAATAACTGCTGTGTAGACACACCCCTAGTGAGCCAGTTATCCATCTAATCCTTTTTTTTCCTGTCTCCAACAATGTCTTCCTCCTGCAGAAGAAGTTGCACAGAAGCCAGGTATGGAATAATCCACCCTCCCCTCCAACATGAATATTTCGTCTTGGTCCCTAATACTTAGACATTTTCTTAAACAAATTTGAGTAACTGACACATGGGCTTGTGCAGTTGTAACAGGGAAGAATGTGAAGGCACTGTGATTGCAGAGATGTTATTAAGGACTGAATCTGGCCTGCAGAATGTTTTATTATAGGTGATGCATAGACTTCTGCTCATGCATACTTTGGTAAATTTATATGGTACTCAGATGCCTTGATATGGAGGAAGTATAAGAACCTAGGCTGTGTCCAGACTCCATGCCTCCGTCGACGGAGGCATGTAGATTAGCCAGATCGGAAGAGGGAAATGAAGCCGCGATTAAAATAATCGCGGCTTCATTTAAATTTAAATGGCTGCCCCGATCTGCTGATCAGCTGTTTGTCGGCAGATCGGGAGAGTCTGGACGCGATGCCCCGACAAAGAAGCCTTTCTTCATCGACACAGGTAAACCTGGTTTCACGAGGCTTACCTGTGTCGATGAAGAAAGGCTTCTTTGTCGGGGCATCGCGTCCAGACTCTCCCGATCTGCCGACAAACAGCTGATCGGCAGATCGGGGCAGCCATTTAAATTTAAATGAAGCCGCGATTATTTTAATCGCGGCTTCATTTCCCTCTTCCGATCTGGCTAATCTACATGCCTCCGTCGACGGAGGCATGGAGTCTGGACACACCCCTAGATACATAGACAGGTGGTTAAAAGCAATTTAACTTTCAAATTCCAGGGATGTTTGGAAGCTGGCCAGGAGAAAGACCCAGCATCCTTAGGATTTATGGGGCCTTATGCAGTATTATTAAACTGGTGCCCCTATGTCTGATGGCAGCCCAAGAGGGGGTGCAGGTTGGTGGATGATGATTTTTTTAGAGATGTGATTTATAATCTTCAGCAACACACTAATGAAATACTTTTCAAGCAAATTTTAAACTAAGGTCCTGTAGACTAACACATTAAATTCAGAAACTGACAGTATATACGTAAGGCTGGCAAATACCTGCTACGTGGCTTCCTTACCACCTGAATGGCTCTTTCATGGGTTCTATGTTCTGCTGGTAGGTCTGGCAGGCTTTTTCACTTTTAAGTTACTAGATCTCCTCCGGAGGAAGCAGAGCCACAAAAGAGGAATACAAAGAAGTGGATGGACATTGAGACCCAGTGGTGCCCCAAATTTTTAGATGCTCTATGCCGCTGTGCATTCTTCGTATTGGTATTTATTTGTAAACTGAACACATTTGAGCTGGAATTTATTGAGGCACAATGGTCCTGATTCTCTTCTCACTTACAACCATGTAAATGAAGTGTGACTCTTGTGAATCAATGGAGCAACACTTATGTAAAGCCAGAGTGAAATGCTGGAGTATCAGGCTTAATAAATCTAGAGCTTCTCTGTTTCATCTTTATGGCTCAGAATCACTCTTTAAGGTTGCAATTCTGTACTTAGCCTATCCTGGTTTATTGACATGTAGCAGCAGCTACATTGTGGCTTTAATGTTTGTGTGGACCTGACCCCACTGTGTTTGACATCAGTGATAAATCACTCTGCAAGATTGGGCTCTACGACTCCTTACAGCTATGTGTGATCTAGGGTTGCCAACTGTCTAATCACTCAAAGCCAAACACCCTTGCCTAGTTCCCTCTCTCATCCTTTCCCAAGTCCCCACCTTACCCCTTTTCTGAGGCCCCATCCCACTCATTCCATCCCCCTCCCTCCCTCATTCTGCCCCACCCTCACTCACTTCACTGGGCTGGGGTAGGGGTGGCGATGTAGAAAGGAGTGAGGGCTCTGGGCTGGGGCCAAGTAGTTTGAAGTATGGGAGGGGGCTCTGTGCTAATCCTGGAGCAGGAGGCTGGGATGGAGGAGAGAGTGGAGGCTCTGGGAGGGAGTTTGGGTGCTGGGGCAAGAGGTTGGGTTGCAGGGGGGGCTCTAGGAGAGGCTCAGGGCTGGAGCAGGGGATTGGAGTATAGGAAGGGTTGAGGGGTGCAGGCTCTCAGACCGAGTTTGGGTGCTGGTGGAGGCTCAGAGCTGGGACATAGGGTTAGGGTGTGGGAAGAGTCGAGGAGTGCAGGCTCTGCTCAAGTGGTACCTACTTTGGGTGGCGCCCAGTCTGCAGCACAGCAGGGCTATGCCATGGTACCATGGCTGCTCCCAGAATCTGATGACATGTGTCTACAGCCCCTTGGTGGGATCAGGTGGCTCTGCACTGCCCTCACAGGCACTGCCTCCACTGCTCCCACTGGCTGCAGTTCCTTCCTGGCCAATGGGAGATGCAGAGTCAGTGCTGCAGGGACATGCCAGGTGCTTCTAAGTGTGCTGCAGGGCCAGAGCAGACAGGCAGCCTGTCTTAGCCCACTGCAATGATGGACTTTTAGTGGCTGAAAATTTCCCAGGTTGACTGCAGAAGCCTCTGCGAGATAGAGCCCAATTCCAGAGACTGTGGTCTTCATTGCTATAAGAGCTACAAAGTCTAAGTAGAAAGAGGTTGAAAAAGGACTTTCCTGATCCTGAAGCTCAGCTAGCATAAATCACTGATTTATACCAGATATGAGTCTGGCTTCCTTGTCTTTTGGCCATACAGGCTGTCATAACCATGAGGGATGGACAGCAGCCTGGGGACTAAGGGATTAACTATGTCCCTGTACCTAGCCAGGTATCTGCTCAGCCAATAGAAATGCAGATAGGGATTTCAAAGTGAGACAAAGGAATTTTTGGGTTTTCTCTCCTCTGTCTCTGAGCCAGTTTGCTCTCCAGGTTCTGAGAGGGACAGAGGACATGTCTTTCTCCAAGAGAAAACTCTTCGCCATCTGTAAGTAGGGCAAAGCCTAGCTAAATCAATCAGGTTTTATTGTTTTCTGGTTTGGGAATTTGGATCTAAGGTCTGTGTGTTAGAAATGTTTTTTTTTCTCCCTTCTGTAACTAAGTCCTGAGCCCATGGGAATCCCCCATGAATTTATTAATTTGTGACTCTTACCATCCAGTCACCTTAAATCATGTTTGCAACTGTAATCTTGTTTTGATAATAAAAGGTTTTTTTTTTCTAAGTAACCAGTATTGGTTCATGCTTGTGTTCTGGAAGGTCTGTGGCTGTGTCTAGACTGGCAAGTTTTCCGCAAAAGCATGTGCTTTTGCGGAAAAACTTGCCAGCTGTCTACACTGGCCGCTTGAATTTCCACAAGAACACTGACTTCCTACTTCTGAAATCAGTGCTTCTTGCGGAAATACTATGCTGCTCCTGTTCAGGTAAAAGTTCCATTTGCGCATAGCTTTTGTGCAAAAGGGCCAGTGTAGACAGCTCATATTTGTTTTGCGCAAAAAAGCCCCGATCGCAAAAATGGCGATCGGGGCTTTTTTGCGCAAAAGTGTGTCTAGATTGGCACGGACGCTTTTCCGCAAAAAGTGCTTTTGCGGAAAAGCATCCATGCCAATCTAGACGCTCTTTTCCGAAAATGCTTTTAACGAAAAACTTTTCCGTTAAAAGCATTTGTGGAAAATCATGCCAGTCTAGACGTAGCCCGTGTGTATGTCTGCCTGCTTGACAGAGAGGCAGCCACTACAGACTGTAGTTTGTTTTTCTCTTTTCTCTTTTTCAAGCTCTTTGGGAAGAAAGCTTGGGGTAACCCAGGGGTTGGTTTCAAGTGTCCATCCCTGGTGGTGGGTTCAAAAGCATTTGATGGAGGCAGCGGATTTTTATTCCCAAAATTCGGGTATTAGGATTTGGGGGGGAGTTTTGTGCCAAAACCTGTAGAGATAAGGTTTGGGGGTACTTTTGTGGGCCCCCACTTCTGCATTTATCATGCCAGAGTGGGGAATCAGCTTTGACACAGGCATTCTGGGCTAGATGCTGATTGGCACTGAATCGAATTTCACTGTATTTCTATAGCTGTGTCACCAGAGACTGCCCAAATGTCCCCAATGTAAAGTCAGTGCCATTATTCTGGATTGAGACCCATGTACAATAAGAATCCAGCAGTTTAATTGTAATTTACTTTGACCTGTAAGCACTGGTTTCAGAAGATTTGTGCTCTCCTTATATGGCTTTGCAACAGATTTGGCAAAGAGGAGAACATTATCAAAATGAGTATATTCAATGGATTTCCCATTCACAAGTCAAAGTATATAAAAACCTAACTGTTTATTGTGCCTCAAAGAAAATATAATCTACATACAGGGTGGCGGGGAAGTGTGAAATGACAAAGTGGCACTTATGTTCAGATAAGCAAACTATTCCCAAATCTAACTACAAACTGAAAATGCTTTCATAATAATGGTGCATAAATTACATTTACCATTGGGAAAGCTCTCACTTGCATTCTAACAATCATATTTCTAGTATACTCAAGAGCTGATACATTAAGATTATGATACACATGAATCCTCACAAATAATTATAAAATGTTTTTACAAACATATCAAAGTGTCTAGAAAACTACAGCAGTTGTACAAGTTTAATTGATTTTTTTTTTTTACTTTTTAGCAAATTACAAGCTGGTTTATTGGCTTTGTAAATGTTTTAAATTCTCATTAAAAGAAGAATGGGGAGAAGTCCGACCTTTGGAGAACAATTAAAAAGCAGCTGTGGAAAGGACAGAATTTTTGCAGAGATTCTTTTTGTCCTATAGGGAAATATATAAATAAGTCTGCTTCATAAAGTAAAAATCATAGAGTCAAATTATTCATATCGGTTCATGTTGCCAAATTGTGGAGTTCTGGCTCATGTTTACGTCGCTACAGATATTTTTACATTTGTTATTATATTAGAAAATGGTGAATGATATATTTCTATTGACTAGATTGCAATAGAGATATGGACTGGACCATAGAATTCCAGGATATATGAATGTAGAGGAAGCTTGTAAGTAGTAAAAGTCAAAGTTGCAGAAACTATCTGAAGCCTGCTTCCCAAGCTAGTGGAAAAATTCATAGGGAAGGGTTGCAGATCAATCCAGATCAGCAATCATCTCAAACAGGTGATTAAGAGAATGCCTATAAGGAATGGAAGATGAGATGGATCATTGAGGATCACTATCTCTTGGAAGTCATAAATTGCAGAGCCAAACAAAGTTGGACCTTGCAAAGGGAATTAAAACCAATAGTAAAAAGTTCTATGGCCATATAAATAACAACCAAACAAGGAAAGAAGAAATGGGACTACTAATCATTGAGACTGGAGTGGAGATCAAATATAATCTAGGCATGGCCCAACATCTAAACAAAAACTTTTCCTGGTTTTTAAATAAGGCTAATGAAGAGTTTAGTGTTTAAAAATAGTGTATACAGTTTATATAATCAGAGAAGGGGACAAAGTTAGAATTTAAAAAAGAAATCTGATTTAACATAGCATGGCACTAGAAAAATGTATCTAGAATAGGACTGCTCACTTGGGGATTTATCCATTATTAGCTTCAATGCAAATTTTGATCCTGTCCTAGGAGCTTCCTTCTGCTCCAATGGAAGTCATTGAGAGTTTTGTTATTTTTAAATCAACGAGTGAATAATTAAGATTTTGTAATTTACAGAATGATTCTTTATTATGGGACATATACCAGTGATGTAACTAGAAACAGAAATTAGGATGGGTCCCAAATTATAGTGGATAGGAAACAACTAAAGGTCTGATGTTACAATATATCATTTACCATAGAAAATTATTTAAAAAAATTAAACCTCAAATGCACTAAATATAGTCCCTGCACATCCTTTTAACACTTTGTAAGTAGACAAAAATAGATTCTACGTACATTTGCAATAAATGTATCATGCCTGCCAGTGGCAGATACCCCAATAGACACTCTTGAGTTGTATTCTACAGAAGAGAAATCTTAGTCTCTCTGTTTCTTTTTTCTCTCTCTTTCTCCTTGTTACAGTATATTGAAAATATTTTTTCATCTGGTTATGAGCTTTAAAATGCATGCAGAAGTGGATGGCTATCTTTTTGGCTCTCATATAACTTAAAAACCATACTAAGTGATTGGGCAACAAAATGGCAAATGAAATTTAATGTTGACAAATGTAAAGTAATGCACATTGGAAAAAGTAGCCCCAACTACATGTACAATATGATGGGGACTAATTTAGCTACAACTACTCAAGACAGAGATCTTGGAGTCATTATGGAAAGTTCTCTGAAAACATCTGCTCAGTGCACAGCGGCAGTCAAAAAAGCACATTGAATGTTAGGAATCATTAAAAAAAGGATAGGGTATGTCTACACTACCCCGCTAGTTCGAACTAGCGGGGTAATGTATGCATACCGCACTTGCTAATGAAGCCCGGGATTGAATTTCCCGGGCTTCATTAGCATAAGCGGGGAGCCGCCATTTTTAAATCCCCGCTGCTTCGAACCCCGTGTAGCGCGGCTACACGGGGCTCGAACTAGGTAGTTCGGACTAGGGTCCTATTCCGAACTACCGGTACTCCTCGTGAAACGAGGTGTACCGGTAGTTCGGAATAGGCACCCTAGTCCGAACTACCTAGTTCGAGCCCCGTGTAGCCGCGCTACACGGGGTTCGAAGCAGCGGGGATTTAAAAATGGCGGCTCCCCGCTTATGCTAATGAAGCCCGGGAAATTCAAATCCCGGGCTTCATTAGCAAGTGCGGTATGCATACATTACCCCGCTAGTTCGAACTAGCGGGGTAGTGTAGACATACCCATAGAGACTAACACAGAAAATATCTTAATGCCTCTATGTAAAACCATGGGAGGCCCATATATTGAATACTACGTACAGATGTGGTTGCCTCATCTCTAAAAATATACATTGGCATTGGGAAAGGTTCAGAAAAGGGAAACAAAAATTATTAGCGGTTTGGAACAGGTCCCATAAGAAGAGAGATTAAAAAGACTTGGACTTTTTAGCTCAGAAAAGAGGAGACTAAGGGGGTCTATGATAGAGGTCTATAAAATAACAGTATGAAACCTGTTAATTGGTGCAGGTGTGGGGAGGAACATAGGTCAAGGTAGGTCATAAAATCATGACTGGGGTGGACTGACCAGTATGAGTAGGGTTGCCAGGTGTCCGGTATTTTCGGCTCCTGTCCGGTAAAAAATTCAGAGAATATTGGACACCTAAAATGTCCAGTATTTTCTGAATTTTTCCCCTGCCAGGAGGTGAAAATGCCGGGCACCTAGCAACCCTACAAACACTCAGCACCTGGCCTCCGCCCCCCCCCCCCCCGCCGACTCCCAACACCCCCAGCCCCCTGACCCCAGTCCCCATGCTTACCTGGTTCCCCAAGGCTGCTGTCCAAAAGACCTAGGGGAAGCAATGCTTAGCAATGTTCCTATCTCTGCACTAACTCTTAAAGGGGACATGCTGTTTTATTTTAATTTTTTTTTTTTTGGCTTACTTGGAGTCCTTTTTTTTTGCTCAACAACTTTGGTCTCTTCCCCCCCTTTCTTTTCCCTTCAACAGAATTTTTTCCTGGTTTTTTTGGTGGGGGGATGTTCAGTATTTTTGTTTCAACCATCTGACAACCCTAAGGGTATGTCTACACTGCCACCCTAGTTCGAACTACGGTGGCTAATGTAGGCATTCGAACTTGCAAATGAAGCCTGGGATTTAAACCTGCAAAGAGGTTTAATGATAGTTCGAATTAGGAGCTTTAATTTGAACTACCTAGTCTGTGCTGCGTGTAGCCGCAGTCAGGTAGTTCGAACTATGGGCATTTAAAAATGGCGCCCACCCAGGAACATGCAAATGAAGCCCAGGATATTTAAATCCCGGGCTTCATTTGCAAGTTCGAATGCCTACATTAGCCACCCTAGTTCAAACTAGGGTGGCAGTGCAGACATACCCTAAGTATGAGTCCTGCCCTGAGCTCTGATCCCCCCCATTCAGTCCTACCCTGAGCTATGCTCCTCCCCAACTCTGCACCCTGAGCTATGGGCTACAGCCACAGCTTCCTCCTCATGATTTCCTTCTTCCATCATGATGCCTGCTCGCTCAGCTGCAATCCCTCTCAGCCCAGATTCATGCCCCTCTCCTGGTGCCTGTGTGACCCATGCACCTAATAGGGAGCAATCTCTTTAAGAGACCCCTGTGGAGGGAGGGAGGAGTGAGTTGAGTGTTACTGTTGCAGGGCAGGTTTAGCACTACACACTCAGGGTATGTCTACACTACCCCGCTAGTTCGAACTAGCGGGGTAATGTAGGCATACTGCAATTGCAAATGAAGCCCGGGATTTGAATTTCCCGGACTTCATTTGCATATTGCCGGGCGCCGCCATTTTTAAATGTACGCTAGTTTGGACTCCGTGCCCGCGGCTACACGCGGCACGACCTAGGTAGTTCGGATTAGGCTTCCTATTCCGAACTACCGGTACACCTCGTTCCACGAGGAGTAATGGTAGTTCGGAATAGGAAGCCTAATCCGAACTACCTAGTTCGTGCCGCGTGTAGCCGCGGGCACGGAGTCCGAACTAGCGGACATTTAAAAATGGTGGCGCCCGGCAATATGCAAATGAAGCCCGGGAAATTCAAATCCTGGGCTTCATTTGCAACTCCGGTTGCCTACATTAACCACCTTAGTTCGAACTAGAGTGGTAGTGTAGACATACCCCAAGTAAGTCAGTGGAGAAGAGAAGTGTAAGACAAAGCTGTAGAGAGAAGCCCCTTTAAGCAGAGTCTCAGCTAGCCTGAGGAAGCAGCTACAGGAAGTGACTGCTCTCCTGATGGTCTCCCCAGAGTGTTTCTAGGGGGCTTTAAATGTGATTCAGGTGCCAGTCAGTGTGGACGTGCTATTTCAATATAGTTCTGTGCTATTTCGATGGTGCATTTGGGGCTACGTCTAGACTACGTCCCTCTGTCGACAGAGGTATGTAAATGAGGCACTTTGAAAGTGCAAATGAAGCGGGGATTTAAATATCCCACGCTTCATTCGCATGATCGTGTCATTGCACTCTTTTGAAAACATCATTTTGAAAGTAAAATCATGGTCTAGACGCTCTTTTGAAAACGGCAGGCTTTTTCAAAAGATCCTGTAAAGATCCAAAAAATGGGGTTTACAGGATCTTTCGAAAAAGCCTGCCGTTTTCTAAAGAACCACATCTAGATCGTGGTTTTACTTTCAAAATGGTGCTTTTTTGAAAGAGCGCCATGACGCAATTATGCAAATGAAGCGTGGGATATTTAAATCCCTGTTCATTTGCACTTTCGAAGTGCCTCATTTACATCCCTCTGCCGACAGAGGGATGTAGCCTAGACATAGCCCTAGTGTGGACACACTATTTCAAAATGGTTATTTTGAAATAACTTATTTTGAAATAATTTCCCAGTGTAAACATAGCCAAAGTATGCTCTGTGAAGCTAAGAGGGAACAACAAGGGACAGACAGGTCCTGGGATCAAATATGCTGCTTTCCTGTCTCTTCCAACTCATACTTTCCTGGACTCACATTTCTCTATTTGTAGGGGCCCTCCATGGAGCTCATAGATCCAGGCTTTGTAGGTCTTACCTTCCCAAGTAGGAGTCTTGATGCATCTTAATCCATGGTGTCATTATAGGAGGTTTTGGAACAAACTGATAAACTAAAATGTAACAAGTCACCAGGACCAGATGACATTCATCTAGGAGTTCAGGAAGAACTCAAGTATGAAATTGCAGAACTGTTAACTGTGGGTTGTAAACTATCTCTTAAAGTATCTTCTGTACCCAATGACTGGAGGATAGCTAATGTGATGCCAATTTTTAAAAAGGGCAGTAAAAGTGATCCTGGCAATCATAGGCTGGTAAACCTAACTTAAGTACCAGGCAAATTGGTTGTTGTTCCAGTTAAGAACAGAATTGACAGACACAGAGATAAACATAATTTTTGAGGGGGAAAATCAACATGGTTTCTGTAAAGGGAAATCACGCCTCACAAATCTACTAGAATTCTTTGAGGGGGTCAACAAGCATGTGGACAAGGGTGATCCAGTGGATACAGTATACTTAGATTTCCAGAAAGCCTTTGACAAGGTACCTCACTAAAGGCTTTTAAGCAATGCAAAGTAATTTGCCATGGGATAAAACGGAAGGTCCTCCCATGGCTTGGTAACTGGTTAAAAGATAGTATCAGAGGGGTAGCCGTGTTAGTCTGAATCTGCAAAAGTGATGAGGAGTCCTGTGGCACCTTATAGACTAACTGAAGTGTAGGAGCATAAGCTTTCGTGGACAAAGACCCACTTCGTCAGACGAAGTGGGTCTTTGCCCACGAAAGCTTATGCTCCTACACTTTAGTTAGTCTATAAGGTGCCACAGGACTCCTCGTCACTTTTGGTTAAAAGATAGGAAATAAAGGATAATAATAAATGGCCATTTCTTAGAATGGAGAAAGGTAACTAGTGGTGTCTGCAGGGGTCCCTACTGGGACCAATTGTATTCAACATATTAATAAATTATATGGAAAAAGGGGTAAACAGTGATGTGGCAAACTTTGCAAATGATACTCAACTGTTCAAGATAATTAAGTTCAAAGCAGACTGAAAATTTTTTAAAGGATCTCACAAAATTAGGTGATTGGGCAACAAAATGGCAGATTAATTTTATTGCTGATAAATGCAAAGTAATGAATATTGGAAAACATAATCCCAACTATACATAGCCAAATTAGTATCCATCATTTTGCATTACCACTTGAGAGAGATCTTGGAGTCATTATGGATAGTTCTCTGAAAACATCATCTCAATGTACAGCAGCAGTCAAAAAAGCAAACAATGTTAGGAATCATTAAAAAGGGATAGAGAATAATACAGAGAATATATATCATTACCTCTATACAAAACCATAATATGCCCACATCTTAAATACTGCCTGCAGATGTGGTCACCTCATCTCAAAAAAGATATCTTGGCACTGGAAAAAGTTCAGAAAAGAGCAAGAAAAATGATTAGGGGCATGGAACAACTTCCATATAAGGAGGGATTAATAAGACTAGGACTTTTCATCATAGAGAAGAGAAGACTAAGGGTGGATATGATCTAGGTCTATAAAATCATGGCTGATGGTGGAAAAAATAAATAAGGAAAGGTATTTACTTGCTCGCACAAACAAAAGCTATGAGCCACCAAATGAAATTAAGAGGTAGCAGGTTTAAAACAAACAAAAGGAAGTATTTCAGCACACAATGCACAGTCCACCTGTGGAACTCCATGTCAGAGGATGCTGTGAAGGCTAGGTCTTTAACAGATTTCAAAAGAGCTAAAGATGTTCATGGAAGAGGGGGGTCTATGAATAGCTATTAGCCAAGGGGGCTGAAATGATGTCCCTAGCGTCTGTTTGTCAGAAGTTAGGAAGGGGCAACAGGGGATGGATCATTTGATGATTACCTGTTCTGTTCATTCTCTCTGGGGCAACTGGCAGGGTCCACTGTCAAAAGACAGACTACGAGGCTAGATAGCCCTTTTGTTCAATCTAGTACAGCCATTCTTATGTCCTTATGTACCTCTGTTCACTATTTGGTCCTGCCAGACTCAATTATTTTCATTGCTCTTCTCTAAATCATTTTCTGACTGTCACTATCTTTTTAGGTAATGTGGTACCATAATTAAATACCAAAGTTGCTATTGTACCAGAGCCATTTACTGAGGGACTATTAACTCCATGAGCTATAATGTGTTATCTTCAGCCCAAGATCAAATTGCCTTTTTTTCAAGACTAAGTCATGTCTAATTTACTCTCCACAACTTTCCCTAAGTCTCTTGTAGCATTATCTGGCTTTTAGATTGGTATTCCACAAATGCAGTTGCTTCTATCATCCAAGGTGTATCTTATTTTATTTTCCATTCATTTTTCCAGCCTCTTCGTATCCCTTTGCATTATTGCTTTGTCTTCAGTGTCTTCACAAGTCCTCCTAATTTGGTTTTATTTGCAAATTTCATAAACATGGTATTTTTTTCTTCTTTTAGGTCATTAATACAGATAAGAACATAAGAACATAAGAACGGCCGTACTGGGTCAGACCAAAGGTCCATCTAGCCCAGTAGCCTGTCTGCTGATGGTGGCCAGCACCAGGTGCCCTAGAGGGGGTGGACCGAAGACAATGATCAAGCGATTTGTCTCATGCCATCCATCTCCAGCCTCTGACAAACAGAGGCCAGGGACACCATTTCTATCCCCTGGCTAATAGCCTTTTATGGACCTAACCTCCATGAAATTATCTAGCTTCTCTTTAAACTTTGTTATAGTCCTATTCTTCACAGCCTCCTCTGGCAAGGAGTTCCACGGGTTGACAACATGCTATGTGAAGAAGAACTTTCTTTTATTAGTTTTAAACCAGCTGCCCATTAATTACATTTGGCATCCTCTAGTTCTTCTATTATGGGAACTAATAAATAACTTTTCTTTATAACAATATCATCCAAAGCCCAAGATTTGGTGGTGATGAGGGACTTCAACTATCCAGATATATGTTGGGAAAATAACACAGCAGGGCACAAACTATCCAATAAGTTTTTGGACTGCATTGGAGACAACGTTTTATTTCAGAAGGTTGAAAAAGCTACCAGGGGGAAAGCTGTTCTAGATTTGATCCTAACAAATAGGGAGGAACTGGTTGAGAATTTGAAAGTGGAAGGCAGCTTGGGTGAAAGTGATCATGAAATCATAGAGTTCACAATTCTAAAGAAGGGTAGAAGGGAGAACAGCAAAATAGAGACAATGGATTTCAGGAAGGCGGATTTTGGTAAGCACAGAGAGCTGATAGGTAAGGTCCCATGGGAATCAAGACTGAGGAGAAAAACAACTGAAAAGAGTTGGCAGTTTTTCAAAGGGACATTATTAAGGGACCAAAAGTAAGCTATTCTGCTGTGTCGGAAAGATAGAAAATATGGCAAAAGACCACCTTGACTTAACCACGAGATCTTGCATGATCTAAAAATAAAAAAAGTGTCTCATAAAAAATGGAAAGTAGGACAAATTACAAAGGTTGAATATAGGCAAACAACACAGGAATGCAGGGGCAAGATTAGAAAGACAAAGGCACAAAATGAGCTCAAACTAGCTATGGGAATAAAGGGAAACGAGAAGACTTTTTATAAATACATTAGAAGCAAGAGGAAGACCAAGGAGAGGGTAGGCCCACTGCTCAGTGAGGAGGGAGAAACAGTAACAGGAAACTTGGAAATGGCAGAGATGCTTAATGACTTCTTTGTTTCGGTCTTCACCAAGAAGTCTGAAGGAACGCCTAACATAGTGAATGCTAGTGGGAAGGGGGTAGGTTTAGAAGATAAAATAAAAAAAGAAGTTAAAAATCACCTAGAAAAGTTAGATGCCTGCAAGTCACCAGGGCCTGATGAAATGCAACCTAGAATACTCAAGGAGCTGATAGAGGAAGTATCTGAGCCTCTAGCTATCATCTTTGGAAAATCATGGGAAACAGGAGAGATTCCAGAAGACTGGAAAAGGGCAAATATAGTGCCCATTTATAAAAAGGTAAATAAGAACAACCCAGGAAACTACAGACCAGTTAGTTTAACATCTGTGCCAGGGAAGATAATGGAGCAAGTCAGGGCAGATGACCATTTTGCGGGGCATAGAGCAGCCTAATTTTAACGGGGTCCCCCCTTTGCCATGGTGCATGCGCGGGGCTTCTTGAAGCACGGGGCCTGGTGCAGCTGCCCCGCTCGCCCTGCCCTATCTCTGCCCCTGGAGCAAGTAATTAAGGAAATCATCTGTAAACACTTGGAAGGTGGCAAGATGATAGGGAACAGCCAGCATGGATTTGTAAAGAACAAATGATGTCAAACCAATCTGATAGCTTTCTTTGATAGGATAGCGAGTCTTGTGGATAAGGGAGAAGTGGTGGATGTGGTATACCTAGACTTTAGTAAGGCATTTGATACGGTCTCGCATGATATTCTTATCAATAAACTAGGCAAATACAACTTAGATGGGGCTACTATAAGGTGGGTGCATAACTGGCTGGATAACCGTACTCAGAGAGTAGTTATTAATGGTTTACAATCCTGCTGGAAAGGTATAACAAGTGGGGTTCCACAGGGGTCTGTTTTGGGACCAGCTCTGTTCAATATCTTCATCAATGATTTAGATATTGGCATAGAAAGTACACTTATTACGTTTGCAGATGATACCAACCTGGGAGGGGTTGCGACTAATTTGGAGGAGAGGGTCATAATTCAAAATGACCTGGACAAATTGGAGGAATGGCCTGAGGTAAACAGGATGAAGTTTAATAAAGACAAATGCAAAGTGCTCCACTTAGGAAGGAACAAACAGTTTCACACATACAGAATGGGAAGCAACTGTCTAGAAAGGAGTGCGGCAGAAAGTGATCTAGGGATTATAGTGGACCACAAGCTGAATATGAGTCAGCAGTGTGATGCTGTTGCAAAAAAAGCAAACATGATTCTGGGATGCATTAACAGGTGTGTTATGAGCAAGACATGAGAAGTCATTCTTCCGCTCTACTCTGCGCTAGTTAGGCTTCAGTTGGAGTATTGTGTCCAGTTCTGGGCACCGCATTTCAAGAAAGATGTGGAGAAATTGGAGAGGGTCCAGAGAAGATCAACAAGAATGATTAAAGGTCTAGAGAATATGACCTATGAAGGAAGGCTAAAAGAACTGGGTTTGTTTAATTTAGAAAAGGGAAGATTGAGGGGGGATATGATAGCCGTTTTCAGGTATCTAAAAGGGTATCATGAGGAGGGAGAAAACTTGTTCATCTTGGCCTCTGAGGATAGAACAAGAAGCAATGGACTTAAACTGCAGCAAGGGAAGTTTAGGTTGGACGTTAGGAAAAAGTTCCTAACCATCAGGGTAGTCAAACACTGGAATAAATTGCCCAGGGAGGTTGTGGAATCTCTATCTCTGGAGATATTTAAGAGTAGGTTAGATAAATGTCTATCAGGGATGGTCTAGACAGTATTTGGTCCTGCCATGAGGGTGGGGGTCTGGACTCGATGACTTCTCGAGGTCCCTTCCAGTCCTAGTATTCTAGTATTCTATGATTCTATTCACCCTCTCCCCACCACTCATGATTTTATATACCTCTATTATATCCCCCCTTAGTCTCCTCTTTTCTAAACTGAAAAGTCCCAGTCGCTTTAGCCTCTCTTCATATGGGACCCATTCCAAACCCCTAATCATTTTAGTTGCCCTTTTCTGAACTCCAAGGCCAAAATATCTGATATCAGATGGCAAATAAGGACCTAATTCAGCAAAGTGCTTGAGTATACGCTTAAGCCTGAAGTGATTTGCTGAATAAGGCTGGCTGAAATAAAGCATGTGCCCAAGTGCTGCCCTAAACCAGGATGGCCAGCCCGAGGCTGGCAAGCCTCATGAGGCTTCGCCTCCCCGCCCTGCCCCGTGGCTCAAAAGCTGCCCCCTGCACCCACCAAAACGGCCCTCTCCTCCTGTCTCCCTGTGCTGATCTGGGCAGGGAAGCCATCCAGCACGGCCATGAAAGCTGTAGAAATAAAGATGGTGGAGGTGACAGGAGCCTGCTGTTGCCAAAAAGCCTCAAAATGCGTTTAACTGCTACCAAATGCTCCTTTTAAAGGGGCAGTCCTTTTTTTTTTTTTGCTCGACATCTCTGCCCTGGCTCTCCAGGCTGGATCCACTGCTGTCTTGGCTCTTTGCCCAGAATGGGTTGGCCATCCCTGCCCTAAACTGTGGTTTAAGTCCTCAGTTCTGAAATTTACATGAACGAAATCCCCTGTGTTTTTACAGAGCTCCACTGCAGTCACTGTTGTTCTGTGTAGGTACAGGGGTTCATCTGCACATTGTAAATTACAAGGCTCGGCCTAAATCATGACCTAACACCAATCTTTTAATACTCCACTCAACACATTTTTCAATTCAGTCTAATGCCATTCATTGCTTCTGTTTGTTTACAATAATTTCCCACCCCATGGTCAAGTCAATTTGAATTAATTTTAAGGTAATGTTTTTGAGAGGCTATAGTAAATGTTTTACTGAAATGCAAGGGTCTAGTTATGCTGTCCTTTGCTAAGTTGGTAAACACCTATTTGTACAAGTAGGCTCATTTACTTTGATGGTAGTACTTTAATTCAATAGTTTTGTAATTCTGCAAAAAGGAAATCAAATTTGCCAGTCAAGATTCGTTCTTCATAAATCCATGCTGCTTATTTGTAATATTGTCTTGTGAGTTGCCTGATTCTGTACCTAATGGTGCAGGTGGAAAGACTCCCATTCACTCTAATACGTCTACCTTGCATGGCTATTTCGGGATACCAGAGGTATCCCAAAATAGCTACCCCACATCTACACAAGCTGCCTGTTATTCTGAAATATTTTTCTAAATAATATGCATGCTATTTTGGCATCCCGGTTAACCCTCACTCGACAAGAATTAAGGGATGTCTGGAAATAGCACATTATTTTGAAATTTGGCGCTGAGTAGACATGTCAGATTTTAAAATAAGCTATTTCTAAATAGATTCAAAATAAGATACACAATTTCCATAGTGCAAATTGCATATCTTATTTTGAGCTTAGAGTGCTGTCCTAATTGACATTGGATCAGACCCTAAGAACTTGATAACACAGGAAAATTGACCAGAACTGTTATTGTGGAATAAACTAATCCACAGTAGATACTCTGGAATAGTTGCCTGTGTGGGCACTGTATTCCAGAATAAAAATCACTTTATGTCAAAATAATTATTGCACTCACAAAGGATACTAATCATTCCAGAGTAAAATGACTTTTATTCTGAAACAATATGTCTACAAGTGGAAGTATTCTGCAATAGCTGCTGAAGAATAATTTACTCCACAGTATCTATTCTGATATATTTCTTTTATAAACATGTCCTTAGTGGTGTTTTTCTGACAATATTTGCTCCATCAAATGATTATTTTAACAGATACTATATGGAAGACAATTTTCAGGACCAGTCATTTATTTTTGTCAATGTTGGTATCACGTTGTCTTTTTCTAATCTTCGAGGAGATCATCAGTTCTCCCAAACATTTTAGAGAAATTTTAGCTAATTCTTTTTTCACCAGAGGAGAAGAATGTTAAGCCATATTCATAATGTCTATATATTCACATTTTTCAAAATTGCACTTTTGTTTGTTTGTGAATATCAATTCAAAATTTAAGTTAATGTACTTCCAGTTTCCACGCAAGCTTTTGTGAATTAAGTTTGCTTGTAGTAGGAATATTTGTGAAACAACAACATTTAGGCATATATGAGTGAATGTTCTGGAAAAGCAAACAGTGAGTGTTAATGTGAGAATACATATTAGCAGCCTGATTCTAAGAGTTATCATAACAGTCAGGTAAAAGGTAAAATTTTATATTTCTGTATTCACTGAAAACTAACTAGCCAACTGGAATTTTGAGTAATGAATACTTGCAATAAAATGCTCAAGAACAATATATAACACACAAAGAACTCAGAGATTTCATGGCATATTTTTAATAAAGAATACATTTCATATAAATGCAAACCTTCTGATAATATTTTAAAATCCCCAAACAAACAAAAAAGGAACAATTAGTTGAATAAATGACTAGATAGTAAAGTTCTCAAGAGTTTTTCTTTGATATTAATTATTTTACTAGGTCTTTATTGCTTTCTACTTCAATTATCCAAACTTCTTTCCTTTTTCTTATTAAAGACAGATTTTTAAAAGTTCAGTAGCTCAGCCATTTTTGAGTCACCATTAATTTAATTATTCTCCTTATTAATTAATGGCCTAGTGCCTCTCCAGAATTTCTTTTTCTTTTGATATAGGTTTAAAGGCCATTTTAAACCTCTTTGGCTAGCTTTTAACTTCTCTTTCCCCCTACCCATATTATTTTCCTACAATTTTTAACCAAACTTGAATATGCTAGTTTGATTTCCTTCTACACTCCTTCTTGCCTTACCATTTCAAATCAGGCTTTTTTAAATTAAAAAATAAATAAAAATCTCCAACCTTTGAACAGTCCCTTACGAAGCCACTTTGGCTATTTCTTATCCCCTCTGTTCTTCATTTTCCGATGAACTGTAGCTTTTGCAGCTTAATTATGGCTTCTTGTAAGATTCCCCCTGCTTCTTCTCGCTCTGGTGGCTTGTACAGTATTCCTCATCTCCAGTCTGCTGCCTTTTTTTTAATACAATATGTACCATATATGGGGTTTTGTTAAGACTTGCCTGTTCTTACTTTGGACAATACCTTTTAATAATATGATTTTACTTTGCTTGCATATACTTGTCAGCAGATTTACCTTTTCACAGACTTTTTGCTTATGCTACCAAAGCTGTTTTTATCTTCATAATATTGCTGGATTAAGACGGTTGTTCAGAAAGGACAAGGAAATATTGATACTCTTATTATTTTCAATGCTGATTAATTCTTTAAATTCCCACAAGTGTGCTAAAAAAAACCTGTTCTTGATACAAAGTGCTGTGACCATTGTTCTTACACATTTGACATTATTGGATCATATTATGTCACTTTTGAAATCAAAGGCCTGGTCCACAGCTGATGTAAACCTGTGAAGTCTGTTGGTTTCAGTGTTGCTAAGCTAATTTACACAAGCTCAGGCTCTGTCTTGAAGTTACTAATGAAGTGTGATGCTTATTTCAAAGCACTTCTGCTTACCGATAATTTTGCTGATAATATTGGCACTCCTAGATGAGAATTTTATGATTGCTTGATTTGCTTGACTTTCATTTTGTATACACACACACACACTCTCTCTCTCTCTCTCTCTCTCTCTCTCTCTCTCTCTCTCAGTATTGTGGAAGGATTGAATTTTTAGAACTCATGACTTGCATTTATGGAATCACGTCTCCATTTCTATTTTATTAGGTTTAATCTGTTTTACTGGAAATAGGATGGATTTGTTCAAATAAAAGTGGAAGAAACAACAATCTGAACTGTAGAACATGACACTGATTTTTGTGAATACTGTTCTACAACTATTTTCAATTTATTATTTCGGGTTCTTATGTGTTCTCCTTTATTCACATATATCTGCTGTTACCTCTTTAGCTCTTTTGTTCTGGACCCCATAAAACCATTCATGCCTGGTGGTGAGACTAAAATACCAGAATGCGCAGAACTCCCTTTTAAGGTAGGCATTTTAGATAAGCAGGTTCAGAATATTGTTCATGTATTCTGACCACTTGTGTTCTTTTGCATTCCTGTTATATTTTGTTTGCATTAGTTTGAAATTTATTTGGGTTTGTTATCATTTGTTTTACCTGATTTGGTCAATTTCAAATTGCTAATTTAAGTCCTCAACTGGTGTAAATTGGATTAATTCCATTGGTGTTAATGGAGTTATGCCAATTTGTACCAATTGATGATCAGGCCTAATAAGCTGAATACCAACTTTCTACATTTTCACTTTTTAAATCTTACTGGCCTAGTTGTTTTATGACCAGCTCTCATGACCAGCTCTCAAATCCTTGGGAGTTTCACCCTACAGTTCTCTATGACCTGCCTTCTATGCCCATAGACTTTGGACATTTATTTGTTCATTCCTGATAGCCAACCTTTAGCACTGCTGAGATTCATTTCCTCTTGTCGTGACAATTGTTTGGACTGTTTGCCACTTAACGCTTGGATGATTTTCTCTCTCTCTGTCTGCTGCCTGTAATTCCTCAGTTGCCTTTCAGCATTTCGGCTGCTGGTCATTGGCTGAGACATACCAACAACTCACTGTTTTGACTCATTCTTTGTTGTGATTTTCCTCTGATTTTTTTCAGCATTTTTCCTGCTGTTTGTTCTTCTTTCATTTCTCCACTGGTGTCTGGAGTTCTGTCACAGAAAATCAGTGTCATGTTGGTTATCTCATTATTGACTTTCAGTCCTTCATGACTTTCATATTATTTTATTTCACTCACTGCTGGCATCAGATGGCAACTGAATATAAAACTGTATTCAGATTCTGGTTGTAGTTTGTGTTGCTGAAGGGCTCCATTCCCTGGTTTGGATAAAAGTCTTACATATAAAAAGAAATGCCATTAGAGAGATTGAAGTAATTCAAGGGCTAATGCCTCTAATATTTCTATTTTACCTTTTATTTCTTGAACAAGAAAGGTGGGAATGAAAGGGCAGTATGTTTGCCAAGGATTCATACAGGAGGTACTTATGATTACATGACATTTAGCAGATGAAGTTTTTAATTTGAATTAATAATATGAGCACAACTGATTTTGTTTAATTTTAGTTTTTGTAAAAAGTTAAAATCCCTCACTAAGTTGCAAACTCTGATGGGTGTGAGTGTGACACATTTCTAAGGGTTAGAGTCTCCTAAGGACCTAAGTGATTTAGGAACACAAGTTGAAATGAAAATTTCTCCATAAATGCACAATCTGCATCCCCATACTCACATAAGTAACTTTCCTCACATGAATATTCTCTTTGTTTTCAGGATAATATTACTTATGTGCATATGTGGTTTCAGGACTCGGCCCTCAGGCTATTTCCTCTTAGTAAAAATATACTAAGTGAGTGATTTTTCTGACAGTTTCAAATCATGCAGCTGCAATGTCTGTTTCCTCTTGTATGCGAAGAAACCTACTTATATATCTAGGTCCTTTTGTGTATTTGAATAACTAAAAAATGTGAATGGATTTGTCTGTACAACATCCTTATGAAGTAAGGAAGCACTGTTAATTCTGTTTTGCAGAGAGGGACATTAAGGCAGAGAAAAATTAAATGACTTGCCTGAGGTCATCCAGGAGGTCTGTGGCAGAGCTGGGAAATGACTGGACATTCCTTAAGTCCCAGAACAGTGCTAGCTTTTGATACTTATTTTAAAATTCTGTTGCTTTAATGCTTGCTTCTAGCTGCAGAACAATGAGCTTTACTGCGCCATAGCATGATGGGCTTTGAATGCCTCTGAGCAGACTACCCAAAAAAAGCACATTACCGCACCATCCAATTAGGCAGAAGGGCTGGCATGGGAGTTACAAAGAGTCTGAGGGTGAGGAGAAATTCCTAGAAGTTGCTCTTGGAATATCAAAGTTACCACCAGAGAAGTTAGAGAAAAGAATACTAGAGCTATTAGACTACCCATCTGCCTGCAGGTGCAGAATTGTCCCTTACACTATTTGACACTGTCTACAGAAGTAAAAAAAAAAAAGTTCCTGTCAGAATAGAGTGCCTCAGAAAAGCAGCTTTGAGGGTGGAGCAGATGATTTATAGAGTCCTAATGTAGCCAATCTCCTGCTGAGGAGCAAGTTCAGCATCACTTCATTTGAGTGAGTGGGGGTGAGTAGGGTGGTTACCATGGAGATTGGTATGGGACGGCTGCTGGGCCTGCCAAGGACTCCCAAGGTGCAGTAACCAACAGCCACAATCCAGCAAGAGGAAGAAGACGCTGAAGGAAGAAGTAACAGACTGTCCTCTAAAGAAGTCAGTTCCGACGACTGAGAAAAGAATGACAAAGAATATGCTGCAGGCTGTAGTTCAGAAGATCACAAACGTGGCTTGTCTTCAGATGTTCTTCAGATGTTCAACCTATCTGAAGACAAATGGCTGTGCTAGCTCAAAATTATCAATACTTGTGACAAAAGAGGAAAGGGGCATCATAGGATTAAACTGAAGGGGGAAATGGACAGCAAGGCTACGTCTAGACTGGCATGATTTTCCGCAAATGCTTTTAACGGAAAACTTTTCCATTAAAAGCATTTGAGGAAAAGAGTGTCTAGATTGGCACGGACGCTTTTCCTCAAAAGCACTTTTTGCGGAAAAGCATCCGTGCCAATCTAGACGCGGTTTTGCGCAAGAAAGCCCCAATCGCCATTTTCACGATCGGGGCTTTTTTGCGCAAAACAATACTGCGTTGTCTACACTGGCCCTCTTGCGCAAATGCTTTTGCACAAGAGGGCTTCTGCCCGAACGGGAGCAGCATAGTATTTCTGCAAGAACACTGACAATCTTACATGAGATCGTCAGTGTTCTTGCGGAAATTCAAGCGGCCAGTGTAGACAGCTGGCAAGTTTTTCCGCAAAAGCAACTGCTTTTGCAGAGAAACTTGCCAGTCTAGACGCAGCCTTACAAGAGTCTAGATGCTATGCAAAGAGAACTTACCATTTAAGTGTAAATCAAGAGGCATGTGGATACAACAGACAGAGGGAATGCATGAGAACAGTGAGACAAAACTGGTTGCATGATAAGCAGTGGTCAGAGCACACCAGCTCTACACCAGTGGTGTTTTTGCAGGCATTATGGAAGAGGAGTGCTTTAAGATGAAATTTGAAGAACAATGAGGATGACTTGCTGATATTTATTGGGTGATCCTCCATGAATGAGCTCCAGAATAACCATACTCCCACAATCTGATAAACAAGGGACAATGTTTGCTTTAGGTGTGACTTCCTATGCATAAATAGAAGAAGTTCCACATGAGCCTGCCTCTTGGATTTTTAGGGATGGTTACACATGGAGGCTGTGTCTACACTAGCAAGTTATTCCAGAAAATCTGCCGCTTTTCTGGAAAAACTTGCCAGCTTTCTACACTGGCCGCTTGAATTTCCAGAAAAGCACTGACGATCTAATGTAAAATCATCAGTGCTTTTCCGGAAAAATTGTGCTGCTCCTGTTTGGGCAAAAGTCTTTTTCCGGAAAACTGTTCCGGAAAAGGGCCAGTGTAGACAGCACAGTAGTGTTTTCGGCAAAAAAAGCCCCGATTGCGAAAATGACGATCGGGGCTTTTTTGCGGAAAAGCGCGTCTAGATTGGCCACGGACGCTTTTCCGGAAAAAGTGCTTTTCCAGAAAAGCGTCCCGCCAATCTAGATGCGCTTTTCTGAAAATGCTTTTAACGGAAAACTTTTCCGTTAAAAGCATTTCCGGAAAATCATGCCAGTGTAGACGTAGCCGGAATGTAAAATAGGTTTCAGTATATTCTGCCACACAGCTGGGAGTATCCTCATAAGAAGTCATAATTCGGGTATCCAGGAATGGGGGTGGCCAGCTCAGACAAGATAGTAGATCTGCTGTGCTAAGGGAAGGTGCAGCGTGTTGTCTGAAAGGCACAGATAATTCAGCACAGGCACGTCTCACCACTGGAAACAAGTCTAAGCAGATGTGCAGTGGTCAGTAGAAAGTGAGGCAATGAATGAGTGGGTGTGGGGTATATGTAAGTATGACGACCCCCTTCCCCATCCGCAGTTCAACTTGGTGGAATTGACCAGAAGAGGGGAAAGTGTAGACTTCTCTGACAGTTTTCTTGATGTACCACAGTGATAATGACAAGAACAAGACTGATAACGACAAGACGCTCTACTCAGAAAATGCGGGGTGGGAGGCAGAGCAGCGTGGTGAAACGGGATAGCTAGATGCCTGCAAATTTTATTGATGCAACTGGGCTGTGTGAAAAATATTCCATTAGGTGCAGAGCACAATTCCAAAATAAATATCTCATGGCAGATGGGGGTGAGATGGCTCATGGCAGAGGTATGATAAGGAGTATCAGCTGTGCACAGCAGTTGGCTCCAGCAGGTCCTGTTAGTGTTTTTGGCTAGCCCAGAGAGTCTGGCCTTTTGTTTTGGAAATGGATCTCTCCAAGATCCACAGGTATCTCTGCCTTTGGCGCCTCCATATTGGAAATTAATATCACCAGGAACCCTCAGCTGGTGAAGAATAGGTCATCTTGTCTTTTATAGGATGGACTAACATGAGCGAAACACTTGTGCTGTGTTCGGCTCCTCAATTCACGTCTAGATTCTGCTCACGATGCTGGATATTTAGTGATAAAGCCCTGGATTCTCTGAGATTTGGCAAACTCAGAAGCTGACAGTCTCCGCCTACCTCAGTACAATAGTCAGAGCCAGTTGGAATGCTCTTGCTGTTGTCCTTAGCGGCGAGCTCCTGGCAGTGGATGCCAGGGAACCCTCCCTGGAGAATCCCTGTGCTGGCAATCATTCTCTGAATCCAATTTGGGTAACTTTTAGGACACTGCAAAAGAGGAATTAATTCACTGCAGCCCAAATTCCCAGGCTCAGTAACTGATGTATTCTGTTGCATGCAATGACATTACACCAATTCGCACAAGCTGAGCATCCAGCCATCAGTTTTACTTCATATATAGCCTCAGACAGAGCTGTGTATCCTGCGAGTGTGGGAGTTGGAGATAGCTTGGTTTGAGTGGTGACTATAGACTGCAGTGGTTGCTTGTAGTAAGTTTTGTAGCATGTATCTAAATATATGAGAGAAGTGCAATACAAATGAATAATTAAAAGCATTTCTTGTGGTGCAAAACAATGGATAGCTCTCCTTGACCTGCAGTGCGCACACCCAACACACTGCAGAGAGGGGATTGTTGGTTCCCATGTCGCTATCAACATAAAAGACACAGGACAGTTGCTGTATGGGGTGTTCATTGGGAGGCAATGTTTTGGTCCTTTCTTTTGCTTACAATTAGCCCTAGTTTACACTAGGGCGTTATTTCAAAATAATGCCTTTTATTTCGAAATAACGAGTGGAGTGGCCACACTACCAAGCCCATTATTTTAAAATAATGGGCTGGTTATTTCAAAATCTGTACTCCTGCTTTCCTTGGGGAATAAGCTTATTTCAAATTTAGCTATTTCAAGATAATTTCCTAGTGTAGATATGCCCTTATTCATGAATGTTCACAGTCTTAGCAAGTGCCTGTTTGCACCTGTGGCACTGGAAGTCTGTTGCCCCAAGGGGCAGTCTCTAGCAGTGTTAGAAAATGGGGCGGGGCAAAACTCAAGAGCTGGAGTGCTGGAAGGGAAGGTTCTGTCCTAAGCGTGGCTCTAGGGTTACATTGTACATCGTGCTTTATGACTATAGCAGGGCCATGCTGTATAGATTATAGTAATCTAAGGGGTACATTTTGACCATTACAGGCTTTCCTGAGGCAACATGTAGTTGCTAGGCTCCTTGAGGAGAGCAGGGAAAAGATCGCAATAGAGAGTGTCAATTCCTTTCCTGCTCCTTCAACCCTTTACATGGCATAGCTTCCACTCCTGCATCTCAGGCCAATTAGCTACAAAGCCAGGTCGTCTTCAACCCTGCTACTTGCAGTGGAAAGCAGCTGCTACCATTCTCCTTACCCTTCTTAGCTGGAGTCATAATGTGATCAGGGCTGAACAAAGGAGGCCATGTAAGGGCTGTGATGATATAGCCCTATGGGAGTTAGGAATGACACTTCAAAAAACGTAACACAGAAAATGTCCGATTAAGGAGTATTTTGGAACACAGTACTATTGTCTGACACAAAGTTATCTAAGGTGTGAACGGCATGAAAGTAGGTATAAAAGGAAGGTTTGTTGTTTGGAAGCACTGCTTGTATGTCAGCTGTGAAACTTCCAGCGACTCCAGTGGGAATCAAACTGCTAAAAACTCTACTCCCAGCTTCAATGATGTACTCCCAAATTCTAAAACATCATGCACCAGACTCTTGCCTATGACAGAGGAACATATGGCGGAGGGGGTGTCAGGAGGGGAGGATATGCACGCATCCACAAAGCGGGTGCGATCCTTGAGTTGCTGTATATAGGGATGGTCTCTCAGTGGAAATTGTACTACTCTAATTTATGCTAGCTGCTAAGGGCTCAAGAGGCCTAAAACCCACAATTAGGGATCAGTGCAGTGTTGGAGTTTTAGCCTTGTTCAGTTTCCTCCCACCATGTTTTCCTGTGGCAGCATCAGGCTAGGAAGTGGTAAGAACCACAGAATCAATGACAGTATCAAAAAAATTACTTGCCAATAGCTAGGGAGACATGATATGCGAGGCAATATTTTTTACTGGACAAGCTTCCATTTGTGGGAGAAGCTTTCAAACTTCTTCTGCTCTATGGAAGCATCTATGGAACTTGGTCCAATCGAAGATATTATCTCACCCACCTTGTTTCTCTAAGGGTACATCTACACTTGCACCCTAGTTCGAACTGAGGAGTAAAGTTAGTTCGAACCAAGGGGTTTGGTTTGAACTAACACGTCCCAGCGAGCACTTTCACTTTTGGAACAGCTGTTGAGCGGAGTAACGCGCTGGCGCGATCATGCTAATGAAGCACAGGATATTTAAATCCCCGCTTCATTAGCAGTTTCGGTCACCTACATTTGCATCTCTAGTTCAAACTAGGATGCAAGTGTAGACATACCCTAAGATTCTGAGACTGACACAGCTGTAGACATTACCAGGAAGAAGGTTTGAATCGGTTCCTCACTATGGAAAAGAAAGCTTCAGGGAGTAGCCAAATTAGGCAGTACATGTACAGGATAAACTTAAAAAACAACAAATGGTCTGGTAGCACTTTATAGACTAACAAAACATGTAGATGGTATCATGAGCTTTCGTGTGCACAGCCCACTTCTTCAGATGATCAGAGTTTTTCTTCAGATGACTGGACAACTCCGGTCATCTGAAGAAGTGGGCTGTGCCCATGAAAGCTCATGATACCATCTACGTGTTTTGTTAGTCTAGAAAATGCTACCAGACCATTTGTTGTTTTTTAAGTTTATGGGAAAGGAATGCACCATCTGTGCTGAGACTCTAGACAGCAGTGTTCTTTGGACCCAGGCTACACAATCTCCTTACTATGTGAAGCAAGGTTTTTAAAGACTCCAATTCCACCTCAAATACTTATCAGAATTCAGAGTCTCCAAAGCAGTGAGGAACATGGGTCAGTACTGACAGTGTACTTAATTATTTTCCATATAAATCTCCATCTCCATGAGATTAATTAACAGTCACAACCTCAAAAGGATTGAGCATTGCCAATGAAACGCAGATACTAAACTGCTCTCCTAGAGTGGCCTCCAAATTCCATTGCTAAGGTGAGTATAATTTTAAACTCAATATGTGACAGTTGACGCTGTTGGCCAGGCCAGCAGTGAATGGTTGTTCAGGTGTCGGTTAAAGGATCCAGTACAATCTATTTGCCTTCTTAGACATAAGTAAACAAGTTCCTTAGAAGGGTTTGAAGAATTTTTTGTTAAAAGGAATTGCCATATGCCTTTAATGTTGTAGCTTCGAAATATCAGAGTTAGTTGTCACTTTCCTTGGATTGTAGAAACTCAAGCTTCATTGACATCATTGAATGCCCCATCAAGAAGTCATTCCGAGGTGAGAGACACAGACTAAGAACATACATTCTCATCTGGACCCAAAGATGAAAGATTAACTGACTGATCCAAGCTAACCATATTATCTTACTCATCATCATCCTTTCCTGGTGAGTCAAGAGGAGTTCAGAAACATGAAGACAAGGAGAAGAGGGCTTGTTAGACACACCAATAGAATATAAAGGTTTTCCAGGGAGTCTGGGGAGAGCTCTGCTAGGAAGGATGGTATTTATTATTTCAATCTGGTGACATGCAGGAAGACTTTGAGATTCAGGCCCCATTGTAATACAAAAAGATGATCCCTGCCCCAAGTATAGTCATACTATGTGAAGCAAGAGAGTTGGAAGCTAACACAATAAACACACCAGGCAGGAGGGTGGGGCAGGGAAAGAAAGAGAGAGACAAGGCAATAGGGAAGGGGAGCCCAGGGAGGCTCACAAGATCAAAGCATAAAATAGCACAGTAAACTGACCCAATGATTCAGGAACTATAGAATGTAGATGCACAGTTGCAGCCATAGTCTTCAAAGACAACTACAGGGCAGGAATCCTCTGGAACAAAGAGACTTTGGAGTGACCCTCAAACTCCACCATGGGCATTTAGAGCTCCTAGACCAGAAGGTGACTAATATCTCAAAGTGTTCAGAGGGGTATTTTTGGTGGTCTACTGACTCACACAGAGAGGAAACCAGAGAAAAAGGTGGAGGAGGTTGCCTCACACATATAGGCTGTGTCTACACTGGCCCCTTCTTCGGAATAGCCATGCAGATGAACCCCTGAACCTACACAGAACAACAGTGAATGCAGTGGAGCTCTGTAAAAACACAGGGGATTTCCTTCATGTAAATTTCAGAACTGAGGGCTTAAACCACAGTTTAGGGCAGGGATGGCCAACCCATTCTGGGCAAAGAGCCAAGATAGCAGTGGATCCAGTGTGGAGAGCCAGGGCAGAGATGTCGAGCAAAAAAAAAAAAAAAAAAGGACTGCCCCTTTAAAAGGAGCATTTGGTAGCAGTTAAACGTATTTTGAGGCTTTTTGGCAACAGCAGGCTCCTGCCGCCTACCACCATCTTTATTTCTACAGCTTTCATGGCTGTGCTGGATGGCTTCCCTGCCCAGATCAGCACAGGGAGACGGGAGGAAAGGGCCGTTTTGGAGGGTGCAAGGGGCAGCTTTTGAGCCACGGGGCAGGGCGGGGAGGCGAAGCCGCATGAGGCTTGCCAGCCTCGGGCTGGCCATCCTGGTTTAGGGCAGCACTTGGGCACATGCTTTATTTCCGCCAGCCTTATTCCGCAAATCACTTCAGGCTTAAGCGTATACTCAAGGGCTACGTCTAGACTGGCCCCTTCTTCGGAAGAGGCATGCTAATTTCGAACTTTGGAATAGGGAAATCCACGGGTGATTTAAATATCCCCTGCAGGATTTAAATAAACATGGCCGCCGCTTTTTTTCCGGCTTGGGGAAAAGCCGGAAAAGAATGTCCAGACTGGCGCGATCCTCCAGAATAAAGCCCTATTCCAGAGGATCTCTTATTCCTACTTTGAAGTAAGATGAGTAAGATAATATGGTTAGCTTTGAAGTAGGAATAAGAGATCCTCCGGAATAGGGTTTTATTCCGGAGGATCATGCCAGTCTGGACGCTCTTTTCCGGCTTTTCCCCAAGCCGGAAAAAAAGCGGCGGCCATGTTTATTTAAATCCCGCAGGGAATATTTAAATCCCCCACGGATTTCCCAATTCCAAAGTTCGAAATTAGCATGCCTCTTCCGAAGAAGGGGCCAGTCTAGACGTAGCCCTTCTGTAGATTGGGGTCATGCAGCTTGCATCCTAAGAACTGACCCACTTGAGGCCAAGAGTGTGAAACCAAAGTCACTGCCTTTGGAAGAATCAAGGCACATGAAGCTGAGACATGACCCATGTGTTGGTCTCTACAGGTTTAAGAAAAGTCTCAGAAGTGATGCCTCTTAGGAGTTGTTTCTCTTTCAATCTGAATGAGAACAGGAAGGCTATGTCTACACTGCACAGGTATTTTGTAATAAGCTATTCCAGAATAGTTATTCCAAACTATCTTATTTCAAAATAACATGTCTACACTGCAGGGAAGCTTCAAAATTAGTCCGAGGCAGGCTTCCCTAATGTAGGCGTGCTATCTCGATTTAGAGCCCCACGAGGAATAACTTGGAATGGCCCTGGTGAGGGGCTATTTCAGAATAGCAGAAGAGGAGCATCTACACGTGTCTTATTTTGAAATAGCTATTTCGGAATAGGCGTTATTCGTAGAATGAGGCTTACAGAAGTTGGAATAAGCAGTCTGTTATTTCAAAATTATTTTGAAATAATGGAATTGCTGTGTAGATACTCGCAGAGTTATTTTGGAATAACAGCTATTATTCCGAAATAACTTTGCTGTGTAGACACACTCGAATGCTCTGATCGATGGCACTTCTTCTCATGCAGCATAGCCTCTAACTCCTCAGAGTACACAGAGCCAGCAGCGAAATGGGGTCCATCTCACTTCTTCTCTTCATCTCTTGTCTACATGACATAGTTGTGTTGACAAAAATCAGGTTTTGTCAACAAGGGAGTGGAGAGGCATACACTACAATGCAGCTTCTTCTGAGAAAACTCCTGCTTTGCTGACAAATTAAAACATCTTGGCAGGAGGCATAGAGCTTTCTGCCGCAAAATTCTGCTGACAAAGTATTAGTAGGTGGACACCACACTTGGTTATGTCACTGTAAATGGCCTCTAGAAGGTGTCTGACAATGCCCATGTTGATCTCTCTGGTCAGCATTTCGAACTCCATTGCCTTGCACCCAGATACACAGGCTTCTGCCTGTCCCCCATTAAAGACCTGGGAACTTTTGAAGTTTTACTTCCTGTTTGCTAGGCAGGGAGTGCTCACATTGCATTTTCCCAGCTGACTTTGGTAGCAGCATGCAGCAAATGCTCTCCCACTTGGAACACACTTGAGTGGTTGGATCTGCTGGCACTGTGAAAAGAGAAGGCTACGCAGTCCCAGCTCCACCTCTGCTGTAGAAACTTTGATAACTATGATCAGATTTCCCATGGCTTGTTTGATAAGGGCTATGAATGGGACACACTGTGCTGTGCAACAATAAAATAGCTGAAGCCAGTGTGCCAGAAGGGAAGGGAGACACCCTGGTTCTTTGCTGTCACCAAAGACCTACTGCTTCTAGAAAGAACTGGACACCATCTTTGGTGGCAACCCCACCTCCATTGCCAAGATTTCCACGGATACTTCAACAGGGGCTATAGGCAGTGGACAGCAGACTCAACCCCAAGCACTAAGGGTATGTCTACACTACAGAGTTTTGTCAGGAAAATGGCTGTTTTTCCTAGAAAACTTGAGTTACAACCACACTGCAGTCACATTCTTTTGAAAGTAAATTGAAAGAACAGAGGGGTGTTTCCGTCAGCAGTAAACCTCTTTCTACGAGAAAGATCGCCTTTTTCGAAAGAGCTCTTTTGGGAAAAGGCATGTGTGGATGGGGAGGAGGGTTTTCTTTTGAAAGAAGAAGCCTCCAGGAAATAACACAGGTGCCCTGGTGGACACGTTGTCCATACTAATCACTAGTCTATAATTCCTGTCTCCTGCCAGCTCTTAAAGCTGCAGGCAGCCGGGACAAGTTTTGTGGCAGGAAGCCGGCCGTGGAGCAGTACCCTGAGCATGTGGCTCTCCCTGCCCCACAACTCAGAAGTATTGCTGAGCAACAAGCCCCATGAGACCTCCCTGGCCCTCACAGGGAGCAGCCCCAGGGCTCCCAGGACCCACTTAGGGGCAGCAAATACCATGTGCCCTCCTGGCCCAGGACAGAGATCCTGTCGCTCCTGGAGCTGCGGGGGGAGGAGGCCACCCGGCAGGATCCCCGCTCCCGGAGGTGCAATGCTGACATTTATGGCCAGATGGCCGAGGCTGGCCGAGAGGGGACACCACCCCTGCACCTTGGACCAAGTCAAGAGCAAGATCAAGGAGCTGCACCAAGAATATGCCACGGCCAGGGAGCACAGCTCTCACTCCAGGGCAGGACCACGTTCATGCCCATATCATGAGGAGATGCACAGAATCCCAGCGGGGTGGTGAAGCCCTTTCACCACCCATAACAGTGGACTCGGGGCTCGAGACACGCGTGGTCACCTGGCCGGACCTCCTTAACGAGGAGGAGGACAAACAGCAGCTGCAGGAGGACGTGGCCAGTATGGTCACCCTCACACTGGAGACAGTACCCCAGCCCTAGATATCTCCCAGGCATCCTCTGACTCTGGGGAGGGATCATCAGTTGAGTGCTGTCAGTTTTCTAAACACACACACAGCGTAGGGGAGGCGAGTGCAGAGGGGATGGGGAGTGATCGTTGCTCAACCTTGGCGGCATGGTACACTCCTTACATGTGCAGTGGCAGTGTGCATCACGTGGATTCAAGACCTAGCCCTGGAGCAGCCACAGGTTCGTGCTCACAGGCTGAGTGGAGGCCGCACATGTCTGACACCTGGGGGGATGCTCTCCCACCACCAGACACCGCTGGAAGAAGGCTGGGAACAAGTACAACCCCAAGCACTCCATGCAGTACTGCACACAGGACACGGCCATGTCTGCACGCTCGAGGAACCACCTGCTCTTGTGGACAGCACTGCCAGGTGCAGGTGTGTGTGTGACCCCCATCGAAGGCCAGGCTGCTCCAGGTCCCGCTCCCACCCATGGCATTCCACTGTGGCTGGACACTTCCCTTGCCTGCTTGTCCATGGGATGGGGATGGGGGATAGTGTGAAGCATGATCCCCTGGGCACCTCGGGACCTTTGTAAGGCAGGTCCTGCAGTACAGGCCACACACGGCCTGACTCACGAGACATCACCGTCCTCTGGGCCGAAGACTGTTGGTTGCTGCCCATACAGGAGGGCACGGCCTCATGCACAGAGTCTGCCGCCTCTCCCTCTTTTCCTCCACAGCCAGACCAGCTGTCACTGAGGGGTGATCCATGCCATCAGAGGCAGCTGCTCAACCCCGGGGGAGCCGCAAGCGCAGGAGGGTCCTCGAGAACCTCATGAGGGAGCACATGGCCATCCTTAAGACATGCAACAAACCCTGGCCCAAAAGGTCTGGGATGATGCCGAGTGGTGCAACCACATGTGGGACCAGCTTGTGTGGAAGGGCAAAAACTTGTGTGTCACCATCTGGGAAGTGATGGCACACCTGGCTCCTGTCCCCACTCCAGCCCCTGTCCCCATTCCAGCTCCTCCTGCCATGCTTATGACCCCTCCCTCCATCCCTGATGATGCACAGTGGCATCTGGACATCCCCCATGCAAAAGTCCCACTAGGGGAAGAATGTGCTAGCCTCCAGCTTGTGGTAGAGGCTGGAGTTTCTGAATATGCAGGCATTATGTGCCCTGCCCGACCACCTAACAAAAATGTCCAAAAAACTGTCCATTGTGGTCTACTAGGCCTGCAGCACCATGGAGAAATAGCCCTTCCTGTTGATGAATTAGGCTGCTCAATGATGTGGTGTGCGGATTGGGATGTGGCCAGCTATGGCTCCCCTGTAGTTGTGGAACCCCAGGGTGGCAAATCTTGCAATGATGGGATCCAGATCTCTAAGGCAGATGACCCTGCGCAGCAGGATGGAGTTAATGGCCCTCACAACCTGAAGAAGGAGACAAAGAAACAAACAAAGCAGAGAATGAGAGAGGGAGTGCCTGAGCCCTTGGGAACTGTCCTTGCACTGTATTTTCTAGAAGTGGGTGCTGGGATAGAAATGTACAAGACTAGTTGTGTTTGCCTGTGCTTCAGTTCACGTGCTAAGCAGTGCAGCAGAACAGTGTGGGTTAATACACACCAAGATTTCATGGGAATCCTCCAAAGAGATCTCTAGGAAACTTTCCTGGAGGTACTCACTAATCCTGCGCTGAAAGGTTCTTGGCAGAGTTGTTTTGTTCCTTCCCCCATTTTAGGGAACTTCACGACAATAATTGGCAATCACTTGGGCAGCGATCAAAGCAGTACACAGGTGAGCAACATAGGGGCTAAGTCTGAAACCATCTTCATGCAGGAAATACACTCTTTCTTGCACCCTTGCTTACCCTTAGGCTGTGTCCAGACTCGGGTTTTTTCGGAAAAAGTAGCCTTTTTTCGAAAAAACTTCACCTGCGTCTAGACTGCAGCCGCGTTCTTTCGAAATTAAATCGAAAGAACGCGGCTTTTCTTTCGACGGCGGTAAACCCCATTGCACGAGGAAGAACGCCTTTTTCGACGGAGATCCGTCGAAAATAAGTGAGTGTGGACGTGGGGAGGCCATTTTTTCGAAACTAATGGCCTCCAGGAAGAAGCCCTGGTGGACAATCTGGGGCATGGCTTGCATGTCTCTGGTTCCTGTCTGCAGCCATTTCTTAAAGGGACAGGCACCCTCACAGCCACTTGTGGCAGCAAAGCAGCCAGAGCACATGGCTGGTGAAGTGCAGCATGTCCCAGCCCCAAGACCCCCTTGGCCCTTCCAGAGAGCCTTCTGGGGATCCAACCAGGGGCTCCAAACGCCGGGCACCGTCATGGGCTGGGCCAGAGATCAAGACCCTTCTCGAGCTCTGGGGAGAGGAGGAGGCCTTACAAGCCCTAAAAAGCAGGCGGCGAAATGCAGACATTTATGGCCGCATGGCAGAGTCCCTGGTCCAGAAAGGACACTACCCCCGCACCCAGGACCAGGTGCGCTCCAAAGTTAAGGAGCTGCGCCAAGGGTATGTGAAGGCCAGGGAGCATAGCTCCCATTCTGGGGCAACCCTCCACTCCTGCCCTTACTACAGTGAGCTGGACCAGATCCTGGGTGGTGGTGGTGAAGCACGCACACCACGGTGTCTCGTGCAGTCAGGCTTGGCGGACCCTGTGGTGGACGCGCCAGAGCAGGACCCAGAGCAGTCAGGAGACGGGGACATGGTGCCAGAGGAGGACAGTGAGGAGACGGCGACCCTCACCCTGGAGCCAGTCACACAGACCCCAGAGGCCTCCCAGGTGTCATCTGACGCAGGAGATGAAGCAGCAGGTGAGTGCAGTGAGGTTGTGTAACACCCGGGGGGAGGGGAGGTAGGTGGGTGCACAGTGGGTGATGCACAAGGGAAACCTGTGATGCTCAGGCTGATGCCCAGGTCACACACAGTGTTACCTTCAGAATGTCTGATTCCCCTGTCTCAGGGAGAGGGCATGTCCTTTTGGACAGCTGCTGCACACACGACTGATTGTGATAGAAATGTAGCTGTGTTACTCTGATCTGAGGAAGTGGGTCTGGCCCACGAAAGCTCATCCCCTAATAAACCATCCTGTTAGTATTTTAAGTGCTACAGAGTCCAGTTTTTTAGGACTGGTTGTGTCTTCCTCTTTTCCTCCACAGCCGGACCAGCCGTGCAAGAGGGCCGCAGCACCCCAGCCCCACCTCCATCTCGGGGACATGGGAGCCGCAGACACAGGCATGTGTATGCGGACATCCTGAGGCAGCATGTGGAGGCCGTGCAGGAGCTCAACACCATCCTGCGAGAGAGGGCGGAGGCAGAGGATCGGTGGCATGACCGGCTGATGAAGGAGCTGGTCCAGCAGCGCACGTCCCTGTGTGCCACTCTCAGGGAGGTCTGCGGCTTGCCTGCTCCTGTGCCTGGTCCTGCTCCTCCAGCACCCCATGACCCCGCCCCACCAAACCCCCCTTCCACAACAGCATCCCTTTCCCCCCTTGGACCTCCCTCTCCCCCAGCCCCCCCAGTCCTCCAGCCCCTCTTTCCCCCTGGCCCTCCTCTCCCCCAGGCCTCCCCGTCCCAAGAGCACCTACCCGCTGTTATCCAGCCAACCGACAGGTGCACCACCCGATCTCGTGGCCATGGTGGACCCCGAAGACGAGGCCCAAGCAGGAGACTGAGATCAGGCAAGCACCGTGCAACCTGATCCCCTTCCCCCCTCCAGGTTTCAAGTCCCCTTCCCCCCTCCAGGTTTCAAGCACCCCCATCACCCCAGTTAAATGACAAGGAAAGTGTTCAACAAAATGTTTATTGTACATAGTTTGGCATGAAACTATATTTTCTACATCAAAAATGAACAAAAGCTTTTTTATGTTTGCAACAGTTATACTATTTTCCAGTGAGTGATATTTAAAAAAATAAAACAGAACTTATTATTTTGAGACAAACCCTGGTGTTTATGATTTCTCCAAACAGGGTCAGGAGATGGGTTGTGGAGGGAAGCTTCTTTTGGGCCAGGGCCCAGTCCCCAGGCAGAAGCCCCTCAGTAGAGTCAGTGGCCTCCAATTGAGAATTGCTCCCGTAGGGCCTCCCGTATGCAAACAGCAGACCGGTGAGCCTGGCGGATGGCAGCTGTCCGGGGCTGGGCAAAGTGCCTCTCCTGACCATCAGCACCTGTACCCCACCCTGGTAGGAAGGCCTCCCCTTTCCTCTCCACCAGGTTATGGAGAACGCAACACGCGGCCACCACCTCAGGGATGTTGCTCTCCCCCATGTCTAGGCGTGTGAGCAAGCACCGGAATCTGCCTTTTAAACGTCCGAACGCACATTCCACCTGGTTGCGAGCCCGGTTAAGGTGAGCATTAAACTGCTCCTTGCTCGCATCCAGGTGGCCGGTGTAGGGCTTCATCAGCCACGGCATCAGGGGGTAGGCCGCATCAGCCACTATGCACACCAGCATGTGCACATCCCCAACCGCAAAGTTGTGATGCGGGAAAAATGTTCCTGCCTGAAGCCTCCGGTAGAGGTACGAGTTTCTGAAGATGCGGGCATCATGTGCCCGCCCTGACCACCCAACACAAATGTCAGAAAACTGGCCACGATGGTCGACCAGGGCCTGGAGGACCATGGAAAAGTAGCCCTTTCTGTTAATGAATTGGGCTGCTCGATGGGGCGGTGCACGGATTGGAATGTGTGTCCCATCGAGCGCTCCTCCACAATTCGGGAAGCCAAGGGCAGCAAAGCCGGCCATGACGCTGTCCAGATCTGGTAGACAGACGAGCCTGTTGAGCAGCTCCGAATTGATGGCCCTCACCACCTGCAGAACGAGACAGACAACAAAATGTTAGAAGGCGTGCCTTATCTCTTAGGAGGAGAACCCACCACCCACCTTCCCTCTCAAACACCCCGGGAATCCCCTCCTCAGAACTCCCCCCCCAACAATTCAGGGTGAGTGGAGGAGCTCCCTCCCACTCACACTCCACTTTGCCCTTCCTGACAGTCTCCCTTTCCCCCACCCCAAACTGTGACTGTCCCCAGACAATGACTTACCTCCATCAGGATGTATCCAACAGTAGACCTGCCCACTCCAAATTGGTGTCCCACGGAGCGGTAGCTGTCAGGGGTTGCCAGCTTCCAGAGGGCAATGGCGACCCTCTTTTCCACGGGGATAGCAGGCCGCACGTGGGTGTCTTGCCGTTGCAGAGCAGGGGCGAGCCAGGTACACAGCTCCTGGAAAGTGGTCTTTCGCATCCGGAAGTTGCGTAGCCACTCTTGGTCATCCCAGAGCTCCATCACGAGCCGGTCCCACCAGTCAGAGCTGGTGTCAAGCCTCCAAAAACACCTGTCCACAAAGAAGTTTGGAGGCAAGGGCAGTGTGGCTGCTTGACGGACGATCCCTTCGTACTTCTGGTCTGGGTCCAGATGGGGAAGTAGCCTCATGACTGTGTCATGCAGATGCAGCAACACTTGCAGTATGATGGTGTGGGGCCATCGCCTGCCCAGGGGCAGCTCTGGCTCCATGCCAAAAAAATGGGTCTAAAACAGAAAAACCTCCACACAAAAAACCTGCTGGGGTGTCCCAGGAAGCTGAGCACTCCAAACCAGAACTGCAATGCCTTGCTTACCTCCTAGAGGGACAGCAAAGGCAGCTACAGAAGCAGAACAACGGGTGTTCAGGGGTGTCCCTTTAACCACGCGTCTCTGCAAAGGGCAAGCAGCAGCACCCGGAAGGAAATGCTGCCCCCATGCCCTGGCAGAAGCGGTTCCAGGTGGCTTTTAATTTCGAAAGAGCGTCCAGCAGTCAGGACGCTCTTTTTCGAAAAAGCGGATCGGTTTTCCGATCCACGTATTGTAGTCTAGACGCGCTCTTTCGAAAGTATCTTTCGAAAAAGCCTCTTTCGAAAGAGGCTTGCAGTCTAGACATAGCCTTAGGAATGAGATGTTCGTGTCAATGACCCCTGTGGAAAATGGTGGCAAAATTTACAGTATTGTCCTTAGTCACCTGCTGTGTTCATTTTAAAAAGCCACTTAGACCCTAGGCCCCCTTTTGGGTGCAAGTCACCCACTTGCCAAGCTCACTGTGCTTAACAAGTAGTCTTGTGGCACCTTTGGGTATGTCTACACTACCATCCTAGTTTGAACTAGGGTGGTAATGTAGGCAACCGGAGTTGTAAATGAAGCCCGGGATTTGAATTTCCCAGGCTTCATTTGCATATTGCCGGGCACCACCATTTTTAAATGTCCACTAGTGCGGACTCCGTGCCCCGCGGCTACACGCGGCACGAACTAGGTAGTTTGGATTAGGCTTCCTATTCCGAACTACCGTTACTCCTCGTGGAACGAACTAGGGTGGTAGTGTAGACATACCCTTTGAGACTAATCAAAATACACAGAATCATGAGCTTTTGTGGGTAAAACTTCATCAGATGAATTGGAGTGGGAATAACAGGAAACATCAGCTGATGTTTTACTCACAAAAGTTCATGATTCTATATATTTTGGTTAGTCTTTAAGGTGCACAGGACTATTTGTTTTTAAAGTTACTGACTTACATGGTTACTCTTCTGAGATATTTGTTACCATGTTTAGGTGTTCACTAAGATTTGTGCTTGCCAAGGGAAAGTGAAAAAGTGATTTGTGTGTAGAAAGAAGTGTATTTATTATAACGATTCAATGCTGTGCCAGCATTTATAGTGATGCTTTGGTGTATTGTTTATTGCAGGGGTTCCCAAACTTTTTGACACGGACACCAGTAAATCCATTCACGAGCTTTTGGAGGACCGGTAACAGTCATCTGCATATTTGCATATTCATTAAGCAGCCAATGAATATTCAACTAAGTTGTTTCTGGTCCTCCCAAAGCCCCCAGTGCCAGCGTTAGCAAAGCTTTTCATACGGTCACCCACAATATTCTTGCCAGCAAGTTAAGGGAATATGGATTGGATAAATGGACTGTAAGATGGATAGAAAGCTGGGTAGACCAGGGTTTCCCAAACTTTTTACTTTAGTTGGAACCCGGGTTTTTTCCAGTACTGTTTTGCAGCCCAAAAATATAAACACATATAAAAAAGAATTAAAATGAATAAATTTTCAGTGTTTCACCGAGCTGCATCCTCCGCCCAGCCTGACCCATGGCTGCTTGAAGGCCCTCCTTTCCTGGCTGGCCTCTATCCCCCACCCCGGTAGGAAGGCCTCCCTCTTGCTCTCCACAATGTTGTGGAGAACACAACACACCGACACCACTTCAGGGATGTTGTGCTCCCCCACATCAAGGTGGGTCAGGAGGCACCTGAACTGGGCCTTCAGGTGCCCAAAGGTGCACTTGACCTGGATTTGGGCCTGGCTGATGTGGGCATTGAATTGGTCCCTTCTGGGGTCCAGGTGGCCGGTGTAGGGCTTCATGAGTCAAGGCATTAGGGAGTAGGCTGCATCCCCGATAACACACAGTGGCATGTGCATGTCCCTAACCCAAAAGTCACACTGGGGGAAGAATGTGCTAGCCTCCAGCTTCTGGTACAGGCCGGAGTTTCTGAAAATGTGGGCATCGTGTGCCCTGCCCAATCACCTGACAAAAATGTCAGTAAACTATCCATGGTAGTTGACCAAAGCCTGCAGCACCATCGAGAAATAGCCCTTCCCATTGATGTATTCGGCAGCTTGATGATGCGGTATGCAGATTGGGATGTGGATTCCATCAATCGCTCCCCTGCAGTTTGGGAACCACAGGGCGGCAAATCCTGCAATGTTTGGGCCCAGGTCTCATAGGTGGATGACCCTGCGCAGCAAGATGGAGTTGATGGCCCTCACATCCTTGAGGAGACAAACAAACACACAAAACAGAGAATGAGAGGGAGTGCCTGAGCCCTTGGGAGGTGCTCCCCCCTCTTCCCTCCTCTCCCAAACACCCCAGGAGCCACCCCCTATGAGGCCACCCCACCCAGCAGCACAACCCCCTGAGGACAGGGCTTCCCCCCCAGCTCACCACTGTACCAGCACCTTCCCTTTCTCTATAGTCCCCCTTTCCAGGACTCCCCCCGCACCTCAGGGACTATAGCCCAAGAGTGCCTTACCTCCATGAGGAGGGCCCTGATGGTGAACTTTCCCATGCCGAACTGGTTGCCCACCGAGTGGTAGCTGTCTGGGGTGGCAAGCTTCCAGACAGCGATGGCGACCCGCTTCTCCAGGGGGATGCTGGGCCCCAGGTGGGTGTCCCATCATTGGAATACAGGGGTGAGCCAGGCACACAGGTCCATGATGGTGGCCTTCCTCATGAGGAAGTTATGGAGCCACTGCTGGTTGTCCCACCACTCCATAACCAGCCAGTCCCAGCAGTCAGAACTGGTGTCCAGCCTCCAAAACCGTCTCTCTACTGTGGGGTGCAGTTGCAAGGGCCTTGCTCCTGCACACAGAAAGAGGGTCTCAGTGATGAGCTTGGCGTTGAGCTCCTGCAGGGCCATGAAAGCAGCCTGCAGAAACTGCTGCAGAAACTGCAGCATGGCCGTGTGGGGCCATCACATGCCCAGAGGCAGCTCCAGCTCCATGGCAAGGAGTATATTACGGCATCCAAAAGCTGGGCAACCAGAGCACACACTGCAAAAGCGTTGCTGTCCCTCAGAGAGGTAGGCAAGCAAGCAACAGAAGCAGAGCAACGGTTGTCCAGGAGGGTCCCTTTAAGCACACATCTCAGCTAGCCTTAGGCAACAGCACACAGAAGCAACTGCTGACCTAATACCTCTGAAGAGGAGGACTGAAGCCTTGAATTAGGTGCAGCATTGTGCTGGGACCCAGTAAGGGAAGAGTTTCACTGGGCTACTCTCCGTTATGCTGCTGGGCTGTGTTCTGGTCAAACCTGGCAGCCATGAATGTGTGCATCATCACAGCTAAGTCATTTTCAGGAATGTGGTACAGTGTATAGGGCACTAGACTAGGAGTCAGGAGACCTGGATTAGATTTCATGATTCAATGGTGTGACTCTGCCTTTGTGTTCCTTGGTTGCTCTGTCTTTGTAAAGTCTTTGATATCCTCACAGGAAAAAGCATAATATAAAGGCTACAAATTATATAAAGATGAGTTGGGTCCATCAGCCTCCAAAATGCTTGAAGGTCTCCAGGGGGCTTGCAAACCAGGCCTTAAGAAAAAGGGCCAATTCTTATCTCCAGAATTTTATGGACACTTTATTGTTCTCCCATCTCTTTCATTTTTATCTTGGTTCTATTATTGAGTTGCCGAGGGGGAAAATTATCACCGTTCATACTTTGTAAGCAGCCGGGTGCCAGACCCACTTATTCGGGAAGTATGTAAAACAAGATCACGAGTGAGAAGTAGCCAACTGCTGCTCAAGCATGTTTGTTAAGAAGTGTTAAAATGCCAGGTTCTACTTTAGAGCTTGTCTAATTATGGCCGTGCCTGGGAAGTCTTGCTAGGGTTTGCAGAAGAACGGAGCAGGGCACTGGGAAGAGCAGGAATTAGATGGACTAGAATCAAACTTATGGGACTGGAGGTAGTAAGAGCTTTGGACTGACAATGTCTACCAACCTGAGGCAGCACAGTTTTAAAGTCTTAAAATTTAGCAATGGGGAAGGGGAGAATTAAAAGGGGGACTCATACTTGAATGTATTCATATTCAAAGTCTAATATCAAGCATGACCGTATCTCCCACTACCCTCAGCAATCTAGGCACAAAGCACCTGAGGGTTCACACAGAGAGTTCTAGTGTTCCCTTTGCACGCATCAGTTTAAACATAAAATCTGTTCATACTCGGTTTCTTTGTTAGCCGATGCTTTGTCTGAGCCTAACAGGATAACTGTGGTGTTGTTCCTCAGGGATCCATATTGACTGAGCCAAACAGAGGGCAGCACTGCTCAAGGGCACTATAACATTGAGAGGAAAAAACATCCTACAAGCCAAGGACAAACCTGCACAGAGAAAACAATTCTAAATGAGCATCGAAAGCAGTCCTACTTTGGCTTGCCAAGAGTGTGGCTGTATCTATACCTCTCCTATCAGTTCTCATAGCCATCTGAATGTGTCAGACAAAGCCTTCAAAGACATTAGCAGCAGTCATAAATTTCATTGACTGTGAGTAATGCTGGCTTTTGTTTTTCTTCCAGAGGAGTCTAGAACTCTATTTTGACAGGAGTATGTTCCCCACCAATTATCGTGTTAGCTTAGGGTATGTCTACACTACCCCCCTAGTTCAAACTAGCGGGGGTAATGTAGTCATATGGAGTTGCAAATGAAGCCCGGGATTTGAATTTCCCGGGCTTCATTTGCATAAAGCCGGCCGGCGCCATTTTTAAATGCTGGCTAGTTCGGACTGCGTGCCACGCGGCTACACGCGGCACGAACTAGTTAGTTCGGATTAGGCTTCCTATCCGAACTAGCTGTACACCTCGTGGCCACACCCATGATATGTGGAAATTCAGTTAACTAAAATCATGCTGGACCATGGATGTTGCCAGACCAGAGAGTGCCGGACTAGAGAGGTTCAAATGTACCACCTCTGGAGGGAATGGATTAAGTAGAGCCATGGAAAAAAAACCCTTCCTTTACTGTAGCAAGTATCTATACTATAAGGCTGTGTCTACACTGGCAAGTTATTCCAGAAAATCAGCCGCTTTTCCGGAAAAACTTGCCAGCTGTCTACACTGGCCGCTTGAATTTCCGGAAAAGCACCGACGACCTAATGTAAAATCATCAGTGCTTTTCCGGAAAAACTATGCTGCTCCCGTTCGGGCAAAAGTCTTTTTCCGGAAAACTGTTCCGGAAAAGGGCCAGTGTAGACAGCACAGTAGTGTTTTCCGCAAAAAAAGCCCCGATTGCGAAAATGACGATCGGGGCTTTTTTGTGGAAAAGCGCATCTAGATTGGCCATGGACGCTTTTCCGGAAAAGCATCCTGCCAATCTAGACACACTTTTCCGGAAATACTTTTAACGGAAAACCTTTTCCGTTAAAAGCATTTCCGGAAAATCATGCCAGTGTAGACGTAGCCTAAGAGTATGGGGCACAGCTAGAGCACCATAAGAACATGTTTACACTGGGAAATTATTTCAAAATAAGTAAATTTGAAATAACTCCCAAAATAACAAAATAGACATAGCGTGTCCCAACTATCGGGGAGCCTCAAAATTAGTCCAAGGCAGGCTCCATTATTGTAGATGTGCTACCTCGACTTAGAGCCCCAGGAAGAACTGGGGAGTAATTAGTTCAAATTACTCTTGGGAGTAGTTATTTCAAAATAGCAGCACTGGAGCATCCCCACTAATACTATTTTGAAGTAACTATTTCAAAATTAACATTCTTCCCAGAGGAGAGCAGGAATACAGATTTCAAAATAACCAGTCCATTATTTCAAAATAACAGGGTTGGTAGTGTGAACACGCCACTTGTTATTTCAAAATAAGGGGGGTTATTTTGAAATCACTCCCTAGAGTAGACCCAGCTGTACTTCCGTAGTGCAGACAAGCCCTAGAACTCAGAAATCCTGGGTTCAAATCCTACTTTTGCTTGAGACAAACTCTCTGAGGGCACATCTACACAGCAGGGCAAAAGTCAAATTAAGATACGCAACTTTAGCTATGTCAATTGCATAGCTGAAGTTGAAATAGCTTAATTTGACTTTTGGCGCTGTATATATAGCAGGAAGTCAAAGGAAGAAAACTCTTCCTTCAACTTCCCTTACTCCTCATGAAATGAGGATTTCAGGAGTTGGAGTATGAAGTCCCCCATCTTGACATTATTTCAAAATGTCTTGCTGTATAGATGCATCAGTTGTTCCAAAATAATGCTGCTGTGAAAACATACCCTGAGTTCCCTAGCTATGCAAATGATCAGGGCTTGCCAAGCGCCGGCGAGCCCCGCTCGCTTGCCACCCGCTTCCACATGCTGCGCATGCACAGACCGCGCTGTGCAGCCGCACCAAGCTAAAATCTACTCACCACGGGCGAGTAGATTACGTTAATTGTCGAGATCTGCAAATGATTACACTCCTACCCTTTCACTGTCTATTTGAATTGTAAGCTTTTTGGGACACGATCATCTCTTACCCATGCACAAGGAAGGCCTGATTCTGGTTAGAACCTATTGATTCTAATACAATGAATAATTAGGATGACAAGACTGTGTGTTTATGTGTGTGTATATATATCACATTAGACATTAGATATTTTGGGGAAATTTTACATGGTGGTTATCCTTTATTTTACATGGCTTTAGCCAGCTATTATCCCCTCATTTTTATGAGTCCCAAATTCGCACTGAAAACTATTTGCCTCTATTAAATAGGAACTAGCTGTAATTGGGTGTTTACTACTAAACAGTTGATGCTGTTTTAGATTTATTTGGCCCTCACCACAGCGCTGAGCAGTGGCATCTCTGTGCTGCTTCAGTGCTTATGTGACATCAAAACCTGCAGGAGTTCAATTCCAATAGAACAGAGATTCTCATTAGCAGAAAATGCAATTGATCAACTCCTTCTCACACACACAAAAAGAAGAAAAAAGTCAAATGTAGACACTATTGTTTAGTCCCTGCTAGATATTGAGTTATTCTGAACTCTCACCTTTTCTTCATATCACATTTAGTATGAGAATGAGGAATTTTTATCATTTGAGAAACATTGCCATATTGAAATCTTTTCTTCCTTCCTTCCTTAATGCCTGTGTCACCTCAAGGGTTGTTATAATTCTTTCTTGGATGTTCTTCCAGAATGTGGACTAAGAAAGCTTCAACTGGTTTAGAATGCTGCTGCAAGGTTAGCTAGCAATATAAAATGTCATGAACATGTTAGATATATATCCCATCTGCTCCTCTGCCACTAAGCCAGCTTCTCATAAAGTTTGAAACTGATATTAATATTTAACTTTTAACTCACAAGATCTTTCATGGTCTCAGCTCGGCTTAATTAGATGACATTTAGCTCCCTGTACTCCACAGCACACACCTAAGATTCCTTAGGTACCCTTTTATTAACATTCCCCAAAGTAGATTGGAGCCGGCAGTTACCAGACTCTTCATCAATTGTTCCTGAAGGCTATGGAATTCATTGCTAAGTGCAATTAGATCAGATAATTCTGTAAATATGTTTAAAGACATGAAGATGTCCTTGTTTTCAAAAGCTTTTCAGTCAGTTTAAAGCTTTATGAATTGTTTTTTTCAAACACAAAGCCTTCTAGAGATGCTCCTCAACAAAGTCACTGTATTAGCCTATGTTGCATTATGCACAATTCTGCTGTTAATCAACATTTTTACAGCGGAATGTGATCCTACAACACTGTTCAGACACTTGGGTCCGTGAAAGCCATTAAACCTAGCAACTCCATCTTGCATTCGTCTTCTAACCCCCATGCTATTTCCTTTCTGAAAGCCTCTCCACCCCCACATCTTTTGTATGAGCTCACAACATCCTGGATTAGACACTTTAGGGTGTACATTATTTTTAAAATTTACCCTTTGCTCACAATAGAAGAACATACTAAGCTAATTTGATAATTTTTCCTCTCATGCCCTTTTCTAAATTCTTGGGAAAATATTGTCTCTTATTCCACCCCTTCCTCCTGCAGGTGAAAGCTACAATTCTGAACAGAGGCCACCTGGCTCAGTGATGTAATTCAAGTAATCTTACTTGAAGTATATCTTGGTTTACCTTCAACAGCACCATATAAATGTCAGAGTAGTTATTAGAGACTAACATAGCTTAAGCTATCTCACAACTGAATAATCTTAATACTAATTATCTACTTAGCTACCATATCAAAATATGCTGCATATGAATGTGTATAATATAATTGCAGAGCATTTCACACAGTTCACTATGTAAGAGCCATTACTAGTATTTAATTAAATTTAGATTTTGATGCCCTAATTTATGATAAACTTAATATGTGTTAGGAATACCATACAAGTTAATATTTTGCTCAGAATATTTTGACATAATTACTAATGTCAATAAAATACCAAAATACTGCAGACTAATAAGCATTTTCTAAAACAGTATTTTGATGAAGCTATCATATGTGTAAACAAATGTCAGACCATAGAGAAAAATAGGAATAGAAAATATGACTTCTTATTGAACAACCTTATTTTTAGGGCTTATCTTTAGTAAATAAAGTATTGATCTTTCCCATTTGGGACCTTGGTTCAATTCCATTTTCCATTCCTAAGTGAAATGAATGTAGTGGCTTCAGCTCATTCCTAGCAAAGAGTAAAACTAAAATCTGTCACAGCAAATTTGTTCTTTGCTTGGTAGACTTGACAAGGAGAATGAAATAAACCATTAAAAAGTAAATGTATCATTTTAATGGTGTCACTGTCATTGCAACAAAAAACGTGTGTGTGGGGGGGGAGGGATTCCAGTAGGATCAAATGGACATAAATCCACTTGAAGTCAGTAGAATTTCCCAAAGTTCCACTAGCTGACAAACTGGCCTTGAATTCTTCCAAACAATCTCTATATTTTTGTTGAACTAATGAGAGGTCAGATTTTGCATTGTAGTCATACTTGAATAACTCACTGATTTCATTACTGTAAACTGGTATAAATTAGGGTGGAATATGGTTTTAAAAAGTAATGTATCCTGATTCCATTTTCTCTGTGTTTTGAGTGAATATTCATGTATTGGAAAAGTAGGAAGCTATCAGAACAGTAAACCAAACTTTCTATTTGTAACAGTGGATTACTTTTTATCAGCTAACCATTAACTAAGCAGCAATATTTCACTTGACACTCACATATCATGGAGGGCAGTGAAATATAAATTACCTAGATATATGGGATCCCAACTACACCCAGGATGTCTTTTGCATAATCTGCTAATTTATAAAAGATAAAATGCATGGTTCAACATTTCTCGATGAACAATAAATTAAGATGCTTTAGAGAGAGCCTCAAAGATTAAGTACATTTCCCAGTATATAGTAATTGCAGTAACAAAACAGTACTAACATAAGCTGAAATTTACCAAGATGTTCACAGTTGATTTTGGGTGTGATCCACTATTGTGTTACTCCAGTTTTACAATAGAGTAACTGGACTGATTTCAATGCAGTTATGCTGGTGTAAAACTGGAGCAATATGGTGGTGAATCTGGCCTACATTTTGTAGCCAACATACTGACATCTCAATATAAAAGGCTCTCCATATTATTTTCACTGCGACATATGCAAACAGAATGCAAAAGGGCAAAAAGAGTCTTTAAAATATAACAGTTAATATTGAAGGGCCATATACGGATCCTATCTTCTACATGCACTGACCTCAGTGGTTGTATGCAAGGATCAAAGATGGCATATGGCCATTGATGGACAGTAAAGCACCCCAGACAGGTAGTCGGAATTTTATTCAGATCCGTAAATAGACAGCATTATTACAAAAGATGTTCAGCACTTAGTAAAGAAAGTATATTGCAGCATCAACATTTTAAAGGGGCATAACTAGTATTACAATCTATGATTAATGTAACTGAGAAAGATGTGAAGAAAATATTTCTTCTATTCCTCCACTTTGCCTCCCTGTTTTTTTACGTCAGGTATTTTACTTTTTTTTTTTTAAATAATCAGTTGGGTTTTTTTTAAATAATTGGTTGGTTTGCTTCCCCTATATAATTAGTTTCCTTTGTTGTTTGGATGGGTCTTTCACACAGTAATAGAGGGAGAAATAGATTCTTAATTAATTAAATTAATTTAAGAGAAAGGACCCTGTGATTGTCAAATCCCTCAGACTGAAAGTGCAGCTAAAAGGTACTATTTGAAACTTCTTCTATTTTTTTAAATATATGAGACTTCACATGGATTGTATGTCTCTTTATTATATTAATACATTTCTTTTAAAAATACATTCTGATCCAAATTGTGCCTTTACCATCTGCTCAAAAAAATCAATAGGATTGCATGGAGCATAAGCAAGGGAGGAATCTGACCCTTTAAATTTAATTTTATACTCATATATGGATAGGCAGCCTACTCTATGTGTCTAAAGGAAACTAACTGGAAACCTGTTTATGGTTTGTATTCAGAGTTTTCGCTAAGCAAATCAGTTTTATATCAAAACCGAGGTCCTCCACTTGGTAAAAAGTTAACCAGTTTTGCACTTTTATTGAATAATTCAATAGAAATATAACAATGTAACTGTTTTTGCTCTTGGTGGAATATTAATATATACATGCCAGTTTACAGTTAAACTATATTATTGAAAAATGAGAAATGTTTTTTAACTATGGCAGATGTTTTCCTTTTATAGAGTACAATTGCTTTGTTGTATTCAAACAGTAAGTCTTGCTAATCTATTCTATAAAACTGAGCTGCCAACAGGAGATGGCAAAATATTCCATATTTTTTAAAAAGTAGAACACTTTTAAAGAACATTAAGTCATATAAAACATCCTTGTGTGATAAACGTATGGGGTTAGATATTCAGCTGATGTAAATCAGCATAACTTTATGGAGCTAGGCCAATTTACGCCATTTGAGAATTTGTGCCTGGCTTATAAATACTCCATTTTGTATGTTTAAATGTTTGTAAATAAGCTTAAAAGAAACTTTCACAGATGCTAATACTTATATTTTTTAGTCACTATGAATGATTTGTTTGCATAATGCTGTAAGCCATCTTATATCCTTTACGTGGTAGTCAAATTGCAACTATAGTTACATACATTTTTAAGAACTCTTTTTAGGCTAACCCCATTTCTTTTCCTCTGAACATTTTACTGAACCTTCTTAATGTTTTGGATGAGCTATCCTGGAAATTTCAAAAACACAACAAAGTTGTTCAGTCTTTCAAAATAATATTTTCACAGGATATTTGAGACCTAACCAAATAGTCTCATCTGGCATCCTATGGGAAATATTCCACACACTAAATTCCAATTTACAACTATTGGTGTTCTGTGTATAAAATGACTGCAGAAAGCACTCATGTATTTTTAATAATCAAAGACAAATAACTTTAAGCAGAATTTTTCAGACTGTTAACAAAGATTTTGATAGCTAGATTTTTAATATATCCCATAGCTACTGTACTAGACAATTTTATTATAAAATATTGAGAACTATAAAGAAAAACTTTGTGTTAGTTAATAACTCTTGCATTAAAAGTAAATGAGTAGATGCATTTTACTTATATAGAGTATATTAAAGGTATTTTCATGTTTCTGTATTTGAAAAGCTTGTTTAAAATCTGAATGTCATTACATTAAATTATTAGTTTTAAATAAGACTACTTTTTAATATCTTTTGATTGCAGACTTTTTGAACATTTACAGCATGCATCAGCAGTGCTTTGTCACCAGATTAAATTTTTCAGTGTTTGTTCAACTTTTATTATACATTAAGTTCTGAAACTTAGAGTTGGAAATTTTAAGAGAATGGCTTGTTTTAAAGAAATCAGGTATGTTTCATTAACTTACATAATTTATAAAGGAAAGGATAAATATTTGGAAAGAATCTCACTTTCATCCATAGAGATTAGAAAGCTAACAAGTACTCAAAACTATTTTATAGTAAGATTTTGCTCATGTATATTTGGAAGTACACAGAAATCAACCATTTGTTAAAACAAAGGACAAATACACAGGAACAATAATAGGTGTACTTAAATTGTATTTAAATACTTGTTTTAGTTAAATAAGAGTCATAATTTTTCTCACACAATACTTTTTTTTACAACCAGACATTGGCTTTATCAAAACACACCTAGCACGAATATCTTAAGATGTGCATTGTTTTACGCATAGAAATGGTCAATGGTTAAATTACATGTTAAATCTAAGATCCTTATTTAAACTGCATGGCCCAAACTTCAGTTTAAATATTTTAATATGAAAACATCCAAAATTTAAACAAACAGGAACTCATGCACATCAAAAAATATAAAGGTAACAAAATAAAAGATAATACAGGGAATAAAAAAGGCAGAGAATCAGTATTTGATTTCACAGGAAGATTTTTTTTGTGGTTTTCATCTTACTCCACTTTGTAAAATTAATAGTTTATCGATGCTATAGTTCAGCATGAGTAGCAGATTCTTCACAAAGACCTGAGGGGAAAAAGTTACATATCATTACTAATGTTTTAAATGATTACATTTTGTTAAAATCACATACTTTTTGAATAAATAATAAACAACGGCAAGTGAATGCTTGAAATATAATATTGAGTCTTTGATACCGCATCGATATCCACTTCTCTTTAACACAGAGCAAACAAATCTTTTAAAAATAATAGTAAAATAATACTGGTCTCTGCCCCTTGTTTTCAGATATGTTAAATTAAAATATTTTAGAGGCCAACAATTCTGGTATATGGTATGAATAAGATCTATGCAAACTCATATGATATGATATCTTTCCAAAATGTTTTAAATGCTATGAAATAATCTGTAGTGTTCATTTTAATTCAACAGTTATCCCATTCTGAGCTATGCAATACAGCTTCCTTAATTATCACCTCACCAAAATACATGCATATTTTACTGAAATACATATTTAAACACTTCAAACTCAGGAAACGCCCAACGTTTCCTCAGTGACCTTAATGTAAGCACATTTCCCACACGGGTTTCAATCCATTCTTCACACATTTCCAAATACTCACTGAAGTTGACTGGAGTTATGCATGGAACTCTGAGAGCAGAACTGGGAATATTATGTCCTAAAGTTACATACAGCAACATTAGTAGTAGTAGAAAGTATTCACCATTACCCAATGTGAAGTGTTCAGGTTAATATGAAATTTAATTTGTGTATTGCCTGACTTCAGAGTGTTTAATTTTAACCTTAAGGTTAAATTAAAATATGGGGTGGGGTTTTATTACTGAACTATTTTAAAAAAGTAAAAGGAGATTATGGCCCCAATTCTGTAATGAGACCTACCAGCATGCACCTTTCAATCCCTATAAAGTCTTACTGAAGTCGGCACTAACAGATTCCATTGCCAAAAAAAAAAAAAGCCTAAAACACATGGTCTTTTTCGATCATGCCATAGCTGCATGGTCCAAAAAAATTAAACTAAATTAAATCAATGAAAAAATAAAGTTCCACAGTGAAATTCCAAGACAAGATCACATCTATATAACCAATGTTTGTGCCTTAAACCTAACCCCATAGACAGTATCATAACACTTAATCTAGTGGAAATGTAATATACCATGCATACATAAAACAAGCATTTTAAATTTATATAATTGCTATATTTTTTAGCTTTGGCAAACTATCTTAGAGATTAGTTCTCAGTGAGGACTAGCAACCTAGAATGTGTCAACTTGCATATCACAAGTATTTGAGTAATACAATTGCAGAAGAAAATGGGTGAATAGAATCTGCTCAAAATTTCATAAAAAGTAAATTAATAATTAAAAATCACCTTTGGGATGAGACCAAGATTGGAAAATTTCAGCCAAAAAGAATAATTTTGCAGAGTTATGAACACATAAAAAAAGGATTGTAATAGAAGTCTCGCTGTTACTTTAATTATAGCGTTCTCTGCTAGTGATTGTATTGTTTTCCACTGATAAAACAAATGACACAAGACTACAAATTACTATAATCCACTGTTGGCTGCTTTCCTACTTCTTATTGGTCTAAATGCATTTTATCATAATTCATTACAAAATTTGAATTAGAAAGCACTGATATGTTCCACAATTACAATTGGGGAGGGAAATGAAAAATTTTGGACAACGTTTTAAAATTCAGAATATATCAGTCTCACTTTATAATTTTACTGGTCAAATTGGAAATTTGAACTTCCTGTTTGTAGTTTGATAAAAAAAGTAGTATGTTTAAGAACTAACTCCTAGACTTTTAGGCCTGTGAAAAATTGTAGAACATCTAAAGGCATGTTTCAGAATTTTTGATAGCTTGTCTATGGAAAGGGTAGAATAGAGGGTTTTTGTGTGATCAAAGAGTACATGTGACAGAAAACTGATCTACGATTACAAATATCAAACAGTTTGATCATTCTAAAACACATCACTGAAGTTTTTCCATGATTTAATCAAATGAGAAACACCAGAGTATTATGAACATATATGTAACGTCAAGAATAGAGGTGCAACTAAAAAAATAAATACTAAACATGTCTAGTTGGTAATTTCTTCTCAGTGTGTACATGGTTTCCATTAACGTCATATTTATGCATTCAGATGATATTGTGCCCTTTAATATTTTACCCTACCATGGATTAGAAGGGATATATTTGATTACACTGATAACAGGACATTTGTTATAGGCCACACATGTAAGTTACATTTACATCCCTTACTTTCAACAAATTAACATTATGGAGACTTAATCAATGGCTATTTGGATTTTCCTTTAAAGATTAAATGCATGGCAGCAAAATCAGCTATTTGCCCATAGCAAAACTTTATATAAAATTGGGTCTATGTTGGCCACTCTGGTATGATAATTTTTGCAAAGCACCAAATGTTGACAGTAAGAACATAAGTCTATAATACTGCTTTAATTTAACATGTCTATGAAGTATACTATTGTAAGATAGATAAAATATTATGAATTACTATTAATCCTTATCAGTTATACTCCTCTTTAAGTTACATATAAATGTTTTCTACTTGGAACACATTTTTGCACAATGATTTTCAGAGAATTGCAGTTTCCATATTCTCGAGAATGTAATGCCAAATTCCATGAAAAATATAGACAGACATTTTCTTGCAACTCAGGTACCACAATTTTCCTGCACCAGCAGCTAGCAGCAAGATTGTTTGTGTGCTTTCACTAAATTTCACTGGTTTAATAAATGTATTGTTATCCTATTTCATGGTTTATTATATTAATTCATTTTAAAAATTGTGCATAGTCGCTTTTTAAAAAAAGTTTTATGAGTAATCTATTATCTTTTTCCTTTAACATAATGACTTCTTTCCTTGAAAAGGCAGATTATGCAAAGAATGGCAGATTAATTTATTTCCCTCTGCATTTCTTCAGTGTTAGAGAGGGTCTCTTTTTAGCGTGACTACGGTTTTTGCACCTTCTTGAATTGTTTTGTTTATTAAATGGCACCATATTTGTGCCAGGTGCCCGGAAGAGGAAAGAGTACTCAACTTTTTCCCATTCTGAAAAGAATTTTTGATATTTCTTCTGTCACGCAAGGCCAAGCCTTGCTCTCCCAACTCATGTAAGCAGTCACCTACTTCAATGGGGATGCTTGTGTGCGTAAGAGCCACACATAACAATGAGAATCTTTTCCACTGTAAATTAGGGAATTGTTTTATTAAAGTTACAATATTGAACTAATGTGGGTAGAAAATATGGTCATATAGTTGAGTTTAAGCCCAACAAAATGACTGTGTTCCCCCCAAAATTAGGCCATCTTGTTAATGATAAAAGGCATTTTAATAGTTTAGTCTTTAGCATAAATCTTTTCTGTGTAAGTTGGGCCTCTATCTAAAGTGTACAAAACTGCAAGTTGTTTTACACCAGGTTTACCAGCAATTGTGACAATAACCAGCAAGGTGAAGAAAGCTACCCAACTTAATCATTTGTTTACAAAAACATATTCCTTATTGTTTTTCTGCATTGTCCTGTCTTTATCTTTGCTTATTACCTCTGGATTGCCTTTTTCTTTAAAAAGCACAACAGCAAAAGCAAGACTATGCATTTTGAAGGAGCTGTGGTGCTTTGAAAATTATTTGTGCTAATCTCTTCATCTACTAATTATTGAGACCAAATATAGTTCTACAATTACAGCATAAATTATTTTTTTTTAAACTGAAACATTGTTGGACAGTTCTTTTAAATTATTTGTCTGCATAGGTGATAAAAAGAACTTCAAACTTTATAATAATGGATTTTTCCATCCCCTAGATCAAGCTTTTTCAGTCTATGTTAAAATACACACTAACTTGAACAAATTACATTTACTTATTCCCATGAACATCTATCAAATCAACTTCTAGCATTTTTATTGTATGTGCTAAATATTAAATACTTTGAACTTTAAAAACACATACTCATATTACAAGCTTTGATTCTGAGATCAATATTTCCATACATATTCTATCACTTTTCTCTATAGAAATCACATACAAAAGGGATGGTCCAACCACATTATAATTTTACCATACTAAATCCATTCAACTATGTACTTCTTGGTTTTAAAAATGATTACATAAAATCCCATTGAAAACATGACCAACAAATAGTAAAATGTATGCTTTTTCATAATAAACTAACTCATTTATCAAGGTATTTTTCCTAGTTTCAAAATTCAAAGTAGTATTACAATTTTGAGAGGAATATATTTGACATAGAAATGCCAATGTATTACTCTAACATAAACTGAAAGCATAACAATTTTAAAGTTTTAAGCAGAACTCCCCACTGATGTCAACGAAGAGTTCTGTTCACAAACTGAAGGCCCAACATTTTTAAGCTACATGTTAATTCTAGCTTGTAACATGAGCTATGATCAATAAACAACTAAACTTTAAAAAAACCCATGCATCTCCTTTATTGCAAGAGGTTATTTTCATTCCTTGCTTTGGGAAGGCAAAACAAATACACAGACTAAAAAAGTGCTGATCGTGTAACACCAGGAGAAAAACACACTGCATTAGACGTGGAATGCTGAAAATATTCTGTTAAAAATGTATAAAAAAGATTAAAAACAGATGTTGAAATCTTCCTTTTTAAAGAACCATTTTTTAAAAGTTATGTTGTGCTGTTGCTTATTCAGCTAACGCTTCTTCTCCAAAGTGGTTTGTTGCACCCAAAGCAGTACACTAGGTTTAAGGGTGGGGGAAGGGAGAAAAAAATGCTGTAGAGAGAGCACATGTTACATCAGACACAGTACCTGATTTTTCACTGCACAGCTTGTCAACTAGATAGTCTGACTCTTGGGCGATAAGTGAGAAAATTTCATCTTCATACTCTTCTATGATACTTTCACACTGTAAGAATAAAAGAGGAACATATATATTATATATATACACACACACACACACACACACACACACAGAGTATCTCTTCAGCAAAGAAATAAACAAGATCGCTAAATCAGAACTGTAAAGTAATACAGTGGAAAGGGGAACCTTATTTTGGTTTGCACTTCCTGTTATGTATAAACAAATAATAGATTGGTAATTTTCAGAAAAATTACAAAGCAAAGTATTTCCTTAAGATTTAACTATATGCTCAGCGTGGTTGTCTTTTTTTAAAAAAAATACACTAATTAGGATAAGGTATAATTTCAAATTACATTTTACTTGCTTTTGAAACAACGCCTTTTAATATCAGTCACTATATTCATGGAATAGTCGCATACCATTTAAATTAGATAATAATCCATTTCATGTTAATACACCAATATTCACAACATGCAGATAAATAATGGGGTCTGATCAAACTAATGCATCTTTAGGTTCACTATAGATAACAGAATTGACAGTATCAAATGGTCTCTTTTCAATGTTATAGACTATCAGTAATTTGACTTCACTTATAGAAAATGGATTTCTAAAGGTTTGAACAGGGTTCAGCACTGCTGCTGAGGCAGAGTCTTGGTGGAGTGTGTCTAAAGAGAGGTTTTGCTCAGAAGTGCTGTATTATCTACAGTTATCTTTTGGCATTCCTGAGCACATATTAAAAAGAACTTAAAGTACCTTCCCAAAAGCCCAGACTATGGTTTAATAATTAAACAAGGGTGGAAGCCCCATGAAATGGATTGCAATTAAAAAAATACACTAAGGAAAACGCTGATTTAAATAAAGAAGTCATAACTACACTACACAATGTAACATCTTGTGAATTTCTCTAAATATTAGTTCTAGAATGAGCCATTGCAACACTACAACAATCTAAGCTGTTTTAAGTCAATCTTTCACAGCAATCTTTGAAACTCAGCACTACTTTTACTTCTCAGTGAAAATGCAAGTCACTAAATGTGCATGCTCGCTTTATTTCACCGATTTAATAGCCTCACAACATTGCTTTTGTGGTGAACTGAACACATGTGGAATCATATCCAGCATGTCCCTGCTCGATACAATTTGTTCTATAGTGTATGTTTCCTGAGACTATAAAGATACTCAGTACATAAACAAAACAAAATTATATGATGAAAGTGGCACCTAAACAGTTGTTTATCTCGGCCTATCAACAGCATTCTTGAATTAGCTTACAGAAATTTTTCTCCATTCAACAAGGCCTAAAGAAAAGTTGACACCCCTCCTCCTCTAATCCAACTATAAATATTAAAACTACAGTAGTATTAATTTTGATTTTTACCCAACACTATAATTCACTATTTCCTACATAGAAATTAAAAAGATAATTCCTTAGTAACACTGATTTGCATTTAACCACTTACAAAAAATTCCCAAAGTAAAACATAATTTGAATTGTTCCAGTTTGGGAAATTTGTAACATGTAAACTGAGAACACACAGTATAATCCATGGGTAACTCTTGCAACTAAAATGCCATCTGTAAATGCTTTATTCATATGCACGCAGCAATAAATAGCTCTAGATAGTTCCTAAATAACATTGCAAACCACGTTATTGTTTAAAAACACATAACACGATACTACGACAAGCAAATACAGAGCATGTTCGAACATATTATTATTAAAACAATTTACTGTATGCCCCGAGTTTAGTAATTGAAGCTACATTTATCATACAGTAATGGATATACATTAATAATACTTTAACATACAAAGTTACGAATTTGCTATGTTAGCTTACCGCAAATTTCAAAGGTTTGTAAGCATCAGAATAAAAATGGAATTTTTTAAAATCTGCATAGATTTTCTCATCTTTCCTAGGAGCAAATCTCTTGAATGTTCTTTTCTGGGTTTGAGGATCCACTTGCAGTTGGTAGTCATTCATTCTATCACATATATTTTCCAATATTTCCGTTAAGTAGGTCTCTGACTTTACTAAAGGAACCTATTGGGGGAGGAAAATTGAATTTTCTTATTATACGTATTACCAAAATATCTTTAAGAAATTGTACTTCTATAGATAGATGTGTCATAGACAGAGAAAAAGAATCAGTGCACATCTCTTAATGTACATAATTGTTGACCCAGATTATATGACATACAGAATTAAAAATGTCAGCGAAAGCTAAAGTGACACTGAAAAATTAAACATTTAATCTTGCATAAAACATCGCTTTTACACTGAACCAATTCTAGAATGCCGTTATCATATTTTAATTTGTAAACATATTGTCATTCAAAAAGACAAATACCAAGCAACAAATAAGGAGACCGTAGACTACAGTTGATATGTTATCAACATAACCATGAAAGATTTCTTAAGTCACTTTGTTTCTTTAGTTGAAGTAGAGTTCTAGAAAGTCTTTTGCTTTCACTTGGTCTGTCTTAGTTGCTGTTCGTCAGCTCAGATGCAGCTGTTTAATACCTCCCAGGGGTTTTGTGAAGAAAATAATAGCTTACAAAATTTAACTTCTCCCAGGTTCTACTATTTCAGCTTTATTTTCGAACAGCTGGTCCATGTCTTTGTCCATTCCCTTTCCTTCAGAATTAAGCAAGAATTCAGCAGAAACATTTAGACACTACCTACATACTTAGTGAGAGTCTCACCAGCTAGTGCTCCAAGGGTCAAAGAGCACCCCTCGCCCCTGGTAACGGGGACAAAAAACTTCTCTCCCGTCTAGACAGGTCAAGGTGCAAGATGCTCCTATCTCTGTTGCTTCTTCCGGAAGGGGGCGTGAACTGAAGCCAAGTGCACAGTAAACAACAGTGCTGCATCCTTGGACCTTTAGAAGATTTTTCTCTCCACCCTCTGCTGATCAAAGTAGGAAGTTTTCATGACAACCATAGTCAAAGGGGCTGAATCACAAATGAACTCGATTTCTGCAATGTTGATATATCCAGTCTCTATTGTGTCTTTTCAGACACAGTATGAACCCTTCCGGTCTCAATGATTACATTACAGAAGCACTTTCACATGTGTGCTTCATTTACACAAAGGGTTTCCTTGCTTCACCACCATCTGGCCACAGATCAGATAAATAAAGGCAAAGAGAATTAAAATTAAAGCCTAAAGGTTTTTCTTCTTCTTAAACTAGGTCCCATTATGAAACTCTCCCGCCCTCAACCTCATTCTGTATGTGGAATCTACTTTTCATGAAACCTGGAAAAAGTAAAAAGGGTATGATGCAAACACTGAATTTTTTATTAAAAAGTCAGTTTTTAGTTTAAAATAATATTTATAGAGATATGTATCCTATTTTACAGTAAGATTGTGGTTAGTTGCACTTTGCTATGAAAACAATTTTGTTAATTGTGATATTAACATTTTAAAAGCAAATGTATATCAGAAAGCAAAGAAAGCTAATGGCAGCACAACATGGTTCCAGAAAGACTATTTAAATTATGTATTCCAACCTCAAGTGTTTTTTCTCTACCCATTAGAAGTTGAGACTAACAAGACAACATGGCACATGGATATGTCTGACTGACTCTTCCAAATAGTTAATATGCAAAAAAAAAAAACCCCAAAAAACCACCTACAGCATCTGAATTTGCAAATAAAATAGAACTTTTACAAATCTTCATGAAAAAGGACAAAGATTCAACACAACAAACCAATTTCTTTCCTGGTGTAATTTCCACTAAGGTCTAGGTTATATCAAGCAGTATCTGACCCAATGTGCTTTCAGTAGCAATAAGTTATACTATAAGTCATAAACACACACCTCTAAACTTATGTCCATGACAATTTATCAAACCAGATCACTAGCAAAGGGAATTTTTAATTAACATGATAACTATATTTATTTGGAGATAAAAAGATGTCTGCAGTGTTTTGATAATATAAGCAAGACTGTATTTTCAGTTCTAAAAAATAGATCTATTTACTCCAACTATTGTTCAAGAATTCACTCACATACTAACACTCTATCCCATTCCCTACCTGTCAATATCTCCCAATGCAATCACAAAAGATAATGATGGTTTAGCAAAAGTATACATCATGAGTGGCAAGTACTATATAAGAACATAGAGAATTAAGCTATTATTATATGCTGAAAACAAAACACCTATACATTAGGAAATGCTTCTAAAACATACTTAACAAAAATCAAACTTTGTAATTCATGTAACCGCAGCGACGGACAAAATTTCCTGGATACTTTGTGTACGGAGGTTAACACTTACAGAAGGACTTTTTCAATTAATATATTGATATACAATTTTTTTCTCTTATTTCCCTTAATGTTCTCAGAAGCCAACATATGAACTGCATTTGCTTAACTTCTCTTTGTATTTCAGTATGTTGTATTATTATATTTAGGAAAATCATTTGGGAATTAGTATGTTCATAAGATATATTAATAAAACCATAAATACAAGAACTTTGCTCTAAAATGGTTACATTTGAAATTGTCTTGTCAAATTAATCAACAATTATACTTAACATGTGACCTTTAAATAACTTTATTTTTCACAAAACTATTAGCTTGTCTGGAGTCAGACACTCAGTCCCTGTAAACTATATTGAAAGGAGTGTGCATGTAGATGGAAAACCCTTATACATGATTTATATACATATCTGTTTATTTCTGTGGTTTACTTATTAGCTTTTGGATAGTAAGCTTTTATGAAAAGCAAACACAACTTGAATGTAAAAAAAAATAAAAGATTTTATTGAGATACACTTAGAGTTATACCTGACCCCCAAAAGTTGACTGCTCTTTTAAAAGTGTTTTAATAATCAGAGCAATAAGTATTTGGATAAGTGGTGGAAAACTAAAGCCTTTCTTTCCATACTGTGAAGATTTTGAATAGTACTTGTCAATAAAGCAACTCCCATTGTAATCGTACCGGAGACATGGGCCTCCTCCCAGAAAAAGCTGTCTCAGAGATACTAACCTCATTAAAATATGAATGAAAAGACAGCCATCATTGTAATGGGACAAAGCCATTTTACTCTGCGCCAAGCTTTATCTGCTATTTTTTGTAAAAATATAAATATGATGCTCAGCAAATTAGTCATTACATTTGATGTGCATCTTGATGCATTAATTGTTTTAATTTTTCAAATAAAACACCGTCTAAATGTTTCTTTTTGCTAATCATTTCATAATCTTTTGATTTTCCATATTATTTGAAATGTTTAAAAATAATAAAAGATACCCTTTAATTTGTGTTTAAAGTTCACTGACATTTTTGCTGTTTATTTTTGTTTCCCAGAATATACCAGCCAATTTCAAAACACAGCTAGAGAATTAATTACAGACTACTTTGGCAATACCTTAATAACGGTCAGTTACAGGATGTTCATATGCCAGTTCATTACTATGTCTCTGTTAATCTCATAGTTAATTTCTTTTTTGATAGATAACCACAGCCAGCCAAGAATACTATTGCATTATGTTATAAGAGATATAAAAGATGTAACTGCATTATATATGCATTCTCAAAAACAATCAAGTATTTTTCAATAAAACTGTACATATTTGGTTATATTTTTTAAAAAAAGAGAACCAGAACTGATCATATGCAAAGCTTTATGTTTTACTGTAAATTGTTTCAAATAATTTTTAACACGTATTTTAAAATGTTTCATGTAGTTTAATCACTATCATTTAATCCACAAAAAAGTGTTCAGATCATTTTTTATATTACTTAAAAGTCAATATTTAGAAGTGAAAATTCAAACCTCCTTTGCTCTAGGCTAAAACAGGAGAAACATGAATACTGAGCAACTCTAAAGGCTGATGGGATATATAATTAGCTATTATGTTAATTGAATCCGCTGTGAGTTTGTTGTATGAGATTTCTTCATATAATATGCAAATAGCTTCTAAGGTTTAGTTTTTATTAGACAATATAATTAGAAATCATCTAAAGGAGTGAATTCTAATGAGGCATAATAAAGATTTGTAAAAATATCTGTTTGCTACATGAGCAGACCATCTGGGCTTAATCAATAAAAGAAACTTTATTGTATTACAGAACATTTAAAAGAAAGTACAGTATAAGAATTTATCTTTCCAGCTTCTATTCATAACAAACTCTGCTTTAAAATCAGGAGAGTTCATGTTAATAAGAAAAAAGGTGACACTCAGGTAATATGAGAGGAAGTCACTCTGTTAATCAGACAGTTGGAATATTGTTTACTTAAAAATAAATTAAAAATAAAAAGCAGTTCTGAGCTGTGTTGTCAGTTATGTTTGTATAGATGACTTTAAGTGAAGTATTCCTTGAACAAAGTTAGCCATTATTATTACTATTAAAAGACGTGATCCAAGCAGATGTACATACATTAGCCTTTGTAGTGTAACTAATCAGCGTAACTTCACTTTCAGTAAGATTCTCCAGCATTTTAATATCTGGAATTAAGAACTCTCTTACAAAGGAAGAAATTCACACTATGGTATTCCACAGCAAGTCACAAACTAAACAGTTGTATTACTTTTCATTTAAGACCAACACCAAACCTTAAACTATTTTAGTTAATGCCAGAATTCAAAATCTGTCTAATCTCTAGTCTCATGCAGGCTATTCACACTTTAACTACTGCCAGAAAAAATTACTGCTTAACTGTTATCTATAACATCATAATAATATTATAATAATAATAATACTTCACTTTACTATGGTATTTAAAGAGTAGTATGGGTCTGGAATCTTTTTAAATATTTAAAAATGGTCACTAGTCGCACACTATGTAAAAGCAGAAACATAATGGAAACTGAAATTCCACCCATACAAAAATATTATCGCACCAAATACAGTACCATTTCAATGCACACACAAATGCAAGAGAGGACTTTTATGATTCAACGACTCATGCAGCATCTGGACTCTGTGTCTTCTGGAATATGTGTAGATTTACTGGTCTGTGTCATAAAGTCTAAGTTCCTAAAGGGTAAAAGATCTGTAATACCAAAAAAACTACAAAAAACCAACCCCAACCTACTTTTTTTTTAAAGCAACACTATGTGAGTGATATGATAAACTTACCATCCCCACTTATATAGCTGATATAAATATAAGCCTCTCTAATGGCAGTTGCTTCTGTAATCTGGTCACTTAAAAACCAGCAGTGGCAAGTGGTAGTTACTTTGACTAATACAAATCATATAGAAAAAAGGATTACCTCCTAAACATCCCTTCTTTAGCTGAAATACAATTTGCTCGTTTTCCTAAGGTTTGCTCTGAACCATTAACCAATTGCTTACCATCTCTAGTGGACATGCAAAAACTGCCCAAAGTGGCTGAACTAACAAACAGGAAATCAGGGCACACCAGCCTATCAAAATGCAAACTTTATAGAATGGGCTAGGGATGGTGTCCCTAGCTTCTGTTTGCCAGGGCTGGGAATGGGTGACAGGAGAGGGATCACTTGATTATTACCTGTTCCCTCTGGAGCACCTGACATTGGCCGCTGTGGGAAGACAGGATATTGGGCTAGATGGACCTTTGTATAACCATTCTTGTGTTCTTATTCACACTCCCACTTTCATTTTCTCTTTAAAATTTAACAACTTCTTTAAAAGAAATCCAGAGCAGCCTACAGAAATCATGTATATATGTAAAGCATTAGTGTTCTTTAAATATCAGAGGGGATGTTACCTATTCAGTATTTCTACTAGTCTCTGACAAGCCCCTTACAGAACATATTCAGGATAAATCTTCTTAGTATACATAAAATCATTCTCTTAGCTGAAAGCAAGGTGTTCAACTGTTATCAGCAATGGGTCATATTAATCCCTTTCGCATGGTACGGAAGGAATCTATCACACCCACATATGCCAGGAAATAGGTGAAGAAGAGTTCATATGCCATTGATGCTCCTCTTTCAGCTTTCCTGAAAACCCCTTTGATGAACACCACATGATTGAGACTGCAAATGATTTTGGGTGTGTCTGACTAAAAGCAGAGATTGAATACTGTTCATTTCCTTGGCAAACTGGGAAACTAATTTTGGTTCTGTACGTGGCTTCTATCCATGCAGACAATGTAACTATACTGTCACAATCAGGCCACTAATGATTCTGAGTGAGCAGTGCCGCCAGTAAGAAGCAGGAGCCCAAGAACTCAGAGGGCCAGCCTTTAACAGGAATACCCTTGAGGTCCATGGAATTAGTACTAGGGTTTCCTGTCTATCCCCCTCAAACTCTGCATACTCCAAATGTGCTCCTCTCTCTGAATAGCCACTAAGATTTTCTCTCCAAGGAATTAATACTTTGTAAATTGTGTAATGGATTTTCCAAATAACTCTTCCATTTTCATGCACATTTGTGTGGAGAGGGATGATGTTGCCCAATCTTCTGAATAAAAGAGCAAGACGTCAAAAGTGGGGAAGTGTCTATTTTGATATTCTATTAATGGAATTATTTTAAAGAAACAGCATCTGTACAGACAATGGATTCATGACTCCAACGCCGGAAACTATGTAAATAAAGGGAAATCCCGAAGGAAATTTCAACTAGGTTTACACATTACAGTGAATAAAATTTTCTAATCAGCTGAAAGTGTATATGCTTCTTAGATTTCCTTTCTAGAAGTGCAAAAAACAACTACCCCTGCCCCATATTCTCACTTCAGAAATACAGGTCCTTGATTCTCCTCCATATAAATGAAGAGTCAATGGAGACACTCCAGGATAAAACTGAAAATTAGGCCTTGTCCATATTCAAAGTGCCATCTTTAAACTGGCTTTTATATTGCTTTAGTTGAACTGATGTAAAACACAATGAGGACACTCAATTTAATTTTAACCAGATGTATATCAGTTTATCAATTCCTTACCGAATTAAGATAAATTGATGCTGTAGGTTTAAACCAGATTAAGAGAGTCCACACTGTGTTTTGCACAGATTTAACCAAATTGGTTTAAAAAGCACATGCTTAGTAAAAGTGATGTACAGACAAGACCTAGGTGAATCAGATCCCTAGCATCATGCAAACGATTCTTTCAAGATATTGCCAACTTTCAATTTCCTTGTGTCAGAAACATTTCAGATGGTCCCTGGAAGGGCCTACAATAATGTGATTTTGAGGAGTATGACCAAGGACTGAACACTAAACACCCAAAATCTCTCTCTAGAACCAAAGATTTTTAAATTAAAGACACTGGTTGTTGGAATTACTATGGGCATCTGTCAGGTTTGTGTTCAGGAAGAAAGTGAGCATTAGGAGTAAACTAATTTGTACGACACCCCTTCATCATAGGGGGCAGAGAATATACCCCACATGATAGAGTTTGGGGATGTGGAATGTACCCAGGTACCATTTGCAACTCCTTGTGGAAAACATGGAGCTGAATGGTCACCTATATCATATCAGGAATTATCTCCACAGATATGGAGCCAATACACCAGGTCTTCCTGAAGCACACTGATTATGCAAAGGAACCAGCTGGCCACATATCTGACAAACAAGCCAGAACACTTTGTATGGCTTGTGGGTAAGAACACAGACAGCTGAAAGGAGGGAGGATGAAAGGTTTGCTGACATTCTACTCAACCTTACCCGTTCTTTATTCACAGGAAATAATGGTTAACTGCAGGACATTTGGCTCATGACCCCATTCATCTATCCAGCTTGGCTTGCTCAGCTCAGGAGAGGTAGAAGGCAGCACACCGTGGGGCACTCTGCCACTGAATGTACTTATGGATGGTCAAAGACCTGTGTCAGGTGACAAAACTAGCTGGTGCGGAAGCAGGGAGAATGGATCACCAGGCAAGGTGCTCTTTTATCTGTTCCAAGCTGCACAGGTTGCAATCCAGTATATTCTTTTTCCTCAGCAAAACATTTCCGTTACTGCAGAAGGACACCCTATCTAAAACATGAGAGCCTGCCCCCTTATTTCTACTACGAATTTCTGGAGCAAAAAGCATCCTTGGCACTAATCTTACAACCAGAACTATTACACACAAATTTCAAAAAATGTTGTGAACCCATTTCATGAGTAAAGGAAAGGCAAAGGGATTTCAAAGTGCTCATTTGCTTGATTGTAGCCATATAAAAACATAAGCTTTCCAGCCAGAAGAGCAGGCAACATTAAAACAGTTCTAATTCTCTTGTTGTGCCTCTCCTAGCTGATGACTGTGTGGACTCTGATTCATCAAAATAGCACAGCTAGTGCTGAAATTGAAATAGGTGAGTCAACTCATTGACTTCAGTCAGATTTAAGGGTACCAAAGTATTTTGCTGAACTGGGGCCTTGCTGTATAGCTTCTGCAGTCTAGCACAGGGTTACTTGAGCTTCTCAACTAGGAACTGATGGGAAAACACCTCAGTACAGCAAAACTAAGGACCTTTGCTAAACAAAGTCCTAAGCCATTGTGACTGACAGATCAACAGCTGATATGGCCCAGCTGAATTGCACTGCTGAGAAGAGCAGGAGGTAATCATGCCAGTAATTAGGTCTATTTTCTGATTTTCTATAGTAATACACAGTCTTGACTTGTGTTCCTCAGCAATGTGAATCCCAGAGGATGCTTTAAGACCAAGCACTGAGGCTGAGGTGGGTACTCTTCAGGCCCAGCTGAATGTACTTCTGAGAATCAGTTTTCTCAATATAGGCAAGCTCAGAGAAGTACAACGGTGTCATTTTTAAACAGTCACCTTTCTGAGTAGGACTGTGCTTGAATGCATTCTTATCTGTTAACAGTTGTGAGACATCCTCCATGTGAACATGGCTAGTCTCTGGCAATGTGCTGAGACCAGATCTCAAATCACCCGCATGAGCTACATTTCATCTATGGGCACTGACAGATAAGTACATGCCCTCCATAACAGCATTATATGGATATCAAAGAATCTAAGGGCCAGTTCCTTTGATCCCCAAAGGCAGCACAATGAGATCTGAAACCTGCCTTAAATGTGTGGTTGTGGTTTCCTCTAGTATAACAGTTTCTAGGGGACTGTTACAAGATGGCATAGTTTAGAGAAGGTTCAGGAGAGCTCTAAATTACAGAGCAGCCAACTGTTCAAGAGATGGTCAGGAAGGGAAAAAGTGGGCTTCAAGCTACCTTTATGATCTGCTGCTCAGCAAGCTTTAGCACAGCTCAAGATTAGGACCACATTGCCCAAAAAACCTGGTTGCAAGAAATTAACTAGCTGCTCTTCCTTATTTCACTCATTTGAAAACAAGCACATGGTAAAGCTCACAGTCCTTACATATTTCCAGTTTGCAAAAGATATTTTAGGAATTCTTATATTTCAGTATGGATTTTGCCCTTTTAAAAATATGCAAGTTTTAGGCCTATTTCCTAGCGGACAATATATCTACCTACATATGTAAGGCAAACCAAATTAGAGTAACTACAAACTTTCATTTAAATATAAACATTCTGAGTTAAACTGGCCTTCCCCAATGAGTTTCTACTAACTAATTTAGCCATGTGGAGAAATGGGATCTGTTGATAAATAAACATTACAAACTAATTCTATACAGACTTATCAGCTATCACTTAGCAGAGACAAAGAGGATTATCACCACAGCTGTCAGGAAAGACTGCCTCTTTACTACACTGACAGGTACCAAAGGTCATGTTCCTATGGCAGTCTTTTGGGACTACACACATTTCTCCAAAGAATTAACCCACATTGTGGAAAAAGCAAAAACTCAGAGTTGATTTTAGCTAAACACTAAAATGTACTTTATGAATAACAAATACATAGAGACCAACAACATCATGTAAAAGAATCAACAGTAGTAATTAATTTATAGTTTGTCATTGTTAATTTGTCTCAAATGGAGGGGTATGACTAAGATGTTCCTAAATTTGGTTATGACAAAAGCCACACAAATCAACTGCTTTTCATTCAGCGCGTGAAGCTAACAAATAAAATTACAAAAGCAACTGATGGGCTGTGTCTTACATTGTGTTTCTAAAGACAGTTACTCCAAACATTGAAAGCATATGCATACTTTTGGGAGTGATCTACCTTAAGAGCATGCCAGCTTTGATAATGCCTTAGATATAGCTAAATAACTTTACTACACATTTGGGGGTATTAATTCAAAATACTGAAATAACTTTATTTATTCAAAGCAATGGCAAGTTTTAATAGATTCAACAGGACATATAAAATAACATATTGTTAGTTCATATTTTCAAAGTGAAGTACACATAATTGCAAGTACGTCAAGTATTTGTGCATGTTCAAGTTAAGAATGCAAAAATCTACATAGGGAACTGGGCAGATCTAGTTTTCAAAATCTGGCTGATGATAGATGCACAAACATATGGTAACAGGAGGACACATCCAGCGCTCAAGATGTTTTTAACAGTGACATTCAACCTATATAGAGACTTTGCTACAGAGACTTTGCTATTGAATAACCACAAACAATTAAACCTTTCAAATACACAATGAATACAACAAGCTTATTATGAAGTAGCATGCATAGAATATCCTCCATTAGAGTAACTTCCTGAAAGCTGCATCAAAGCAGACATTTTTATTTACTTGAGATGTTTATTGGTACAAATATGGGTTTAGTCCCTCTGCCTGAGTGTCTCTGATGTTTTCTTTTCCAAATTGCCATTTCTCCTCTCCAAAGTAACTGCCGCATCAACATGGGATACATTGTCCAACAATTGACACAGACATCAGAAGAGGCCTCCTTTCAGAGCTATAAAGACCTGTAAGTCAAGAACCACTGGTTTGTAACTATAAATAGAACCTCATAATTATGAACACCAGTGTTATGAAGTGACCAGTCAACTATACATCTCATTTGGAATCAAGTATGCAATTGGGTAGCAGCAGAGACAAAAAACAAAACAATAACAAAAAGCAAATACAGTACAGTATTGTGTTAAACTACTAAAAATAAAGGGAAAGATTAAAAACAAATTTAATAAGGTAAGGAAACTGTTTCTGTGCTTGTTTCATTTACATTAAAATGGTTAAAAGCAGCATTTTTTCTTCTGCCTATCAAAGTTTCAAAGCTGTATTAAGTCAAATGTTCAGCTATAAACGTTTGAAAAAACAACCATAAGGTTTTGTTCAGTTACAACCAACCTTCCTTTCTGAGGTGCTTACACTTTCTGGGAATATCAACCACCAAAATCACAAATCTGAGAAAATCATAGACTAATTACAAGTTATTCTGATAATTACTGTACATTTCAACAAAAAGCATTAAAGAAGTTTTTGAAATAACCAAAGTAATTTTACTCCTAACTCCACAATCTGGAATTGATGGATACTTCCTTTCCAACGAAGATTGACATGCAGCAGTGACCAATGAGGATTCTTGAAATGATTTGGCGCCATCTGGCTGAGAGCTGTTTCAGTCTTTACTTCCTTCAGTGTTACTGTCTCACAAATCTTCCCCAGTGTTTTGGGTTTTTTTGCTGGGCTCTGAGCTTCCAGACCAGAGGGTGCCAGTGCTCTGTGCTGCCAAGCCAGGGGGTGCTAGGCTTAGTCTTGGCACATGCGAGGCTGGGTAACTGGGTGTCTTCCTTGCACCTCAGGAGCTGGCCTGGCTCTGGGATGCACTCCATGGCACCAGGAGTGAGGCCATAGGGCTGGCGCTGCCCAGTGCATGGGGGACTCTAATAACCTGCCATCACTCAAGGGAAAGTTTTAGTAATACTTACAACCACTATGTTACCTAATTTGCAGTCCAGTTAAGATTTTTTTAATTGATTCCTAAAGTTAGCTTCCTAACTTAATAGCATGATTTTCATACATCCCAACTTGAATGGGAGCTGCTGAATGCTCAGCACATTTGAAAACTATCACTTATTTAAGTACCTAAATATAAATGTAGGAACCTAATTTTAGGCACCTAGGTGCAATAATTTACTGAAAGGCTAAGTTAATATATAAAAAATCCAAACAAAATATTTTAAGATACAGTTAAAGTTGATAAGTGAACTTCCAAAGAAGACGTACTATTATGAAACTGTTCAAAACAATCATTAAAAACTATAGAAATAACCAAGTAATATGACACAAACAAAGGTGATGTTATCTTTCACGCCCAAATTACACACCCATTAAACAGCAATATTTTCAATGATCAGCAACCAAACCAATCTTAACTCTCCTCCATGATTTACATTACTCTTTTAGGGCCCAAATTCCACTGAAGTCAAAAGTTTTTTCTCTTTTAACTGGAGTTGTTCTGGGGTTGTATATGCCTTTTAATTTCTTACTTCCTGTTTGAATTTAAGTTTGACCTTAACTCTGAAGTTCCTGGATTTGCAATGCTTGCCTTTGGGATTATCACAATAGCCCTGTACTTTTTTTACATTACTGATACATATTCTCATTTTTAAATCTATTTTAATATAGTTTTTTCTCTGAGAGTTTCCTTGGTCTTCAAAAATGATTTAAAAGTCATTAACAAATGCTCAACAAGAGTGCCAAAAAGAATGCTATTGTGAGATATTTTGAATTCTTCCTCTTCCCTTTATTTCATCAACTGGGGTCATGTCGTTGTGCAAGCATTCACCATCTTCTTCTGTCTGAGGCCTGATTACTTCTTTGACTACACTTCACCACCTTCCCTGAGATGAGCGTGATGGCACTACCCAACTCTATCTGTGCTGTAGTTTCTACCCCATTTAACCTTACTGGCCTGGTGTATTGGTGGGAGTTAGTGTGACCCCCCCACAAGATGTATCAGGGAGCATGAGTTTTCCCAGCTTCCTAAACTGTATTGTATTGGCTCTTTGGTATTGGGACATTGTGCGGCTATGTGTCCCCATTCTCTGCAAGCATACTACCTGTATGAAGCCCTAAGCATTCCTTGGCCTCTCTTGGCCTGAGGCATCTGCCAGCCTGAACTCTTTCACCCTTGTTATTTTAAGTTTGTATGGCCTCCAGTAGATCCTCAGCTAACCTCTTCTCTCACCTGGGCCTCCCTAAAGGTTCAGGTACTGGAACTCTGGAGACTGGTGCAGTTAACTTAACACGGGGGGCTTTTTCCCTAACTGGATGGGTCAACTCTCTTGCGGCTCTCCACTTCTCCACTAGTACAACAAACTTGTCATATGAGGCTGGTACATTCTGGCTCACCCATGTGCAAAGGTCTGGTGGCAGCCCTTTCATGTATCGATCAATAACCAGGGCCTCTGGCATCTCTTCAGGGCTACAGGCTTCAGGTCGAAACTACCTATGTGTGTAAGAGGGATGAGGTCATATAACTGAGAACACAGGTTTGTTCTCCTGGTATCTCCACCCATACCACCGCAGGGCATGCAGTGAGGCTGTCACTCCTACTCAGGCTAAGATTTCTGCCTTCAACTGAGGGTAGTCTGCCGCCACGTCAGTGGGGATGTCATGGTATGTCTTCTGGGTTTCTCCACACAGGAATGGACTGAGTACACTGGCCCAATGGTGTCTAGGCTAGTCCTCACATTCTGCAACCCTTTCAAAGGGGAGCAGGTAGGCTTTCACATCTTCCTCCATACTCATCTTGGGTAAAAAACTTGAGCCTTCCACCCTTTTGCTACCCTGGGTCCCAACATTATAGGGGCATGTCTACACAGCAGGGCAAATGTTGAATTAAGCTATGCAACTGGAGCTACGTCAATTGCGTAGCTGAAGTCAAAATAGCTTAATTCGACTTTTGGTGCTGTCTACACATCAGGAAGTCAAAGGAAGAACACTCTTCCTTCAACTTCCCTTACTTGTCATAAAATGAGGGTTACGAGAGTCAAAGTAAGAAGTCCTTGAGCTCAACGTTATTTCAAAATAATGGCTTGCAGTGTAGATACACTCTTTGTTGTTTCAGAATAACGTGAGTTATTCTGAAGTAACGCTGCTGTGCAGACATAGCCTAGGAGTCAAGGTTTTTAGCTGGGCCATTATTTCCCACTGGAGGACTTGATTTTGGGCTGCCTAAATCATCATCATTTGATTGATCTCCTGCAGCAGCTTCACTGTCTCCTGTCGAGCATTCACCTGGGCTCAGGTAGCTTCCTGCTGTGCTATTGTAGCTTGCACTGTGCTATCACATCCATTGTGGTGAGAAGGAAAAAAACCAACAACACTTCTTGTTTTGAGGGCTTTCCTTCCTCCCCTTGCACCGTGCTGTGCACCAATCTCACCCTTGACACCAGTTGTGACAAAACTCCTACTCAAAACTTGGTGGGTCCTGCGCTTTCAGGCAGACTGCTTGCCTCAGAGGCTCACAGCAGCCCTCAGTTTAGGCATCACATCTAGGATATCCCTAGAGGTTTTTAAGTCCCAGCTTGACAAAGCCCTGGCTGGGATGGTTTAGTTGGGTTGGTCCTGCTTTGGGTAGGGGGCTGGACATGATGACCTCCTGAGGGCTCTTCCAGCCCTAGGATTCTATGACATCATCTTGCTGTTTGTTGGGCTCCTCTCATCGACTAGCATACGGTATAAACTCCACAGTCTCGGGGGACTCCCAAAGAATACAGGGCTGGTAAACCCCCTTCTTTTTCCCAGCTAGTTTTTTTCCTGAGTGGAGATGGGGAAATGAGCTCACCCTCTAGTCCAGGTTCCACCCCTGTAATGGCGGCTGCCTATAAGGGTCTCTGATACCAGCTGCGAGACAGCTACAAAAAACCCTGGGTTACTTCCCCACACCTTCCCCAGTACCTTCCTTCTTTTAGGTTCTTCCTCCTGGTATTCACTGTTGTTTGTTTCTCCTAAATTCCTGGCAGCGCTCCCTCAGTCCTCTCAGCTACTTGTATGCACCAACTAGCTGCAGAGAAACTCTTTTTATAGCCAGTCTCAACTGGTTCTTTAATTGGCCCCAGGTATTATAATTAGCCAAGGCTCACCTGATTCCGCAAGTCCATCCAACCAGCTCTAGGCACTCAACTGCCCCAACCAATCATGCTGGCTCGGGACCAGCCCCTGCCACTTACCCTGGGAACAGAGATTTTCTCAGTCTGAGGCTAATATACCTCCCTTCCATTACTTTTTTTGTATCCCTCTCACTTGACCTTGTCACAGTGCTAATTGTTTAGTAATAAAAATTTGAATCACTAGTCAGATAAAATATTTTATTCACTATGATTGCTGAAAATTCAGTCTTCAAAGATTAATTTATAATTGTATGAAGTTCCTCTGTGAAAACTGCCCTATTCTCCTGGGGGTAGAAACTAACATACCTATGGGAAATTTCAAGTCCTCAAAGTTTTCTTGTGATGAAGAAAAAATGAACATGACACACTGATGTGAAATTTAGATCATGTCTACTTTCAGATTGAGCATCACATGAAAGTGTTTTTCTTTTAATCTTCTAGATTCTAAATTCCCAGGATAAACTCTCTTCTAAACTATTTTATACAGACACATATCCAGACAAATCTTTTGGATACACTCCTTAAATATGTCTGAACTTGCAGGCCCCCTGGGGAAGGCACAGCCATTTTATTATGTTTGTACAGCACCAAGCACAGGTGGGCTCTGGTCTATGATTGGGATGCTCAGGCAATGTGACAGTGCAAACAGTAAACAATATCCCGACTGGTCATCTTTATTAGCAACAGCAGCAGGGATATTACAAACACTGCAAAAGAACAGAATTCTTAAGATGAAATCACAGTGATTTGCAGGTAATCACAAGGTCAAGGTCTCCCTGACAGTTGATAGCTGGCTTCTTTTCTAAGCATCCATGCCTTAAGCAGAGCATCTCTGAATGCCTGGAGTTTTGGAGTAACTTGCCTTTCCTAAGGTGGGACACAAGTACTCAGACAGGAAGAGAAGTGGTTTAGTGGACAAGGCACTGGACTGGGACTCAGGAGATCTGGGATCCATCACTGACCTACTGGATGAATTTAGACAAGTAGCTTAATCTGTTTGCCATTCCTGGACTTTTTTTTAAATGGGAAATCTGAGCATTAGACTCTCAATATTTTCCACAATCAATGTAGCATCTAAGGCCCTGTCGAGGTCATGTCAGAGCTGTTTTCTTCTACCTTTAAATTGATTTCCTGGTGACTGGGAGATGTAGGAAAACAATCAGTCTGATTGTGTATTAAGTGCTTCTAAAAATAAACCATGCCCTAACTATTTAGTGCTAGGAGAAGGAGAAGGTAGTTGGGAATAACAATAACCCTGCATATCACACGTACATGGTCACATGTATTAAACTGTATCTTGGTTTCAGACTACATCCTTCGACTCTCCTTCTTGCTGGGAAGTATCAGTAAAATTGTACCTCAAAATGAGGGAGACTAGAGCTATTCACACTTTGGGGAATATGGACAGTGACAAGAATTTCTATTAAGAGATTTAAAAATACAGAATATAGAGATCATAATATACAAAGGCCTCAATACGGGACCATTCAATTACACTGTACACACACACACACACACACACTCTCTCTCTCTCTCTCTCTCTCCCCTTGCCCAAGCAACAAGACCCAAAAGATGGGTATAACAGGCAGAGGGGGACGCTTTGTAAAGTAGTTGAATCTTAAATAGCAACCACTGTAGTTTTCCATTAAAAGTTTTCCCAGACATATGTTTTTTTCTTCATATTTTTGTTTTTCAACGTATCCAGTTATTCCCCTGGGAGGGAAATGAGCTGCTTCTTTCTAACCAGCGTCAACATTATTTCTTCCTCATAGTCAATTTTAACCTCTCAGCTGAACAGAGCAGCATTTTCTGCAGTACGCTAGGAGAGGTCTCATTGGTGAGTTTCAGAGAGACAGCCATGCCTTTGAGGCTACCCTTGGGGTTGCTGAAAATTGTGTTTCTAAAGGGAAACAGAATCTCCAATTTCATTACTCTGTGCAAAGCATTAAAGATACAGCTACACACTGGAGGCTGGTATATAAATAAATTTTAAAAGTGCTATTTAAAATCATGTATGGCTTACGACCTTAGGCCACCAAAGCAAGAAAACAACTGCAGGCTCTCCATCTGCAACTCACGTTGTTGTGTCTACATGGCACAAAACTCCCTCATTTGGGCTACCCAGCTTTCCAAATGAAGATGAGTGACTTTGGCCATCTTCAGATCTTGAGAAAGGAGGTTATCTACTAGCCTGCAAAAATCCACCAAGACCACTCTCTATGCAGTGAGAGGTCCTCACCAACACCAACAGAGGAGCAAGCACATACAAATCTCTTGTATAGCAACATAGCACCCTATTAGAATGCTGGCTAGGCCCTTCATTTTATTATTTCCAGGCAATATTTTGTAAATAACTTCCCTCCATCCCATTCTCTATCAAGAATGTAAAACACAATGAGAAAGAATATTTCAAAGGAAAGTTTTTCCTGATACTGTGTAGAAGACACCTTTAGCAAAGAAGACCGATAAGTGGATCTAGTTACTGGTGGCTATTATTATTTGCAGAATATATTCACAGCCTCATGAGTACAACTATCCACCGAGGCCCACGAGTAATAAACACATTAGAATTGTGGCGTACAGGAAGTGCCATAGATCCATGTCTCAACAGGATACTTTTAACTTAATCCTAATACCAAGAAATAGTGCCACTGGATATACTTTTTGTATGATCATAGTACCTATGATGAAAGCAGTGAAAATGGGTGTGTAGTGGTGGATCTGAGATCTTGCTCCTTGATTGTTCTGATCTGCAGGACAATCTTAGGCAGGCAAGCAGTGAAACCAAACATCCATTTCAGCCTGGCTTTTGTGAGGAAGGCTCAATGAACATTCAAACCTGAAAGGTTCCAACCATTACATGGTGTTTGTGAGAGCAGCTGCAGATTTAAGAGGCTGATTTTTTGAAGGAGGGGGTTGAAGAGCACCAGATAAGCGGCATATAAGGCCCAAAGGGCCTGTTTTATCTAGGAAACATATTGGAGAAAACTCCTTTTTTAACAGAAGTTAAATTTTTAAATGCATCAGTTCCACAGTTCCACTTGCAATTAACCCAGTCCAAATTGAAAGGGTCTTTTTAGAAAAGGGTAGGGGCAGGCTTCTTTAGAAGGCGAATTGTTTTAAGGGAACAGGTCCTTAAAGTCTAAAACATACTTCTGTAGGTGGCATATATATGGGTATGTCTACACTACAGCACTAATTCGAACTAACTTAGTTAATTCGAACTAAGCTAATTCAAATTAGTGCATCTAGACCTAAAAACTAATTTGAATTAGCATTTTGCTAATTCGAACTAGCATGTCCACATTGAGTGGACCCTGAACCGAAGTTAAGGCTGGCCGGAACCAGGACTTAGAGTGTGGAGCTGCTGCCTCACGCTAGCCGAGGGCTGTGCTTAAAGGGACCCGACCCCCACCCCAGACAGACAGTTCTTAGGGTTCCCCGCTTGCTTGTCTAACTCGATGAGGGACAGCAAAGCACACTTGGCACATCACAGCACTTGGCCATCAACCCAGCTGCACTTGCCGCAGGCTGCCATCCGGGGGGGGGGTGTCAATCGGGGGGCTGTCAGGATCCAGGAGGCCCTGCAGGAGAGCTTCCACCCCGAGGAGACCGCAGAACCACCCCAGTCCTCCCTATCAGGGGCTCGTACCCCATTCCTCCCTCACCTCCTTCCACTTACCCCTCCCTAGCCCCCCTTCCTGATGTAAAAAATAAAGGACACGTGTTCAAAAATAGACACTCTCTTTATTTACTAAAACAGGGGAGGGGATTAACCTCTGGGGAGACTGGGAAAAGGAGGTGGGAGAGGGGAAGAGAGGGTGGAAGAGAGGAGGGGGAAACCTGGGAGGAGGGAGCTGGAAGGGGGAAGCCAGGGGAAGGAGGAGGAGGGGAAGTATAAAACTATGGTACGCCATATCTTCAGTACTGTGTACAGATGTGGTCTCCTCACCTCAAAAAAGATGTTTTGGCCTTGGAAAGGGTTCAGAAAAGGGCAACTAAAATGATTAGGGATTTGGAACAGGTCCCATATGAAGAGAGGCTAAAGAGCCTGGGACTTTTCAGCTTAGAAAAGAGGAGACTGAGGGGAGATATGATAGAAGTCTATACAATCATGAGTGGTGTGGAGAGGGTGCATAAAGAAAAGTTCTTCATTAGTTCCCATAATATAAGGACTAGAGGACACCAAATTAAATGAATGGGTAGCAGGCTTCAAACTAATAAAAGAAAGTTCTTCTTCACAAAGCAAATAGTCAACCTGTGGAACTCCTTGCCACAGGAGGCTGTGAAGGCTAGAACTATAACAGAGTTTAAATAGAAGTTAGATAAAGTCATGGAGGTTGGGTCCATGGAGTGCTATTAGCCAGGGGGTAGGAATGGTGTCCCTGGCCTCTGTTTGTGGAAGGCTGGAGATGGATGGCACGAGACAAATGGCTTGGTCATTGTCTTTGGTCCATCCCCTCCGGGGTACCTGGTGTTGGCCGCTGTTGGCAGACAGGCTACTGGGCTAGATGGACCTTTGGTCTGACCCAGTACGGCCGTTCTTATGTTCTAAGCTCAGGGTCAGGGGTCTCACTGGACCAACTTGATTTTCATGCAAACCTGCTCCTGGGTTCACATGTGGCCTTTGGTGACCAGGCTGGCAGCTATCCTGCCCGAGATGACCACTTTCCTGTGCCTAGTGCGGAGACTGTGGACGTTGGAGGTCCATGATCTCCACACTAGACCAGGTGGGCGCCCGCCTCTTACGGCCCCGGGCAGGCTCCTGTGAGCCACTAGCCTGGTCCTGGGAAGAGGCGGAGGGCTGGGTGGCAGCGGGTAGCTGGCTCATGCTGTGCCAGGTACAGGGTCTGCTGGCTGGGTGCTGGCAGGCTTGCACCTGTCATGGGCACAGTAGCCAGACTGTGGCCCTTTAAGGGCTCCAGGGCTGGGAGGGGGGCAGAAGAGTTTCCCTGGCTTGGCCCAGAGTGGCCACCAGGGCAAGCTGGGAAGGGCTAGCCTCCAACTAGTTCGAATTATGTGGCTACACAGCCCTTAATTCAAATTACTTAATTCAAACTAGGCATTAGTCCTCATAGAATGAGGTTTACCTAGTTCAAATTAAGTGCTCCGCTAGTTCAAATTAAGTTGGAACTAGCGGTTTGTATGTGTAGTGCCTATGAAAGTTACTTCGAACTAACAGCTGTTAGTTCGAATTAACTTTGTAGTGTAAACATACCCGATTGTATTAGTGCAGTTCAGGCTTTTAAATTCATTGGGCTAGACAGGAGGATGGACAGACTCGCTGGGCTCCTGGGCAAGATGGTGGGAAACTGAATTCATGCTCCTGGAAGGGATGGGGTCCTCAGGCGTAAGGGGCAGGATCGGGGACAGCCAGCCCTTGGCACTGCACGGAGCATGCTTCCCTCACTCCCACCCTCAGCACTGCCTGGAGCATGCCCTCAGGGACTCTAGAGTGTCTTGCGTGTGTCTCCAGCAGTGATTTAAAGGGTCCAGGGCTCCACTGCCACAGTAGAGGTGGTGGCATATGAGAGACCTGGGCCCTTTTCAATTGCCGGGCCATGGGACAACTGCCCCCTTTGTTTCCCCTCTGTCAGCGGGTCTGGGGCTAGATTGTGACTTCAGGCCCTGCACAACTTTGGAGAGATTCTGATGTGGAAATATCACTTTAAGGTCACAATTCACTGCTTTCTTCTTGCTGTCCTAAACCATCAGGAAATGAAAATCTGCCCTGAGTGTCACCTTCTTTCATATCTGCTGCACCGGGCAAGAAGTTTTGATGGATGGATGGTTCCTGTTGGATGTGCCTGCTTATTCTAATGTGCATGGATCCAATATCTGGGTAGCCCATGCAGGGGCATAAGTGACTATAATTTTCTCACTCCCTTGAACAGCCATGTAGCCCAAATCGCAGTGTAACCCACAGGCACTGGACTCCATCAAGGAGCAAAGATTCCACTGAAAAAATAACTTGGGTCTTCTGCACCAAGGGGGGAGGGTGAGTGCATGCAACCATTAGGATTAATCAATGAGCCCAGGCTTATTGGTTAATTGTGCAAATGGCTACATGTTAGCATCCCTAGCACAAAGGGGAGCTCTCGGGGTGAGTGCCCACTGAAATATGGGCCTTCCAGGAGATTTAAAGATGACGGGCTCTGAATGAAAGCAGGAACTACTTTTCCACATACTATGGAAATAATTGCTACAAGATGTTGCCAAGACTAAGAACTCAACAAGATTACAAATGAGATCTCTAGATAACATCTAGAGATATAATAATTAACGTTAATAAAAACATTTGAAAGAACAAGCCTTTCATGAAGTCAGATTATGCCATATCTGACTCCTGTGATGTGGGGTATCCCCCACCTTCCTACAGCATCTGATGCTGGCCTTTTTGGAGATAGGATAATGAACCACAAGTCTGATCTAGTCAGGCAGTTCCTATGTTCCTAGAGGAAAGCCCTTTTCAAAAACTAGAATACACCACATAGCCTGAAATACAGCCCTGAAGCTGACATCTTATTAAGATGAAAGAGATTTGGAAGATGTCAGCCGTGAGCAACAAAAGCATATTTTAACTTGTATTTCTACAGACCTACAGCACACTATCACTTAATTTATCTGCATTAATATGGCTTTGGTAGGTGGTAAATCATGTAAACTCAACTTTTTTTATCTCACTGTAAACTGGCTGCTATCCTAGCAGAGATCTGCATGACAAATATTAGTAATCTGTTTATAAATTGTAGAAGAGAAGAGCTGTCAGTTTCCTGCCTATTCCAAGCCTGTACACTTACGACTTCAATCTCCTGCACAGAACAGTTTCAAATAGACTATTTTCTCTTTTTAAAAGTGCAGTTCATGCCGTCCATTGTGCAACTCCATCGTCTCAGATATGATCTGAAAATAAGAGCACATTCCTTTTTAATCTATGTTGATAATTTATTTGAGGAATTTTCCCTCATGCTGAATAAACTTGTGAGATCTACTGAAGCGTCTCCAAATCACATTCCCACTTATTTCACTATCCATGAAAAACAGACAAGATACTTGCCATTTTTAAGATCCTCTAAGCCTGCAGTCCAGGGCAATTCTAGGATTAACATGCTAGCAGAGGGATTCTGAAATGTTTTCATTGAGTCTATCACCATGTGCTGCTATGTTGTTCACTATTATATATCATCCCTCATTGCATTCCTAACATAATACAGGCCTTTTCTGGGGCTATTATACAGCTCTTTGCTTATGATGCAAGTAGTCTTTCTAGCCTTTTGTGACAAAGTAATTCCTTACTGTTTATTTAGCTAGATCTGCCCCACTGGGTATTTTGCTGCCTAAAGACTAAAACAATCAAATCAGGCAGATACAGCAAAAGCGTAATAAGAACTTCATGCCAAAGAGATGACGCTACAAACTGCATGCCATGATTTACAATAACAAACATAGGAAATAAAATGCACCAGAGACTCTCATAAGAAATGGGAAGTAGTTTAATACTCTGAAATTTCTGGATCTAAATATCCAGGTAAGAATTAGCATTTACCTTCATTAATCTACATTGCTCAACAATGCACCCAGGGAAAGATATAAGAGTACATAAGGCATATCTCCAAGTATCCCAAAGTCACGGGCTTCAATAACAATAACACATAATAGCATAGGGGCCACAAAAAGCCACCCACAAAACAGAGCCATAGAGGGTTACAAATACACTGTAACCCTCTCCTGAGTGCTGGAAGGCACTTGAAGAGTTAGTGAGGTTGGTCTCTTTATGTCATTATTGCCAACTTTTTTTCTACTCCAGTTGTGACATTTTATGCAAAATATTGAATGAGTTCTATTCAAATTAGTTACAAATTAACCATAAGTTTAAGGTCAAACACACCCTCCCCCTTTGTGATTGGAGGGGAGGTTATAATACTTAGCTTTGCCTGTAAGTAGGTGACTGGGTACTTGATGGCGTTTGGTGGGACGGCTGGGGGAGCATGAGTGGGAAGTAGTTGGGGCTGTTGAATTTGCTCCTGAGGAGACAGGTGGGTGCTGAGGCTAACGGCACCATTTTGGGAGGGAAGGGGAGCTGCAGCCATACTTACAGGGATGCTGCTTGCTCTTCTCCCCTCCCCACTATCAGGGAGCGAAGGGAAAGTACACAACTTGCATCACTTACTCCTCTGCACCCTCCCCTCACCAGCTGGGGAGAGAGGAATGCAAACCTTGCTGCCTTCCCACAGCCCAGCAGGATGCATGACAATGCAGTGAGATGTGGGATTGCATGACTGGCAAATGTACGACACAGTAGTGCAGACTTTTCAATACCACTTCCAGGTTATTAAACACCAAGCACCTACCACATGCATGAAGGAGGACCGATCTGCCCAAGTCTATTTTATTTTTTAAAAGATAGTTCTACACTGAGCTGGTTCAAACCTTTCTAAATTCAAAATGTTGATGTTTTCCTCAAAATTTAATTCTTATTAAATTTTTGAGATAAAAATGGGAAAAATATTTGTGAAAAAATTATTTTTGGATCAGCTATGGTCCCTTACGCTTACCCTACTGACTTTCAGTGAAACCTACATTATGTCTACATGGCAATTTAGGGTGTGACAATCCAAAATGTGAATTGACAGCCAGGGATGTCCCTAAGGAGGTGCAGGTCCTGGGCTGGAAGTGACATCACTTGTGGGACTATTGCACTGGCCAGTCATGCCAGCCCACTGTGCCCTCAAAGGGCAGGGCCTGGCATGGTCCCTCTGATTTGCTGTATCCTAGGGTTAGCTCTGCCTACAGCACACTAGCTTGGCACACATTAAGGGCTTGTCTATTTTCTATGTTTAAACAAATGATGAAAAAAGGATTAATGAGCATTTATGTTACATTAGAGAGTAGGGATTGAGAACATGGATTTGATTAAAGATATGTAGACTTTTAATATTAAGGGATGGGAAAAAAAATCACTCACCCATTTTAAGATTGCTACTAATGAGTAAACAAAACAGCATAAGCTAGAGTCAGATCTGCTTAGCTCCTCCATGGAGTTGTGTTCCTGGAACACTTATTTATTTTATGTTACATAAAAAGGCATGCAACTAATGACATCTCTTGTACTTTGAAATGTCATATAAGCAGAGAGGACACAAAAAGTTACTCTAAAGCAATGATCACCAACCAGTAGATTGGGATCTACTGGTAGGTCGTGGTGCCTCTGACAGGTGATCCTAACTGGTTTGGTCAAGAGACTGTTATCAAGTACTGGCACTTCAACTGCCCTTCCCCGCACTGCTGCATATCTCCTGCCCTTTTCCTTGGAGCTGTCCCCTCAGGAGCCTCCTGCTTTCTGTGCAGGCCAGGAGAGGAAGAAGAAGGGTGCTGATGTCAAGGTGCCTCCTGTCCCACTTTGTATCCTATCTCCACAGAGCAGAGAGGGGACACAGCAGGACTGGGGATGGAGTTTGCAGGCTACTTTTGGGAGTGGTGCAGGGCCAGGGCCTGCCTTAGCCCCACTGCACCACCACCCAGGAGCCACCTGAGGTAAGCAGTGCCCAGCTGAAGCCCACATCCCAAAAACCTACTCCAGTCATGAACCCCCTACTATACCCCCAACTACCTGCCCCAAGCTCAGCTCAGAGCCCCTCTCACACTCCTGATCCCTTAATCCAAGGCCAGAACCTGCACCCCAACCCTCTGCCCCAGCCTGGTGAAAGTGAGGGAGGATGGGGGATGGAATGAGCAGGGCCTCAGAAAAGGGGTACAAAGAAGGCGGGGCAAGGCAAGGCTATTTAGGTTTCAAGTAGATCTTGGCTTGCACTTAAATTAAAAAAGCGATCTCACGCATTGAAAGGTTGGAGACCACTGCTCTAAAGACACATCAGGACTAGTGTTAGTGAGTGATTCTGATACTGGGGACACCAGTGAAAATGTGACCTGAAATGAAAGATGCTGTCTGGTCCAATGGATAGGCTGGTGTCACAGGCCCCAGGAACTCTAGGTTCTAGTCTTAGTTATGCTACTGACCTGTTGTGTGTGACCTTAGAGAAGACTCTTCACCTATGTTTCCTTCAGGAGCCTCTGGTCTGTAAGGTGGGGGGAAGCTTTGCCCTGCAGTAGGTGTTCTGGGGCAGAGTGCTGCTGCCCCCAGCACCTGCCCTCCCCGTGCTCCAGAGCAAGAGAGGTAGGGCTGGGAAAGGCCATGTGCCCCCCCCTCCAGGGCTGGGGTCATGCCGCTCACCCTCTGCCCTCTCCGAGCATGGAGCGGGCATGCACCCACCTTCTCCCCTTCTATCCCTGTGGTTGGGAGGGGAAGTATACACCTCCCCATAGAGGTGAGGAAGAGGCAGAGCCTCAGAAAAAGGGGTGGGGCTGGAGGTGGGGCTCGGGGCTTTCCTCCCCCATCCGTGACTTCCCAAACCACCCATGGTTTCCATTCCTTGTCTGTTTAGCCTGTAAGTTCTTTGGGACAGTGAATATCTCTCACTATGTGTTGGACCCTGAATTAAGTTGAGTCTTCTAAGCACTACCCTAAAATAAATAAAGTTATTGAAGTTGCACTGTGATCAGAATCAGCTCTCATCTTCAGCAATATATATGACCCCTGGGGCCCTGGCTAGAAAGCTTCATACCCATTCTGTCCTCAGCTGACTAGACACATCATAGGCCAGCTCAATCTTCTCTCCCAGCAGAAGAACTGCAGGGGAACACAATTCTTTCACTGATCCCTCTACCTGGCAGTTTGGAGGCCTACATATGATAAGGCCAGCCCTGAGAAACATCATCAGGGTCGGGCACTGAAGTAAATGAGCAGCAAGTCTTCATCTTTATAACATGGCCATTCTCTTCTGAAAACTCACCCTAGGCTATTCATGGAACAATTCAGCTGGCGGAATATTCCCAAGGGCTTCTCAATTGTTCTATTTTCTATTATTTATCCAGGGCTACCCAGTAAGTTCTCCACTACACAACAGACAGAGGAAGACATGGTTCTATCCCTAAAAGCATGCAGTCTCAGGGCATGTCTACTTTTAAAATGCTACAGTGAGACAGCTGCACCACTGCAGTTGTATTGCTGTAGCGCTTCAGCGTGGACACTACCTATGCTGGTGGGAGGTGTACTCCTATCTGCCTACTTAATCCACCTCCCTGGGAGGTAATAGCTGGATTGACAGAAGAATTCTTCCATCACCCTAGCTCAGGCTGCACAGATTTTGGTTGGCTTAACAACGCTGCTCAAGGCAGTGGATTCTTCACATCCCTGATGGATGTAGTTAAAGTAACCTAACTGTCTAGCATAGGTAGGGGAGCCACGTAGGCAGGATGGGACTCGCTGGGACCTAGCCAGGGTGCGGGGCTGGTTCCATGCTCCCAGAAGAGGCAAGGTCTCAGGCAGAAAAGTGCAGCGCCAGGCAGCCAGCCCTCAGTGCCGCCTAAACTGTGGCATGGCTCAGTGCTGCCTAGAGTGTGCTGCACAGCACTCCAACAGGGTTTTAAAAGGTCTGGAGCTCTGGGCACCGTTGCTGCCAGAGTAACAGCATCCAGGAGCCCCGAGCTCTTTTGAATCACTGGGGGCAGTTGCCCCCTTTGTCACTCCCTGTTGGCGGGCCTGAGCACAGACCAGGCCTACGGGTCACATCTGGCAAAGCATCAAAATCCTCAAGTTCCTCTGCAGTCAATGAGATTTGAAGGCACTCGGTATCCTCACACAGGCTCTAAGGAAGGTGATAGATACACTTCAGATAGAGACCACAAAAGCTGATTACATAGATGTCAGTCTCTAGACAGGAGATGCATATATTCTCTCTCTTTCTTTTAATAGCACGGGTAGCACTGATTTATTTCTATCAAGATGAACAGTGGAATAATACGTCTCAAAACATTAAAAAGCCAAAAATGTAGGTATTGAAAAGAAGAAAATACCTCAATTTGAAGTCTAAAGATTACTTTGGGTCCCAAAGGAAACAGAAGCAATTTAGTGCCTGATACCCTTAGCAAGAAAAAGGTTGGAAGATTAAGACCAACTGCTGTTTGGATAAGTGGTTGGTAATTGCACATATCAGCAATTATGTACTGTCAGATCATTTTCCTGTTACCTTACTCCTCTCTTGTGTGCCGTCAGGGCTTATTCGGAATGACCCCACATCAATGGTCCTCTTTGGATTCACCTTCCTAATGTCGTACAGTAGCTCATCGACCAATGCCTTGCAAGCTAAATAGAAAGAAAGAAGAAAAACTCATTGCCACAAAAGAAACCACCTCAGCCTATCTGATGGGGGTGTTCATTTTTCAGGGGGCAGTAAGGAGCTGCCAGTATTTTAACGCAGTGCAAGCACACATATGTGCGCACACACACACATAGTTCTGACCTTGTCTGCCGCAAGCCTTGTGTCCTGGGATGTGGGTTGCATGCATTTGGAGAAAGGTAGTGTTATGGGAATATATTCATTTGGTTAACATTTCAATAAAATGCGTTCTCACAGTCATGGCCAAGGAGGGAAGGCAGTAACATCTGACAAACAACCTCATATTAAATGGCACTTGGCTAGAAATGCTTCTGCTTTGTTCCCAAGAAGTACTTTTAGAGCTACTACAGCACAGTGGTCAGCTTGTGTCCGTTGAAATGGGGGATGAGGGTACGGGAAAGTGATCTTTTTCTGAGACATTGGATTGTCATCTCTGGCAGGAGTGAGTTAGCAGTGGGGGGAGAAAGGCGTCAACCCCCAAAGGAAGAAGACTTCCCAACAATTCCTTTGGTTTGGTGATACAAATAACGGGTTAGCACATCACAGAAATGAGACAACTAGTCCCCTCAGATTTGGGCTCACTCCTCACCCAAACCTCGTCTTATGATTAAGAGCACCAAATATATCTTTTCCCATTCCATTTATTCACCAGTAATAAATTAGAGAATAAAAGCATAGGAAAAAATAAATTAAATATTAGCTGAACTGTTTATAAATTGTTTTCCAAAGTATAAACACATACGGTTATGTTTTGGCAATTGGCACCATGAAATATTTTGTTTGCTTGCCTGGTTACAACTTCAAAGCAGTAGATAGTACCTTACAAGGATTGTTAGAAAGAAACAAAGGCAGAAAAGACTTTCTTGGTGGTGTCAGCAGCTTTTGGCATGAACTGTACCACAGCTACAATAAACATTTTATTCAAGCACTAAGTGCTAGATAAACAAATAATCAAAAATTATAACATCAATCACAATAGCAACACCTCTTGTTTTCCCATGATATTGTACACACAGTTTTAGGACAAATGCTACATAAGATTGTTCAAAGTTTGAACTTTGTAAAAACAAAAAGTAATTTAAAAACTATCCCAATTCAAAGAGCTGTTTTAAAGTAATGAATGTTCCACTATTGTGACTGTAACCTGACCACTGCAGTACGGAGGACACAAGAGTGAAAGTGACCTCATTGATTTTCAAGCTCACAGAAATGCAAAAAGTAAACAAAGAGCATCAATACCAAGAAAAAATAAATTATTTTAAGCTGTCAGTTTCACTAACTGATGCTAAGTAACACAAGTGAAATCAAATGGGGATCTTAAAGTGTCCTTGTTCCTTTAATATACTTTTACATAAAAAAAGTAGCCAATGCTTTGTTAGTACTAGCATAACCCATCCTCTTGTGACTGTGGATGTACACATGGCTTCCTCCATCCACACTATTCCCAGGGGGCAGGGTGGCTTGGCCTGGCTCGGACCGTCCGGCCATATCCCTTCCCGCTGCTAGGGGAGGCTGGAGCCACGTGGCCGCCTCCCTCCCCACTGCTTCTGGGGGTCGGGAGGCTTGGGCTGTGTGGTCTCCTCCCTCCCCACTGCTCCAGGGATGCTGAGGCACACACATGCACACTCTTCCCCTTCCTGTGGTGGGAGGGGGAGTGTGCACATGGCCTTCTCCCTCCCTACTGCTCCCAGGGCCGGGGAGACTTGGGCTGGCTTGGACCACAGGGCCTCCTCCTTTCCTGCTGCTCCTGGGGGTGGGAGGCTCAGGCCATGCTGCCTCTTGCCTCCCCGCTCCTCCAGGAATGCTGGAGCATATGTGCTTGTGTGCTCTTCTCCTTCTTGTGGTGAGGGGTGGATATGCACTTGGCATGCTGCTCCTCCTCCTCGCTTCCCCATGTTGGGGGTGGGGGCCATAGCAGAAGGGCAGGGCTGTAGGTGGGGCTGGGGACCCGCCTCCCCCTAGAAATTTCTCAAGTCTTCTCAAATGTTCTCTGTGACAGACATCATGACGGACACCTCTCCTTTTATAACAGTATAAATTATTATGGATTATTTTTATAACTGCAGTACCTAGGAGCTCCAGTCATGGACCACAGTGCCACTGTACTAGGCTCTGTACAAACACAGAACAAAAAGGCCTCCTTTCCCCCAAAGACTTTATAATCTAAGAAGACTCTAAATAGAGAACTTGCTCGGCAAATCTTTAGGGTACGTCTACACTTGCTCCCTAGTTCGAACTAGAGATGCAAATGTAGGCGACCGAAATTACTAATGAAAAAGCGGGGATTTAAATATCCCGCGCTTTATTAGCATGATCTCGCCGGTGCGTTACTCCGCTCAACAGCTGTTTCGAAAGTGAAAGTGCGCGCTGGGATGCATTAGTTCGAACCAAACCCCTTGGTTCAAACTAACGTTACTCCTGGTTTTTTTAATGTTACTCCTTCTTTCTTTCTGCTTCTGAGGCTGTTGCATTCAGACCCAAGTAGTCTGAACTGTATCATCCCTGGAGGTGGCAAATGAATGGTTTCCAGAACCCTGTTCTTGCCTGAGTTTCCTAGCTCATCAGAGACCCAGCATGTTTCAGAAGGGGAATACCATCTAATCTGTTCCAATACAAATACCTTTTCTCACTCACACAAGGAACTGATTTCCCAATAAAATGTCAAAAGAGAATAAACTCTGTTCCAACTAAGCTCATATGTTCACTGCCTGAGGGAAGCCTCTGGCTTATATGGCACTGAGTGTACTCATGGAACAGGAACTATTTTGCTAGCTAATCAAGTTTAGGCAGGAGTTACAAGTCCCATGGGCTGAATGATGCTTCTTATACGGTAGATCTTGTGGGCCAGATTCTGTTCTCAGTTGTACTGGTGTAAATCCACAGTAACACCAGTGAAGTCAGTGAAGTGACTCTGGATTTAAACTGGTGTGAATTAGAGCAGAATATGGCCCGATTTCTCCCGGGAGACTCTCCAGATTCTCTCCCTCCCGAAGTTGCAAGTGAAGCAACAGTATTAACCTGCCATCTGTCACTGTGGAACTTCCCTTTTAGGAGAGCTCATGAAGCAGCTATTGTGGGAGCTGTTGGGAGCCAGGATCCTCCATGAAATGTGCTCTCCAGACATGAACAGGTACTAGAGAGGGGACCTGGTAGCAGGACAGAAGCAAGGGATGTCTCAGAGAATCCATTAGTGCTGCATAAAAGAGGACTGGTCCTGTTCTGCAGAGTACTTGGTACCTCCTCAGGCAGAACTCATCACCTCTCAAGGGGGCTCTGAACATCACAAGATTGGACTTTAAGCTAATTTTAAGAGTCAAACTGAGGCTCAGCACAAAGATCAGTCTTGTATTAAAGGCTTTGCCACACTGCTAGGATAGCGAGGGTTCCACACAAAGCTATGTGCAGATTAATTCACTTCAAAAATTAGTTAATGCAGTGTAGACCCACCAGGACTGATGAAGATATGAGACCCTAAGTTTAGACAAGCTCACAGCTCTCCCCTTGAAATTGCATTGAAGCAGGAAATGAACTGAAAAGGTTGAAAGGAGGCCAGTAAGTCAATAATTGAGTACTTACTCCAGGCCAGATAGGAAACCAAAGCATAGACAAGAATCTCCAAATACTGGCGAGTTAGCACTAGTTGCAGTCTGGAAAGGATCCTAAAATAACAGGGATTCCTGGAGAAAAAATAAACATGTCTCTAAGTTGTCATCTTGAACGGAAGGTAATTGCCTAGATGTCTGACTGACTTACTACTAAAACTAAATATGTAGGTCTGGAATTTGTTGCCAGCTATCTCTCTACAGGCTAATAATTTTCCAGTAAAGCACACCAGAAATAAAAGCAAATGTCCATGAGAAATGATGTGTCGTGATCTTGAACCTCAGTTGTGAGTAATGGGTTGAAAAAACATTTTAAAAATGTTATGTAACTGAATTCCAGATCAAAACATTTTATCTTGCATCCAAGTCCTGTGCCTACACAATACGAACTCCCCAGGTTGATGCAGACATAGTTACAGTTCCATTGTGAGTTTCAGAGAAGACTCAGCTCCTGATTGCCTGAACTCCTGCCCCAATACGATACAGTCCATGCAGTTCCAGTTTCCCAGGTACTTGAGAAATTTCTGAGTTAAGTACAGGGCCTGATTCTTCCCCTCACTTAGATCAGTTTTACAGAAGTGTAACTCAGTTACTTAGCTACAGTTACTCCTGATTTATCCAGTGCCGGTGAGAAGAGAAACAGGCTCACAGTCTGGTTTTAGAACAGGTTGGAGGAGAGTTTTTGCCTGGCCCTCCAGAAGGGATGGGGCCTCAGGTGGAAGGGGCATGGCTGGGGGTTAGCCTCCTGCAGCCAGCTCTTCAGTGCTGCCAAGGCTGCAGGGTGTGTTCCGTCAGAGGCTCCAGCAGCAATTTAAAGGGACCAGGGCATTGGAGCTGCCACGGTAGCAGCAACGGTGACTGGGAGCCCTGGGCAGCTGCCCTCTTTGCCCTCCACCCCCTGTCAGCTGCCCTGCTTCAGAATTTTCCTGTTCCCAGTTCCTGAAGCCTGCCTAAGACCCAAATATTTACATCCTGTGACAGCAAATAAAAGTCTCTCCTCCTAATGGTTCGCATTGCCTGTTGAACACTGCTTTTTCAAATCTTCTCCTCGGCGTGGGCTGAGTTCTCCTCCAAATGGTAAAGAAAATACCCTCTAGGTCACATATTTGTAATATGGTGCACAATAAATGATTAAAACTGGCTAATTTGGAAATTTCAAAATGTAATTGTAAACAGGGTATCATCAGGTGTGTTTCCAGGCAGGTTCTGCAGGGATAGGTTCTTGGTCCAGCACTATTTAACATCATTATTGTTATTGACTTGATAGAAAACGTAAAAATCCTCACTGATAAAATCTGCAGCTGACACAAAAATTGGGAGAATGGTGACTAATGAAGAGGACAGGTCACTGATACAGAGCAATCTGGATGCTTGGCAATCAGAGTGCACGCAAACAATATGCTTTTCAATCTAGCCACATCATGTAAATGCAAACATCTGGAACAAAGCACGGAGACCAGCGTTTCTTAAACTGATGTGCCGCGAGGCAGTCCGAGGTGTGCCGTGGAGAAAATAACCACCTTAAAAGGAGAATCCCTACGCTTATGTTGTGCCCTGCCAGATTTGTGTGCGAGACACCCAGCGCAGCCCACGACAACCACCCAAAACTCCTCCCACTTATATACACCCAGCCCCGCCCCCGGGGCGTGCTCTTACCTTCTGCCCTTCCTCCCACTCCCCCAGCAACTCTCTGTACCTTTGGGATGCATGCACTTCACCGCGTCAGATGGCCCACGTTGGTCCGGAGGCTCAAGGGGCAGGCCCAAAGGACCTCCCTCCCCCAAAAAAGCAGGAGCTGTCCCTTGGCACTGGACCGCTCAGCTTTAAAAACGAAAGCTGGGGCTAAGTTTGTGATTGGGGGAGGGTGGAGAAAGCGAGAGGAGTGAAATCATTAACCCTGCCCCAGGCTGCTGTGAGTGACGCCAGCCCAGCCCCCGCCTGGGGAGAGGCGGGAAAACTTGGAGGTCACATCAGAAGCTTCCACGACGGGGGACACAATGTTACTTCTTTGTTTTTGTTTTCCTGACAACTTTTTCTTTATTTAATGGATAGCGATTACCAGGTTTTGTTTGTGTATTTGTGTTTGTTTATAGTTGAAGACTGCTCACGCACATACCGCAATATACTATTTAAAGTTATTGTAATATAATTTGGGATACTTAGATTTTAAAAGATACTTTTTAAAAGATACTTATTATCATTGGGTAAGGAGCAAATATTGTCGTCAGAAGAAAAAGTGTCGCCTGGTCAGGTTTTATTTTTTTTTTCTCTCAACAAAAAACCCTTGGTGTTCCTCATTAAAAAAAATTATTGTTTGGTGTTCCTCGGTTTTAAAAAGTTTAAAAAACACTGACAGACTATTTGTACAAGAAGAGGGGGGACTCTATTCTCAGAAGCAGAGACACTGACAAAGATTTGGGGGTCATGGTGAATAATCCTCTGATTATGAGCTCCCAAGGAGACATTACAGCCGAAAGGGCGAATGCAATCCTTGGATGCATAAACAGGAGAAACTGGAGCAGTAGCGAGGGTATTGCACTTCTGTAATTGGCACTGGTCTGACTGCAGCTGGAATCCTTATGTGCATCCTCCAGGAGCTCAGATCTATTCAGCTTATCTAAAGCTATGTTGACACTACAGCCCTTACAGCAGCATATCTGTACTAGGGATGTAATAGTGTAGTTGATTAACTGATTAATCAATAAGCAAAAGCTATAGACTACACACATTTTCCCACATATTTTTTAGCAGGCTGGCCAGCAGCCCAGTTCAGTCCTGGCTCATGTCAGGTCCAGGATCCTCCCCCGCTGCGGCTCTGCATTTAAAGTGTATTAGGAGCCAGACAGGCAGGCAGGCAGCCCAGTTCAGTTCCGGCTCGTACTGGGTCCAGGAGCTCAGTTCGCCCCCCTCCCCCCGCTTCCAGACATGGGCTGCTGCCACCCTGCACTGCTGCGGACCAGCTCCCACCTGGTACCTCACACTGCTGCCTCTGATACAGTGGCTGCCAGCCCTGCCCTCAGGAACTATAGAATAGTCGACTAACCGATAAGAATTCAGGAGGTTTCTCGACTATTTAATTAACCGATATTTAACATCCCTAATCTGTACCACTGCACCTGTGCTGCTGTAAGGTCTCCTGTATAGTCGCTCCATGCAGATGGGAGAGAGCTCTCTCACCAGCAGAATTAAACCACCCCTCACAAGTGGCAGTAGCTACACTGCTGGGACAGCATCTCCTGCATGTTACTCCAAATTATTCCCACTGGAGACCACCCAGGGTTACACTAGCATGGATTTATTGATTGAAGATGCACAATATGGCTAAACTAAAGAAGATAGAACTGCCACTAAAGGTTTAAACTAAAGGGGAAACAGCTCTCTCTCTCTCTCTCTCTCACACACACACACACACACACACACACACACACACACACACACTCCTTCATGCATTCACTCATTCACACACATTCATTCCTGCCCTCAGACACTTACATAGGCATATGGGTTGCAGAAGGAGCCAAGACATAGTTTTTGGAGGGTCTGTCTGCTGATCATGGCTGGGGAGCTGGGGAGGAAAGAAACTGGCTGCTTCTTCTCAGAAAGAAAGAGGGTTTCTGCCACCTTCTCTCTCCTTTTATTGCCTTTGGGCAACCCCTGTGACTCATCCACACTTGTCACCAGGGAGCATGCCCAGACTTCCCTTGATCCAGGAGAGCAGCAGTCTCCTTAAGTGGGCTGATGGCTCACCACCTGGCTTCATGTGCTCAGACTTGCAGTTTCTAGTCCCAAACACACAATAGTGTCCACTCACACACACACATTCATATATCAGGGGAGAATACAGCTTAGAGCAAGTTACAAGCAAAGTGGCTGAGAGTTACAAAGATTACAAAGTTGCAAGGCTCAATCACCAAGCTTATAGTAAATTTCTAAACTTAGAAAGCAAAGTTGCTGAGAGTTTCAAAGTTGCAAGGTTTTACAAAGATTACAGAGTTGCAAGGTTTAAGATCACAAGGAGTTGCAGAGTTTAAAAAGCAATGCAGTTGAAACAATTACACAGCTTCAGAGAATTATTTACAAATCAACAGTAATTAAGTGACTTAAAAGAAGACTGCCCTCCTCCCCCAGCAGTGCAGTCAGCAGGAGGTTTTTGTCAGTCTAAGTTATGTGTTGGCAGGACCTTACAGTTTGGTGTATTTCCAGAAAATCCATGTGTAATAGCTCGGGCGGAGGCTTTTATGCAACACTGCCAACATAGAATTATCTATGCCAGATCTTTATGCAACGATACTTACGTCAGTCAGGGTTGTGGTTTTATCAAGTGCCTAACCAACAAAAGTTTTGCCAACAAAAGTGCTCGTGTAGATGAAGCCTAAGAGAAGATTACAGTTTTTTACACTCTGTAAAGTATCTACTTGGGGAAAATATTTAATAATGGGCTCTTTAATCTAGCAGAGAAAGGTGTAACACAATACAATGGCTGGGAGTTGAAGCTAGACAAATCATGTCTGGAAACAAGGTGTAAATTATTAACACTGAGAATAGTTAATCATTGGAGTAACTTAAAGGCTGAGATGGATTTTTCCATTGATAGCAATTTTAAAATCAAGGTAGTAGGGTTTTTTTTTTCTGACAAATCTGTTCTAGGAATTACTTGGGGGAAGGTCTGTGTCCTCTGTTTCACAGGACAGACTAGAGGATCATAGCAGTCCCTTCTGGCCTGGGAATCTGTGCCCTTATGAAGTATTAATTTTGTACTGGTATAAGGGTGCCTGTTGAGAGCCACAGTTCCTCGGTTATAGCCAAGTTGGTGAGAGGCCCATCACCTAAGAATCTGGCTTATTAGAGTACATACCCCTCGGCACCCAGCAAAATGACCAAGAAACACACCAAAATAAATTCCCTTCTGTCCTTCCACTCCTGTATCCTAAGTAAACCTAAAGCCTGGAAACGGAATAACCTGGCTGCATGCACTGAAAGTTATCAGATATAAGGAGAGAAGAGGAAGTGAGTTTCATAGTAGAGGACCTCTGCTACCAAGCTGCTCCTGTTTACTATGGGACTGAGCTAATCTTATCACAACAGCCATGGCATGCATCAGACAAGAAGAGAGGCAAGCTCAAGGCAGCCAGAGCCCCCTGTGTTGTCTCTGGATCCCTCTGCTGGAGGAAGCAGCAGAATGAACCATCCCATGCATAGAATTTTTGGATCTTTGTATGGGGTCTGCCTGTCCCGCAGTGTCAGCAGCAGACAGGCCTGCCTGCAAACAGAGTTTGGAGCGGGGAGGAGTCGTCTGCTTGTAAGAAAATAACTACAGGGTAAATGGATGGAGTCAATTATGGCCTGTACAGACAATGGATCTTGGGTGTGGGGTGCAGAGCCAAGGATCTCAATTCAGGCTGGCTGGAGGCATGATGCCTGCAAAGGGTTGATTGATTTGGAGAGGTGCAGTGAGAGGTGGCCCTGACTACACCTCTAAACTAGCATGTGCACTTTCCCCAGTACCATTCTTCAGGCACTGTCAGGTACAAAGGGGCCAGATGATGATGATGGTGAGCCATGCCTTCAGCCTCCAAGTACTCACCCCTTCTGGGGTGACGGTAGCTTTCAGTGCTGCTTAGCCACAGTCTCTGTTACATGATCCTTTTCACAGTGGAACAGCATCTGAATAACGGACTAGAAGATCTCACCCAGGGACACAAAGCTGCAGTATAAAGGCAGGGAGAGGCAGATCCTACCTACCATCTAGCAAACCCACAATATAGTCCCATGATAATACTCCCTACTCCCAATACCAATCTAACAAAGATGAATGCCGTGCGTAAGAGAGAAAAATATGATCAAGTAAAATCGGAGACCAGAGTGACAGCTAAGCCTTACGGAGAGGATTGAAAAATTATAATATTTAACATCCACATTTTCACATCAAAAGCTATGAATGGGACACATCCAGCCACTTAATTAGCCTCATTAACACAGGTCCCACAATTGACTGGGACTACTTCTGCTGCTGTATATCACTTGGTTTCTGTTATTTCCACTCCAGTACATCTGATGAAGTGGGTTTTCCCATGAAAGCTCATAATTCTATATATTTTGGTTAGTCTCTAAGGTGCCACAGGACCATTCATTGTTTTGAAAACAGGCAGATATATACAGGACCCTCCAATATAAGATTCAAACTAGCCTGAAACCACAGGATACATTCCTGGGGCATCCAAAAGCATGAAAAAGAGAAGTACAGTTTAATTAACTAGATAGTTGCAAGCCTTATTCATGACCTGATCAATAGACAGCACACAGGCAGCACACAGTAACTGGCATATTAGTTTGTATGAAGGGAACATGAAGACGCTCAAAAAAATAGCTCTTTTAGTTCATAGCCAGGATTACCAAAGATCTTAATTTAAGTAGTGTGAACCATTCAGAGAGCTGATTTAGAGCACAGTCATATTTTGTTTACTCCTATCTGTTAAATATATAATTGGTATTACACTAATACCTAGACTCCATTGTCCTAAGCCAGTGGTGAGCAACCTGCAGCCTGCATGCAGCCCATGGGGGTTTTATATATGACCCATGAGCCATTTTGTTTACCATTTCCCACACACAGGGTAGCCCATTCCGGGTTATGACAGTCTTGCAGTCCACTGAGAGGAAGACGGTCCACTCATTAGCACAGGCTGTGCTAAGCTCTGTCAAAACGCATAGTAATTCATGGGGCCCCTAACATGTTTTATTCTAACTAGGCAAGACTGGAAGCTGAGAAAATGGGAATATTATTAGCCGTATTTTATAAGTGAGAAACTGAGGTAAAAACCATATTACATGACTTGCCTAACATCACACTGTGAATGTTTAGCAGTCTCCCAAGCCCCAGTTCACTGCCTTAATCACAGCACCTTCTTCCCTCTCTGGCTATGTCTACACTACAAGGTTTTTACACAAAACCCAGCAGAGTGTCCACACCTCAAGTATGTTTTTACACACACACACACACACACACACACACACACACACACACACACACACAAAATACAGTAAATTGACAGGACAGAGGGCTTTTGCCAGTAGTTATTCCTCTCCTCATGAGGATAACTCCTTTTTGCACTACAGCTCTTGCGCAAAAAGGCATGTGTGGACGCTCCGCAGGGGTTTCTTGTGCAACAAGAGTCTATCAGAAAAAGCACAGGTGCTCTGATGGTCATTCTGTTAATGGCAATCGGAGCTTTCTTGCGCAAGAGCATCCATGCAGTGTGGACACTCTCTTGCACAAAGGCACATCACTTTTGCAATTTGCTTTTGAGGTATGGATGTGCTTTTGCGCAAGAAGTTTTTGCGGAAGATCTCTTCCCCAAAAAGCTTCTTGCTCAAAAACCTGCAGTGTAGACAAAGCCTCCTGTCCTACATATGCAGCATTTGCGAAGTCCCCTCAAGCTGAGCCAATTTTCAACTCAGGGTGAATTTGCGCAGTTGAGTTATACATTTTCTTCCTCCTCCCAACCAAGCACAAAATGTGTTTTTTAATGGAAACCTTCAACTGAACTATCATGCTGTGACCACAACCAATATAGTGTCTAATATATGCTCAAGATAAAAGTTTGAGATGTCAGAACATTTTATCTGAAACAAGCAGACATTCATGCACAAGAGAATAACTTCAAACCTATCTCCCCATCTAGCCAACTCCAAGCTCTAGGTAGATCGAGAAATCAAGCAGAAGCTAAAGGTGCTGAAAGAATGCAAAATGGTTTCTGCAGGCAAAAAAGAACAGGGTGCCCCTGTAAGTACTACTAAATACTATTTTAGAGAGAAACAGGGAAATTACTTACTCTAGGGTCTCCTGCCCTCACATGCACAACTGTGAGCTAAGTAACATGCTCCGATGAGACAGTCAAAACATGTGCCTCAAGGGGTTCACACAGCATACAATACTTTCTTTCAGTCAGTTCCTTTGCCTCCCAAACTGACCTCATTTTCTTTAGTTAAAAAAAAATGTAGCACAAAACATAGGGAGACGAGTCGGAGATTACAGCTCTACAGAACCAGAGCCTCAATTCATGCAAATCCAAATATCTATATTGACAGCAGTTCAGGGTCTGGCCCAAATTTTTACACACCTCTGAGTTTGATCTTATACCACAGAAAATCAGGAACAACTCTGCAGATTTAAAAGCAGCGTGAGACTACACTCGGACTTACTGAACTGTAAATTCCTTTCTCCAAAGTTACATTTGTTATTAAGAATCCTCAATCTTGGAGATTGCAAAACCAGAAGGCAATCTCCTTTAATTTATATATTCACATCCAATAGATGACAAAAGCAAAGGCAAAACAGGAATAGCATTTTTTAAAAAATCATATTTATTAGTTTTCTTTACACTAACGTTATATTTCATATGATGCGGATGTTTTAATATTTACATAAGCAGAATCCCACATCCCTTATGTATTAAAATATCAGGTATTAATATTAAATTATTTACATTCTTAGAGAATAAAAGAAAAAATAACGTGACTGGAACAGATGATTTTGTAACTGCTCTTGCTCCCACTAATCTCAATGGAAAACTTACATTGACTTCACTGTTATAGTTATTGTACAGTATCTTTTCACAAAATTTAAAACCGGTTAAGATCATTATTAGCATCATTTAGTCCTTTTGGTGTCAATGTCTTTCCCTAGAGCTACACTATGCATTAGAGGTAAAATTCATATCTGTGCAAAGGGCTGGCATAAGATCTATTCAACACTTGTACCTTCCTTAACCCCCCAAACTAACTAAGATGTAATTAGTGCTTAAGTAGTACATGGTACCCATAGGCCAGACACCCTAAATTCTAATTAGCCCAGGTCCTTCCTTTTCGGGCTCTCCATCTCCTCCGCTAGATTCTAGTTCTCCTTCTGGCAATTAGAGGGATAGTGACACAAAGATTGATGTTTCCACATTCTATTCTTCAATGATGTGCAGCAGATACCGTTGCAAAGTGATCTGCTGTGGTTTTACCTTAATGATCTTAAATAATAAAAATAAATAATAAAAACAGGAGGCACATTATCTCACACACGGATTTCTGTATGAAAGTGATCTCTTCTATATGAGATGCTTAAAAGGCCCTTTTTTCCATATGACATCAAGTGACATTTGGATTTATTTTTCTCTTGCTCATGTTACTTCATGGCCAACAGGATTGCAGTTTATTAAACTATACCCTGCCTTAAAAATATTACATTACCTCAAAAAGAGATTTGCTTGTAGATGACATCTTCCAATACAAGGATGTGTCTAGACTACATGGCTCCGTCGATGGAGCCATATAAAGTAGTTTACTCGACATAGTCAGTGAAGTGGGGATTTAAATAATCCCCGCTTCATTAAAATAAAAATGGCCACCGCGCAGTGCCAACAAACAGCTGATCTGGCACAGCGCTGCAGTCTAGATGCGGCGCAGTCGACAAGGGAAGCCTTTGTCGACCGCGCCGATAAACCTCGTTTCACTATGACTATGTCAAGTAAACTACTTTATATGGCTCCATCGATGGAGCCATGTAATCTAGACACACCCCAACTGACTATTATGCATTGATATGGTGTGCATACATGCACCCATTTTCCCCTCCTCCCCCCCATTGGTCTTTTGGGAGAATTTACCATCTATATCTGACAAAAGTACCATATTATTCTAAATATGTTAGCAGGTCAATCATATGTATTTGTCCCTCAAATTAAAGCATTGGGCATTTCAGTTACCTGATTTCTTTTTACTTGTGTTATGTGAATAATATAAACATTTTTATATTATGCTGTAGATGTATAGTGCATGCTTTTGCTGTAATTGGTAAAATGTTGTCACTTGCTCCCTTAAAAACACTTATTTAATCCTGGCTATTCCTTCTGTACACCTTAATACAAAATTCCTGCCTAAAAGACACTAGCAAGATAGTGAAATTTCTATCAGGGAAATCTGATGTAGATCACTTTTTAAAAAATGCTTCAGAACCTTCTGCTATACTCCAGTGATATTATTTAAACTTTATACCAGCCAATATTATTCTACATTTAAGCATTTGAAATTATTTTGATACTGTGGCTCCTTCTACTTCAGTGAGAGAGCTGAATTTCTCCTGGTGCCACAGCAATACAAACTGTCAATGAGAGGCCCTGTGATAATGCTAGAAAATAGGAGAGTGAAAGTTTCCATTAATGTGGTCACTTTAATTTTGGGCATATTTTATCTTTACAGTAGATCAAGCTAGGAGTTAATGTGATGTGATAGACCCTCCAGCAGTAACAAAAGACTAGGCAAGTTTATTATTTTACCAGAACTCACTCAGCTCACTGTCGAAGAGCAGAGTAGTCCAATATTTTATTTTCCCTCCTATGTGTCTCTATGTGGGTGTTTTGGTAAAGCTCATGTCTGTTTCCATATACAGGCAGTCCCCGGGTTACGTACAAGATAGGGACTGTAGGTTTGTTCTTAAGTTGAATCTGTATGTAAGTCGGAACTGGCGTCCAGATTCAGCCGCTGCTGAAACTGACCGCCAGTTCTGACTTACATACAGATTCAACTTAAGAACCCCAAGCTTCCCTAAGTCAGCTGCTGCTGAAACTGATCAGCGCTGATTCCAGGAAGCCTGGGGCAGAGCAACTCTGCCTCGGGCTTCCTGTAGTCAGCGCTGGTCAGTTTCAGCAGCGGCTGACTTGGGGACACCTGGGGCAGAGCAGCTGGGGTGCTGCTGGGTTGCTCCAGTAGCACCGCTCCTCGGCGCTACTGGACCAACCCAGCAGCACCCCAGCTGCTCTGTCCCAGGCGTCCTAATTCAGCCACTGCTGAAACTGACCAGCAGCAGCTGAATCAGGACCTGGGGCAGATCAGCTGGGTGCTGCCAGGTTGGTCCAGTAGTGCCCAGAGCGGCGCTGCAGGACCAATCGGCAGCGCCCCAGCTGCTCTGCTCCAGGGTCCAAAACAAAAGCCTGGTCTGCTGGGGGGGGGGGCACACTAGCCGCGCCTCCCCCCCCCCCCCAGCAGACCAGGGACACCAGGAGCAGAGCCGCAGCGGCAGCGGGGTGCCGTGCCTCTGAGGCTTTGCTCTGGCAAAGTCTCAAAGGCACGGGACCCCCTGCGGCTGCGGCTTCAGTCCCGGTGCCTGTGGTCTGCTGGGGATGGTCCCCAGCAGACCACAGGCATCCGGACTGGAGCGGCAGCAGCAGCGGGTTCCCGCGCCTCTGAGGCTTTGCTCTGGCAAAGCCTCAGAAGCACGGGAACCCGCCCGGTGCCCCTGGTCTGCTGGAGACGGTCTCCAGCAGACCAGGGGCACCAGAGCAGCTTACGAACAGGGCTCTCTCACCCCGGAGCTCGCAGGTAGCAATCCGCTACCTCGACCTCCGGGGCGAGAAAGCCCCGTTCGTAAGTGCGGATCCGACGTAAGTCGGGGACTGCCTGTATGTTAATGCACACATTTTTACTATTACAGACTGCAGTTAGGGCTCATGTCTGCCCCTAAAGTCAGTCTGACACTAACTTCATTATATTGAATGTGGAAAGCCCATGAACTGGTTCAAATCAATCTGGCTACTGATTTCAATGAGACTGCACTGGGTGTAATGAAAGGGTAGAATTCACCTTTAAAGGGGATTTGTCTCATTTTGGGGGATGGTAGGTTCAGAAGGTACTAACTCAGTTCTGACCTTTGCGTCAAGGTAGTCTGGCATATTTTCAGTTTCTCCTCCAAGATAGGGCCCAAGGGCAATGTGTTTAGCAGTGACCTCTACTTTCAGGTACTTCAACTGAGTATCCATCTTGGGCCTGAAATTGAGAAAATCTGAGCATCCCAGCCTCCAGATGAAGTCAAATGGAGCAGCTGGTGCCAGAAGTTCTGATAATTAGACTCAAGACTGCATGCTCTCAAGGATGCTGAAAGCTGTGATTCTTTAGAAGGAAAGTCAAGAAACCTGCAGCAGAAGGCAAGACGCATGTGCTCAGACAAAATAGCAGGCACAGTGAGCCTGCACAACATGGCAGCCATGTATGAAGCAAACAGAAATGGAGCCCATACAATTGAATTGGAAAGGTGTAAACCAGTTGGACTAGGCACAGTGGAAACTAAGATCGTCTCAGTGAAAAAACATCATCTTCCAAAGGTGCAGGGTGATGAACCTCATATCAATTGCACAAGGGAACCTCTTTCTCCACATATTTATGGGCTGTTCTAGCATTGAGCTAGTTCAGTGGTTTTCAACCTGTGGTCCGTGGCTCCTGGATGATCCACAGACTATGGCTAAGGGCTCCACAAAAGGTTGTAATTATCTTAAAACTGCAGGGATGCTGGTGGAACAAATTTTATAGTGGGGTGGTGATAATGAAAACCTTGTATCTGCTGTTTATTATTACTACTTCAAGACAAGGAATGCATCATCACTCCCAGAACTCTTATTTCCAGCACCACTGGAGACCTATAGTTTTCAGCTTGTGGTTCATGCACTCCTGTGAGTCCGTAGACTACGTCTAAGCTTTCTCAAGGGCTCCACACTTCTGGTAAAAATATGTTAGGTTTCCACAAATGGAAAAAGTTTGAAAACCACTGTACTAGTTAATCAGGAAGTTTATGCAGATCTAACTCCAGCCAATGATAGCACACCATCCTAAAAAAGCATGTGCTTTTGGTGAGTACCACAGAATGCATGAGAGAACAGAGTTGCTTCAAAACTCTCCACAAAATGCCCTCGACCAGCAAAATGCCCTTATCCAGCTGGATCACACAGAGTAAACGAACCTATTACTGCTAAAAGCTAATGGAGTTTTTCCTTTAGCAGAAGCAAAAGAGGTTTATGCTTTTTGTATTGAAGGTCACAGGTTCAGTCCCTACTGACAACCAGTAGGGATTTAATAATAAATAAGTAGACAAAAGGGGATAAGAAAAGTGGCTACTAGCCACATTTTGATTATTAGAGATGGTTGAAAAATTATTGAATTTTTTTCATGTAAATATTTTGGTCAAAACTTAAAAAAAGTCAGGCAGTTTCACTGATAATGCCATTTATAATAACTCTTTTTTATGTATGTTTAAGAGATTTAGATTTTCCCAAATTCCACTCAAGCTTGCCTTTATGATTAGTCTGCTTATCTTCCCAAAAATCATCTGAACTACACTTCTAGAGGGAATGTGATACTTTGCAATATAGGGCTTTGCAATTATTCAGTACTAAATGAACTTGTTGTTAAAACATTTTTAAGTCTAATGAAAACATTAGATCAATCCCTAGCAGCAATAGTTGTCATTAAATCAATAATGTGTGTGAGTCCATTATACTGATATTTGACACAAGCTGCTGAAGGTCTGCTAACAATGGGGCCATACTGAAGTATGCCCTTGACTAAGCATATTTCATACAAGATAAAAATCTGTTAACTCTACAGTATCTAAAACTTACAAATAAAATAATCAGATCACTGAAATGTTACTGTATCTCCTACTGAGATCACCATAGTTACATGGGCTTTGGAACCAGACCATGCCTTGTGGGTACAGTGGAATTCGCCTCTATCAGAGCTACATTCTAGAATCAACTACAAAAACTTTTTGATTATTTAACCAACTGGCTCACAAAGCACATGTAGCAAGGTCATAATGAAATGCTGCTGAACTTGAAGGGCCTGCTCCTACTCCCATTATCCATGTGAGTTTTGTCATTGCTTACAGTGGGAGCAAGATCTTTCTGTAAGTCCCTTGAAAAGGAAAAAAAATCTTACTAAAGAAAGAGAGCATCTCTGTGGTGTGTCTAGACTACATGGCTCTGTCAACGCAGCCATGTAAAGTAGTTTACTCGACATAGTCAATGAAGTGGGAATTTAATTAATCCCTGCTTCATTAAAATATAAATGGCTGCCATGTGTGCTGAAAATCAGCTGATCTGGCACAGCGTGGCAATCTAGAGGCGGTGCGGTCGACAAGGGAAGCCTTTGTCGACTGCTCTGGTATGCCTCGGTTTACCAGAGGGGTTGACAAAGGCTACCCTTGCTGACCGCGCCATGTCTAGACTGCCACGCTGTGCTGGATCAGCTGATTGTTGGCACAGTGCGGCGGCCATTTTTATTTTAAAAAAGCGGGGATTATTTAAATCCCCACTTCATTGACTATGTCGAGTAAACTACTTTACATGGCTCCGTCGACGGAGCCATGTAGTCTAGACACACCCTGTGTGTATAAGTACAGTAGCTGCCTGGATCAAGAAACAAAACTGGACTGATTTCCTCATGCAAAAGCTACTTTGGTAGGTCTCTTTCAATACCACATTGCAAATATCAAAATTATGTAAAACCCTAGGGCTCTTATGCAATACGTATTTGAATGTCTTACTTGTGAGCTATAAATATGGCTTCTTTCCTCTTGTGGACTTCTATGGGATGGTTTGGAAAGAATCTCATTCTCTATTAAATATTATAGATGTTTGAGTCATTTCAATAGAATTCTATTAGTTTAATCACAATTTAATCTTATGTGATTTTACCATAAGGGTCATACAAGCTTGCACCATAAGCTTAGAGTTGGAGGGAAAGAAGAGCATCAGAGAACAGTTAATCATTGTGGCATTTATCCTAATTTGCAAGGTCATTAGTTCTGAGCCGAAACAATTTCTCCTCTGAGTGTATTTGTTTTTATAACACAAATTAAAGGCAGGGAATGTGTGCACAGCAGGTATAAGAGGAAGTGAAACCAATGGTAGGATGGCAACTTTATAAACCAGTCCAGAGAGGCTGGAGGACTGTGATTGTGAGTTCTATGTCAAGATCCAGCCATCTCTGGCATCTCTACTTTCTGCTCCTTTCTCAGACAGCGACTCCACTCAGACTGCACTGCCACAGGTCTATTGCCCAGCAAGGACCAAGGGTCTGCCAAGCAATTAAGCATCTCTGTGACAAGTTCTCTTTTTCCCACATGCTAAGTCAAGAGCATCTACCTTATGATTTGTCTATACTGGGCATTTTTCCACCAGTGGAAGCACTGGTGTAGATACTTGCAGTCAGCAGTACGTTTAACACCTCGTCCTATAGATCTGCTTCAAGCAGGATTAGACACTAGCACTAAAAAAACTGCAGCACTCAGTGTACTCTTGAGTTCCCACTATCGTTACCCTCCCAGGAACAACTCTAGTGGTAGCAATGGTAGAACCTTTTTGCCAAAACCCTAATGTAGATACAGCCTCTAGGAGAAAAGCCAGTATCACTTATTATGAAACTACCATAATGTCTAGCAAACAGGTTCACACATGGCATACTAACTCCTCTAGACATTAAGCTTTAGGCTTTGTCAGGCTGAAGTAGCTTAGATACTTTATTAATTATTTTTTTAACAAATACTGAGTTATGGGGATTTTTATGTCTGGAAAATTACCTATTTATACTCTGCTGAACAGGTTCTATAACAAGAACATAAATCTTCAGCAAAAAGCATTCTTAGCTTCAGAACATGACTGGATTGGTCCAATTTACCCAAATGGAAAAGCAATTTAGAAAAAATGAACCACCCTCAAATTCAGAAAGGAAGTTGGAGAATGAAAAGAGGATAGTATACAGTCTTCTGGGGATGAGAACCAGGGAAGGTGGGGAGTGAAAGGGAGCAATCTTGTTTATTTTAAGGGAAAAAATCTGTTTTGTTCCCCCTCTATCACTTGGAATCTTTGAATCAAGACTGGATGTCTTTTTAAAATATACATGCTAGTTCAATCACAAGTTATATAGCCAGAAGCACTGAAGTTCAGGAACCGAGGAAGAGAATTTGTGACAGTACAAGTAATATAGTGGAAGTACAGAAAAATGTTTATTTTACATTTCAGTTCTGAGCACCATTTGGTTTGCCACAACAGATAAATAAATATATTTATCAGCCACAGATCAGAATATTGCAACACATTCAGACTGCTTAGAGACCAGATGCAGGCTGTCCTCTGATCCCAGTTTAAAATCTTGAATACATTTTTACGAGACCTCCAACTCAAGATATAAGCATGAAAGGCTTCAAGTTAATCAGATAGTATTTCCTTATTTAATGGTAGCATCAGAAATTAAGCTTGCAGTGTGCTCTTAAGAGATAGTCTTTATTTGACTATAAGTGGTTTTTTTAAAAAAAAACTTTTTTTTGTGGTTAAGTAACTACACTGAGTTTTTTGCATATGATTCAAGACAATGGTAAGATGTTCTCTCCTTCACTTTCTGTCTTGTACAATTGTACAGCATGCCTTTGTTACAGAACTGGTATAGTCCACCGCAGAGGATATCCACTGATGGGCTACGTCTACACTGGCCCCTTTTCCGGAAGGGGCATGTTAATTTCAACTATCGTAGTAGGGAAATCCGCGGGGGATTTAAATATCCCCCGCGGCATTTAAATAAAAATGTCCGCCGCTTTTTTCCGGCTTTTAGAAAAGCCGGAAAAGAGCGTCTACACTGGCCCCGATCCTCCGGAAAAAGCGCCCTTTTCCGGAGGCTCTTATTCCTACTTCAATTCAGTAGGAATAAGAGCCTCCGGAAAAGGGCGCTTTTTCCGGAGGATCGGGGCCAGTGTAGATGCTCTTTTCCGGCTTTTCTAAAAGCCGGAAAAAAGCGGCGGACATTTTTATTTAAATGCCACGGGGGATATTTAAATCCCCCGCGGATTTCCCTACTACGATAGTTGAAATTAACATGCCCCTTCCGGAAAAGGGGCCAGTGTAGACGTAGCCGTAAAGTATAACTCTCCATTAACCAGAATATTCAATTAACCATGACAGATAACAGAACTTTTACTGTGTATCATTATCAACATCAATTATCATTGTTGATGTAGAAGGTGTAGGAGATTGGGCTCAATCTGTAATGACCCTAAGACACACCCTAGAAGCTGCTTTATTGAATAAATCCCTGATTTCAGCTTGCTCTTTTGTCTTCTGTCTCTTTTGCCTAAAAGCATAGTGCCAGATAATGGAGCTTTTATTGTATATTATACTGGACTGTAAGCTGTTTCAGGTAGTGATCATGCGTTTGTGCACTCAGCACAGCTTTGCACGCCATAAATAAGTACATAAAAACAAAAGATATTTCCTATATTACCAGTAAAATACGTTACCTCACCCTCCTCATCTCTCACAAATAAGTAGAGCTCATACACAAAGACTACATTTTAAAAAAAAAAACTTTGGAGGCTGCAGCTCATGAAAGTGGTTGTTTGGTGAACCTCTATCTCTTTTGCTGCAAAAGTTGGAAGAATGAAGCAGGTGATTATAGGAAAAGAAAGGATGGTCTCATGGTTAAGGCAGCTGTATACTTCCATGGAGAACTGGATTCTATTCCTACTTGTGCCACAAAGTCATTTAAACCTAACTTTTCATGGATAGCCATGTTGTTTCTCATTTTTTGGGTGTTCAACATATGGAGTTTGATTTACAGAAGTACTAATCTCTCCTGACTGCAAATGAAGTCAATGGGAACTGTGCTTGGATCATATAGAGTGCTATATAATGCTAAATACTCTAAAAAATGAGGTCCTAGGCACCCACATTGGGCACTCAAAATTAGTGGACACTTCTGACCTTTATCTCTCCATGCTTCCGTTCCCCCTGTTTAAAATCACCTCACTTCCACTCCTGCTCTGTCTTTTGTCACAGCTGCATTTCAAACAGCTTTCTCTTCCTCGATGCGTGAGTGGCAGTAGTGGATCACGAACTGCATAGCTGAGCTCTCGTCTCCATTTTCCAATATTATAGTGGTCCCTGCAGCCCTCAGCTAGAGAATGCTCAGTGTCAATGCTGTTGCTGAAGAATTCAGCTGCCAAAATCTAACAAGGCTTTACTGAGCACAAATGAACTGCAATTTTTCCAAGATTTACAATTTAGCCAAATGTGGGTTTTTTTTTAAAATAAAAAAGACAAGTAGTAGCAGCAAAAGATACATTCCTGAAACCAGGGTAAACTTCAGTATCAAGTTTCAAGTCCCCACTCTAAAATATGGGAACATTAAAGCTTCTCAATTTAAAAAAAAATAAGACGGGCAAAACTTATTTTTCCTAATTTTTCTTGGAAACAACTAAACCATTTTAGCAGAAATTTTCCCAGAATTTCAACCTGATGCAGACATCTGGCATGGGGAATTTCAGCCTAAACTGCTAAAATTTGGCAAAGTTATAAGGAATTGTAGAGTGGGAAGTGTTCTTGCCTAGCTAAAATGATACAACTATTACAAAGTCAAACAGTTATGAAAACAAAGAGGATACTTGGCTTCAACAGACCTAATATTTGCTGACAGGTACTAATGCCTCAGCTCCCAGTTTCTCTAATCACTGTGCATCTTTAGGCCATTTCAGTCACTGCTCAGCCTGGCACCATGATTCCTTCTGCTGTTTGCAGGGAATGCAGGGTGGTATCTCTCAAAACTGTTGTACTTGCATCACCCAAGGCTTTGTCAAGGGATCCTGAGACTGAAATATGGCTGCATCTGAAGCCCCAGCATTCATGAGGGAGGATTTATTTCAATATGTTGTTGAAACTATCTGATGTCAGGTTATGTGTCTCAGGGGGACACATGTTTCTTGTAGTTTGTTAAGCCATCTGTTAAGAAATTCAGCCACTTGTCTCTCTGCTATGAGGCCACAGATGGAGAGTTTTTCCCCTTGTGTGCACTACTGTCAATATATGCCAAAGCCTTGTTATTTGGAGCCAGGTGGAATCACCAACGAGATGAGGGAGCTCTGGATGAAAGGTGCTCTCTGTGTGGTCCTGTATACAAGGCAACACTAGTGAACAAAGCCAGGCTATTTCCCTCTAGTTCAGGATGTGAGGACATAGGCAGGTTTGTAGGGCAAGGTATGATTTAAAGGGCTAGAGGACTGAAGGAAGTGACAAGGAGCTGTGGAGACTCTTATCTAGGCCACTGTTTGAATCACTTCTACCTTGGTAACGACTGAAGAATCAATACCAGATGATAACTGCTTGATTTGGTGGCTTGTGTACAAGGACAATAGGAATCTGCAGGGACAGAAAAAATACAAATTTCTAACAATTCCAAGTCTCCCTGTGGAGATTCTGCTGCTTTCAACTGAATCTAAGGTAGCGCGTGATTAAAAAATTAAGATTCTAATCCTGACAGCAAAGAAAAGTGTGCACTGTTGACTTACTGCAGAGAGTTGAATACAGCACTAAGAGAGGTGCTAAAACCTTCCAGGCACTTTAAAAGGCTACTAGCTATAAGAGTCAATAATGTTATCTTTACATGGCTGATTACTGCACCAGAAACATGCAACTAATATCCCCACAATGCAGCTGGATACATCCACCACACCCTGAGTGCCAGTTGGATGGGAATCTGAAAGGTCCCTTCCTTTAACCATATCTTAGACCACATCTATACCTATGAACTGGAGATTGATCTTCTGGTGTACAATTTAATGTGTAAGCAAAGCCAATGGGAATGTTTGCTCCTGTCAGCCTCCATCTGTGAAGACAGCACCAAGCTCAGCTGAAGGTATGCCGACTCCAGCTATGCCTTCCGGGTCTAGTGTAGACTTGGCCTTAGGCAGAGAGGTTTAGCCACTATAGAACAGGGATTTATTTTTTAATGTAAAAGAAAATGGCCATCTTCTTCCATGCACTGGAGCACCATGGGGACTGAAGCCCTTAGAATTTCCCAGAGGGAGTGGCCCTTTCAAAGAGCCCTGGTATGCTCCAGGAAGGAGGAGACTCAGCAGCTACCACCAGGAGGAAACGATGTGGATGGATCTCCCTCCAGACTGCAGAGGCAACAGTTAGAGAGCAGTGATTGCTCAGGACCATTGGTCAGAAAACACATGAAAACCAGAAGTGAACATTTTAAAGAAATGTTAACAAAAGTCCCCCCCCCCTCCCAGTTCAGTTTCCTGACCATCCCTAGCATTCAGCACTTCTGGAAATCTGGTGGTTTAATACAGAGTCTATGTATGGCTTAGATCCCTGCATTTAGGAGCCTACATTTGAAAACATTGTCATAAGCTTCTTTTTTTAAAAAATCTGTGCAATGCCAAAGCATGAGAATGCAAACATCCCACACCAACCAACCAATCACTCACCTCCACAAAACACCTCTTGATCTCTCGCTCCCGCCACGTTGTTACTGGAGAAGGTGAGCAGCATTGGCAATACCAAAGGAAGCAGAACCATTGTTGTAGTCTCCACCTAGGGAAATAAGCAATAATCATCCTTTGCACTGCTAGAGGCAGCTTTTTATAAGGCCCAATTCTGAAATGCTTAGCAGGAGAGAATGAAGATGATCAATCCCTCACAAGATCAGATCCCCATATCTTTAAACACAGTACATAAATTGAGCCAGGTCCCAGTTGTGCAATGAGATGCTAGCGACAGACACTTCAGTAAGACTCTGGGTGGGGATCCTTAGATATTGCTGGATCAGACCCATTTGCATATGCCACACTCTCATTTGTGTTTCCTCCTCAGTTCCCTTTTGCACAAGAGGTTTTTGTGCAAAAAAGTGCTGTGTAGACAGCTCCTTTTTGCACAAAAAACCCCTTTTGTACAAGAGCTGTTCTTCTGAGGGTTTTTTGCGCAAAAAGGAGCCGTCTACACAATGCTTTTTGGTGCAAAAACCTCTTGTGCAAAAGGGAGCCGAGGTGGAAACACAAATGAGAGCACGACATATGCGAATGAGTTCTCCATTTGCATTTCCTCTTGCAGAAGAGGCTCATAGTGTAGACATAGCGTAAATAACCAAGTGAAAAGAAAAGTCACACAGTTCTCAGTATAACATGACAGTTTATAAAGAGAAGCCCCAATTTACAGAAATCTTCACTATTTCAGCCAAAAATTATATGCACACAGGTATGTATATGTAAACAAAAGTAACATTTTAAAATACAGCTATTTAACAAGATTTCTACATTGCTATGCCTCTACAACAACCACAACCCTGTAGCTAATACTGCTTAGGGCATACCAGGTTTCTTTCTGCATCTCTCTTACCCAGGCAGGCAGATGGGCTTCTAGTGCGGCACCAAGCTCTTGGCATGCTCTGGACACACCTACGCACATTTAGAAGCCCACGCATTGCAGCTGTGACTCTGCTCGCACAGGAGGGAGACAGCTGGTCAGATTCCCCAGGTATACAGAAGGCTGCCCCCTGAGTACTTCAGCCATGGGTCACATTTGCTTTAAGCTCCACAAAGTCGCTGCTAAAAGCTCCAGCGCAAATGTTCTTAGATGCTTTTCGTCAGCCTGCTCGAGACATCTGAGGGGATTGCCACCAGCAGGGCTGCGTACCCAGGAAGAACGATCTCCTATCAACTGTCCTGCATGAACTCTGATCACTGGACAGAGTGTTTACAGGTAGGGCAAATTGGTTGTGAGGTTTATATTTCAATTTTGCCAGCCAACTAGCAAGCGTAAACTTCTCTTCTTTGGGAGCAGAAGGCTGAGAGCAAACAACGTCTTTGTCTTCTGATGTTTCACAGTAGCTCACCTGGTATTCACGGCCTTTATTGGTTGGGAGGCTAACACTGCCTAGTGGAAACTAATATGTCACACTTGTTAATACTTCTCTCCTAGCTAGTGATTTATTTACAGTTATGGCTCAAGCACTCAAACATCACATTATAACATGGGATACTGATATTGTGCGTGAGAATCATTTATGCAGCAATTTACAAGATTTTCATAAAAGTGTAAACACAAAACACATTCTTATCATTCTCATACTTTAACATTACTCACACAAAGGTGAGCCAGACTGGTTCCAGGTGTATGTTTGTCAATATTCAGCTGAGACCTGGGGCCCTGGCACTAGTTAGCACCTGGTCAGCTGGACACTGACCTATTCCTTACCCCCCACCCTACCCCCCACAAACACACTCATGAACTCTGAGGAATGAGGGAAGAAAGGATCACTTGGTTTTCTAGACTACTTTCTAAGGCAGTGGTCACCAACCAGTAGATTGGTTGTCCAGACCTTTCAGGGGGTGCAGCCCTTACTCCTCCTGCCCTGCTATGTAGGGCTGATGTTCTGAGCCATTTCCTCTTTGCAGAGGTGAGTGTTGACAGGAATATGCTTGCAGCTTCTGTGCTTTCCAAACAAAGACCCAGCAATGGGAGCAATACATACAAATTTTAAACTAAAATTGGAATGAGGAGAATATTTTGGCTGGGGCCACAAAGAAAGGATGAGGGAGATATACTTAACACCAACAGTTATTAAAACAATACTAGCTGCTGGGTGGGAGGAAGAAGCGTTTGCTACCAGTTTATTATTCTCTGGAGATACCAGAGATGAGACTTGTTATGGTAGAAGTCACTGGATGGTGTTTTATATATAGCCTTACAGCAATGTACAGCATTTGAGAGGGGGGAAAGATGTATTCGTTTTGTAATGCAGATCCTTTTGCGGGGAAGCTGTTACAAAAAGTCTGAGGCTATGTCTACTCTACCAGTAGAGTAATAAGAAATAGCTTATTTTGAAATAACTACCAAAATAACTGTTTTGAAATAAGCTTATTCCTCTTCACAAGCAGGAGTTGTTATTTCAAAATAACAAGCCCATTATTTCAAAACAGGCTTGGTAGTGTGGACACTTACCTTGTTATTTCAAAATAAGGGGAGTTATTTCAGAATGTAGACATGCCCTGAGAATTTTCTCTCTGACTTAATCCTTTTTAACTGGAATCAGTTCTCAGCACTAGTGTGTGGAGCTTAGACTACTGAAAAAGAGGTTTGCCTGCATACCATTCAAAAGCTAGCGTACGCCACATAAATCAAACACATTACACTAAGAAAATACCCTCGCTCTCCACCACGGATCTTTCCTTCCACAGGAAACCAGGATTGTGAGGCCCTGTAATATGCTATTAACTCAAATTAATGCTGTAGTGTAGACATTATCTTAATTCGAAATAGTTAATTCGAATTAAGTTAATTTGAATTAATGCATCTACACACAAAATGCAGCTCGAATTAGCATTTTTGCTCATTCGAAATACTGCATCCACACTGACTGGACACAGACTCAGATTTAAGGCCAGCCAGAACCAGGTCAGGCAGGGCATAAGGTCAGGAGTGTCTGTGTGTGGCTGCTGCCTAAGGCTATCTGATGCCTGTGCTTAAAGGGACGCCCTGCCCACCCCCTGGCAGCTGGTTCTCAGGTGTTCCTGCTTGCTTGCCTGCCTGCCTTGCTGTGGGACAGCAAAGCATTTGTGTCTCGGAGTGCTTTGGTTGCCCTCACTTGAGACACTATAGCACTCTGCAACATGGAGACAGAGCTGCCCCTGGGCACTCTGGTGCATCTTGTGAACACAGTGCCATCTGCCTGACTGCACCTGCTGCAGGCTGCCAGCCAGGATGTCCATTGGGGGGCTGTCGGTATCCAGGAAGCCTTGCAGGAGAGCTTCCACCCTGTGGAGCACTAAGAGCCTCCCTGGTGTGCCCACTGGGGGCTTGTGCCTCATGCCTCCTTCCTTACACTTATCCCTCCTTAACCCCCCTTCCTGATGTCAAATACAAACACATTTCTTGCCAAAAACAAACTCTCTTTATTGACCAAAACTGGGGTGGGAATGAGGGTGGGAGAGGGGAGGGGGAAACCTGGAAGGAGGGAGCTGGAAGGGGGAGGGAGGCAAGAGAAGGGAGGAGGAGGAGAAGCTCAGGGTTGGGGGTTTTGCCAGACCAACTTGATTTTCATGCAAACCTGCTGCTGGGTTCGCATGTGGCCTTTGGTGACCAGGCTGGCAGCTATCCTGCCATAGACAGCTGCATTCCTCTGTCTAGTGCGGAGATCATGGATGTTGGGGGCATCCCCCCAAACCTGAGTACGGTCCACCCTGATCTCCACCCTGGACCAGGAAGGTGCCCACCTTCTCCAGGCCCTGGCAGGCTCCTGTGAGCTGGCAGACTGTTCCTGGGGAGCAGTGGAGGGCTGGCTGCCAGTGGCTTGCTGGCTCATGTTTTGGGGCCACTGGGTTGGGGCAGTGACTGCTGGCTCTGGGCCGGCAGGCTTGGAGCTGGCACAGGTACTGTGGTCAGAGTCTGCTCCTTTAAGAGCTCCGGGGCTGGGGGGAGGGAAAAGAGTTTTTCTGGTTTGGCCCAGAGTGGCCACCAGGGGAAACTGGGAAGGGCTGGAGGCCAGCTAATTCAGACTAAGCGTCTACACAGCGCTTATTCCGAATTAGCTAATTCGAGTTTGGCGTTACTCCTCGTAGAATGAGGTTTACCAAATTAAGCATCCTCGAATTAAGTGCCCTGCTATTTCGAATTTAATTTGCTTGTGTAGACGCTATGGAAGTTAATTCGGAATAACGGCTGTTATTCTGAATTAACTTTGCAGTGTAGACATACCCGTAGTGTGGCAAAGGAATTGTGAAGATTTGTGGGCCTGGATTTTAGGTCTGCAGGGCTTGGGGCAAATGGTGCTTCCTTGTCATCACTAAGCAGAATTGGAGGAGCCATGGGCACCACCCCATACTGACTGGGAGTTCAGTCACTGCAGGGAGTGCCATGTGTGACCCTCAGCTCACCCATATTCATATCCCACACACTTCTGCATGATTTCTGCACAAAAACCATGCCATATTCAGTATTATTTGAAACCTAGTACAGTAGTATGCTAGTCATTGATATCATTGTAAAATGCATGTGTTAAAACATTATATGTGAAATTATGAATTCACTCTGTATAATGTTTGTAGAACATGTGTAAGAAGACAGCCTGGCAAAAGTGATAAATGGCTCTGTCCTTAGCAAAGGAATATGGGTTTACCTCAATTTACATATTAGCTGTAAACAAAGCTATTAAGGAAACCAGAGGAGGTTGACTTGAGCCTGGATTGAAGAGACAGAGAATTAACATGGCTCCTGCACCCCAGAGAGACATAGGAGACTGAACCCACAAGAGGCCTTCCTCGCTGTGGGAACGTAAGAAGCAGAGAGAAACTTGATCTCTATCTTTCACCAAAGATGACAAGGGAACTAGCACTGCAAACTTCTCTGGAAGGTCCTGAGAGACAGCCAGCCATGCTGGAGCAGCAGCAGAAAGTGGTGAAAGAAGCCATTTTAAACAAAGATTGTACCTTGCTAGATTTAAGCTTAGATGCATGTTTTTGCCTTTATTTGCTTGTTACCATTTCTATCTTAATTTGTTTTCCTTGGCATCACTTATCCTATGTCCTTAATAAACTTAAAGCTAATGAAACCTATTTAACCAACCCATTGCTATGTTTGAATTAAAGTAATTGTTAACTCTAGTGAATGTGGGAAGCAGTTGGGAGCAAATGAACCTTTTTATTTCTCCAAGTGGCCCAGGAGAAAGCTACACACTTCAAAGCTAGTTTGGTTTCTCCAAAGTTGGTTTTGGGGAAATTCAGGACTGGGAGCATGTTGGGGTCAGTAGGCTAGCAATAACTGGCAGATCTATGGTGTGAAGCAAAGAAGACACTCATTTTAAGTAAAAGCACAAGAAACAACCATGTGGACACAGATATATCAGAGTTGCTACTGGTATTGGGACTCCTCTGGGCAATGCAGGGAGCGAGTCAAGCATCTTGTGACCAACTACTGTAAAACAAGGGACAATAACTGCCCCTCACGGAACATCCCCTCTACCTGCCTCTTCTATGATGAATTCAGTCAGGTGCTGGGGACTGCATCAAGCACAGAGATAACAAAGGTGCTGGACAATCTGCTGAGCAGGGATGATATGCTTATAACCCCTATGTCACGGCACCACCAGAGCCTACAACTGCCAGATCAAGCACCCAAAATAACTCTGGTTGCTGATGCTGGTCCCAGATCAGACAGTGCCACTGGAGCAGCTACAGCATCCTCTGGATGCACATTTGGAGGACCTGTGTGGAGACAGCGCCGGGGAGCAGCCCACAGCTGAAGTGGCAGCAGCAGCACAAGCCCTGGAGCCAGAGCTTGGCACATTTGGGCCACCCTCATTTTTGTTATTAATATCAGAATGGCAGCAGGGGGGTCTGGGTTATGCTCAGTCAGTTATGACAATAAAAGCTCTGTTAACCAGAATGTTGGAGGAATGGTGTGTGTGTGTGTGTGCGCGTGCGCGCTAGTTAATTGAATATTCCACTTAATTTAGAGTTATACTTTACCAATTGTCAAAGAATTAGAGTACAGTAAAATGAATAAAGTATAAATAATACCCAGGTACTCACCACAGGTACTGCTCTGTAGAGTGGTTGGCTTCTTGAAGCACTTAAGCATATACAGATAAAGTTTTCTATACAGTAGATTATCTTAGGACACAACATAGCTCTATGGGCAGTGCATGGCACTCAGATGACTAAATATACACTTAACACTAAAACTTCACTGAACATAATTTAATCTTTCTTTGATGACTCAGAAGGCATTTCAGGATCTTACAGTACTGTAGGGTTATTATCAACATCAATTATCACTGTTGATGTAGAAGGTGTAGGAGATTGATCTGAATCTGTAATGACCCTATGACGTATCTTGGAAGCTGCATTTCTTGAATAAATATCTGATTTCAGTTTGCTTCCTTGTCTTCTGCCTGTTTTGCATACAAGTAGATTGCAGAATGTGCAATTGCATATTCTTGGGCAGTATACTAGTCCCGATTAGTAGACTGAAGATTTGTATTGGGAGATATCAGATATGCTGGTTAATTGAATGTTCTGCTTAATAAAGTGATGGATAACCTAGCTTTTATTATTTAAAGAAGGGGGTTGCAGTGTGTTTCTACTAGGGGAAGCTAGGCCACTTTCCTACCCTTCTCTTTCCCTGCCCTCATCACCACCGAGGATTAAAAATGAGAACTGAAGAAAAAAAAAAGTTAAGAAACAGCATGACGTTTTTACTTGCTGCATGTTTATTGTTAAAGAGATGGGCTGGGGAATTAGACTTGTGAGCCTTTATATACTCTCTCCTGGCTACAACACAGTTTATAAATCAGCCATGCTGATTGTATTATACCTGTATTATGAGTCCCAATAACAGCAGAGGATGTATTTGGGCCCAGGCTGCCAGTCAAGTCTGTGCAGGAAAGCAGGGTGATTGTAAAGAGGGCATAATATCTTCCGGGGCCTTGTGGGGGGTGGACAGGAGAGAGTTTGTCACTAATTTTCATCCAGTCCTGGTTGGTGATGCATACAAACTAACAGAGTAGGAATGCCAGATAATGTGTTAAATTCCATAGTAGGGCATATTTATTAGAGCCCCACTGTCGCTCACAAGGCCCTTTCTATTCAAAGACAGTCACCAGCTGCCTAAAAATCTCCTTAGCCTAGAATGGATGTCTCTCCTCTGCTGGCCTGGAAGAGAAGTTTACAATTCTGCTCAGGCACTTCTAGAACAACACTTTCCTCTGAGCTTGCCTAAAATCACTGTAAAACCCTAGCTAGTAACAACCTCCAGCCTACAAACACTTCTCAAACATCCAAAAGTAAAACAATCACAGGGATTTATAAATTATTTTCATTGATTTTGTAATGTGAAGCTGACCATAAGAATGGCCAAGTTGGTCAGACCAATGGTCCATCTAGCCCAATATCCTGTCCTTTGACAGTGGCCAATGCCAGATGGAGTGAACAGAACAGGGAATCATCAAGTGATCCCTCTGCTGTCATCTATTTCCAGCCTCTGACAAACAGAGGCTAGAGACACCTTTCCTATCCATCCTGGCTAATAAGTATTGATGGACCTAATCTCCATGAATTTATCTAGTTCTTTTTGAACCTTGTTCAAGTCCTGGTCTTCACAACATCCTCTGGCAAGGAGTTCCACAGGTTGACTATGCAGAACTGGGCAGTGAGTTGTGTGTGAACAAAACAAAAATGATGATTAAAAAGTATCCTCCTTTTGACAGTGAAGTGACACATCCTTTTTTCCCCATAGATTTTTTTTCCCCCACAGTCATCTGCTTTTTCATTTTCCTTGGCAGGCCTTTCCATCTCAGCTTGTGAAAGACAAGGAATGAGGAACCTGCCGAAGCAGACTTCCCAGAAATATAGCAGAAAGAAGACAGTGAGGGATGAAATGAGGGAGGACATTTTGGTCAACGTCAATGAGCATGTTGGGTAGTTGGGACAGATGGAGGTCAGAAGGCTGGAAAGAAAGTGGCTGTCTACTGGGAGGAGAGATTGACAGCACAGTTACTGGAGCATGACTGCAGGTTAGGGAAGGAAGACAGAGTGCAACAGAAGCTTTTCAAGAGGTTGCTTGTTCTCACTGCCACCAGACTGCAGGCTCCAGCTTCATGCATTACCACATCCTTCAGCCTTTGGGCATTCTGAGGTTAACTGGTCCATGGCTCAAGGAATGAACACATCATGGAACAGTCTCATGTACTCTACATTTCTCCATGACTATTCAGCTGTGGCCCATGTACAAAAATACACCAGAAGGGCCAAAGAGAATTGGAAGAAAAGGGACACATAGAGACAGTGAAACTGCTATGTACACAGCATAGCTTGACATTTTTGCACTTTGGTTTGATTTCTTAATAGGCACTGGTTTTGTTCACTGTTTTTTAAATGGTTTTTGTTTACATTTTAATGATGGCTGGTCTTCCTATTAGATTTTTACATTGTTATTTACAGGCACATTTAAAATAAAATGTTCAATTAGCACATAATATTGCATACGTGGGTTTTATGAAAATGGAACTTCATCACAGTAATTCAGAAGAGTGTATGCATAATAAAATGTCACAAAAAATAATCTTTCTGACTTGCCTCAGTCCCAGAAATTGTGGGATGAATGTGACACAAGACAGTCTTTTATAATTATTTCTCCCTCATTCTTGGCACCTGACAACAGGGGCAGAGCCCAACAAGGTTATGGATTTGCTTGAAGACAGAGTCTATTAGGGATAGATAGTTGCTTTTATTAATCTCACTATGTCACTTCTATTACAGGCTTTATACTGCCAGATGGTTACACAGCTACTGCAAATAATCAGCATAGGCAAAGCAATACATATAAAAGTAACAGTCCCTTAGAAATGCTTACGCCCAGGGGTGGCCTGTGAGCCTAGGAAGACTAGGCAGTCGCCTCGGGCGCTGCCAGCCAGGGCGCCCGATGATGACATCACAGCCATTGACGGCCGTGCAGGCAGGGGTGCCAATCGCGCCTTCCACCTGCGGCGCTAGCTGCCACATCTGGCCTCGGGTCGCTCCTGCTTACGCCCATTTAGGTCTGTGGGGAATCCCGTTCCGGTCACCTCACACCAGGCTGCAGTGGATGTGGCTCCAGCTGGGGGACCCAGGGCATCTTCGGAGGTAAAACGTCTCTGGTGGAACTCCCAGAGGGGCAGGACCCCCAGGAGGTCTTATACTCCAGGGCTACGTCTAGACTGGCATGATTTTCCGGAAATGCTTTTAACAGAAAAGTTTTCTGTTAAAAGCATTTTTGGAAAAGCACGTCTAGATTGGCAGGACGCTTTTCCGGAAGAGCACTTTTTTCTGGAAAAGCGTCCGTGGCCAATCTAGATGCGCTTTTCCGCAAAAAAGCCCAGATCACCATTTTCACGATCGGAGCTTTTTTGCGGAAAACAGTACTGTGCTGTTTACACTGGCCCTCTTGCGCAAAAGTCTTTCGGAAAAAGACTTTTGCCCAAACAGGAGCAGCATAGTATTTCCGGAAAATCACTGACGATCTTACATGAGATCATCAGTGCTTTTCTGGAAATTCAAGTGGCCAATGAAGACAGCTGGCAAGTTTTTCCGGAAAAGCATTTGCTTTTCCGGAAAAAGTGACCAGTCTAGACACAGCCCAGCTATTTACAGAGTGTGTGTGAATTGGCCCAATGCCATTCTCAATGTTCCCACAGGGCTTAGAGCTGAGGTCATGTTATTTATTCCACACGAGGTTCTCAGCTAGCTAGCAAGGGGAGTTTAGGCTAGTGAAGGCCCTCTGACAAAGAACACCTGATGGTTTTGCTAGCAGTCCTCAAGGCTGGCCTAGAGGAGCACAAATTTAACCCCTGTAGGTCCCTCTATGGCTCACACTACAGCACCTTGCAAACCCATTATGTAGGTGCACCAAACTATCCTTGATTTTCACTGTGCATGTGGATTCTTGCTCCGGTAAGGGTAGGTGCATTTTTTGGATGCGCGCATTATTCCAACAGTGCCTTGGGCCCACTCCTGGCAAATGGCCCATCTTTGGCCATGCAGATATTATGCAGTGTACAGCAGCCCACATACCATTGACTACACTGGCATCCAGATAGTTCTGAAGACTGCACCATTTTCATTATACCAACTGCATATTCCACCACCACCCTTCAGCTCCGGAGCATGTAGTTGAGCTTTCCTTTGACAAGCCCTCTGGAATCAGGGCCTGGTTTCATAAGCCATGGCAAAAAGGTGTATGCTGGGATCTCCTAAAATAACAGTGTGGACAGTGATTTCATTTATAACAATGCCAGTTGATGGGAATAATATCCCAACTTGACCATGACGGTGAAGGTCTGATCTCAAGAAATCTATGGCACCATGCCCCTTGGCAGTGGATCCCATGAACCTTCCTCTGTGGTTGACAAGGGCCAGTATATGAAGGAGTAATACCCTTTTTACTTTATGTCCTCATGCTCCTTGTGGAGGACAAGTTCAGGTGACTTGCAGCATTTTTATTGTCCACCATCCCCAGCTCCTAGGCTGCTGTCTCCAGCTTCCTCACCCAAGCACTAAGGCAGTATCTGGGACCCCTCCTGTTCTTCCCTTTCCTGTACCCTACAGGTTCTAGAATTCTCCACTAATTAGCCCAAGTTTCATTACACATTGTTTGAGTACATCTGCAAGGCAGCCTATGGCTGGACTACCTGGCTTGATCTTAAGGATACCTTGCCTCAACAGAACCCCTAGAAGAGAGAGACAGCTGTCTTTCTGCTTGACATTTTCCAGGTTGAATACTCCCTTTGAACAGCTACTCTGATGAGTACAGTAGATATGCAAATTGTAGCCACTGCAGAGAAACTAGCCCACCGAACAGATAAAAGCTTACATGTGTCAGATGCAATGTTGCTATAGCCATTTCTGTCCCAGCATGTTAGAGAGACAAGGTGTGTGAGGTAATATCTTTTATTGAACCAATGTCTGGTGATATGAGACACAAGCTTTTGAGCTTACACAAAACTCTGCTTTATGGCACTTGTGTAGCCTTAGAATAAAGGCTGGAAAGGGCTAAATACTGATAACAGCACAAGGTGATGGCTGGTGGCTCTCAGATCCAGAGAAATGAAACCAAAGGACAAGAGAAGGCCGAAGGCTGGAGAGCCAGGGTGTGGCGAGTGATGCCATGGATCCTCTAGATCAGGAGTGGGGAATCTTTTTAGGGCTGGGGGATGCTGACTCACAGAAAAAGCAGTCAGGGGCCACACACAAGTGAGAAGCAAAACAAAACAAAAAACCCACAAACCCTCACTGCCATGGCCCCCAACTGAGAAAGAGAAAGACACTCCATGTTCCCTTCCCACACCAGAGCCTAAGGGGGCCTAGCACAGTCGATTTTGTGTGCTTCAGCCCTGCAGTGGGTCAGCAGGGGGGTTGGAGTGCCAGCACAGGCTCCCCAATGCTGGGGTGGCCTGAGCCTTGGGGGCCAGATCTGGTCTCCAGGCCTGAGGTTCCCCACCCCTTGCTCTAGATGTACTGTTATGGCTCTGGTTGTAGGACTTGGCATTTGGATTTCTCTTACAGTTTATATGCACAGAAGTTTTGTAGTAAATTAAACCCTCAAGGACAATGTACTCAGACCGTTTGGACTAATTTTATGACTCTGAAGGGGGCAAACTGAAGCAGGGGATAACTCAGTGGTTTGAGCATTGGCCTGCTAAACCCAGCGTTGTGAGTTCAATCCTTGGGGAGGCCATTTAGGAATTGGGGCAAAAATTCATCAGGGATGATACTTGGTCCTGCTGTAAAGGCAGGGGACTGGACTCGATGACCTTTCAAGGTCCCTTCCAGTTCTAGGAGATAGGCAATCTCTATTATAAAAGGTCCACTTGTGACATGGCCTGCCAGAGAAGGGCACTCTAGTCAGGGCCTCCCTTTGAATACTGACTCCCTCCCTCTTTTTCCATCTCTCTCACTTTCTTGCCTTTCCCATTGTTTTTAAATTTTGTCACTGAAAAAGGAGACAGGGGAATGAGGAGAGGAGCAAGTAATGGCTGAAAACTCAAAATAAGTTTTCATTTTTTTTCAGTCAAAGAAAGGAAACGTTTGGAAAAAATGAACATTTTCCACATACATGTTTGTATTGACCAAAAAATATCCTTTTTTCATGGGAGAAGAAAGCTCTGACTAAAAATTTGCAACATGCTCCATTTATCAGGCTAATGTACAGAAGTCTCTTTTCGTGCTCAACAGCCCGCAGGAAGCGGCACTTTTCTGGAATTCACCACAGGAGAGTGGCTGTGAATCAGATCACATTCTGAGGGTCTTAGTTAAACACTGCTGCTGACAGATGCCTTACAGTGTATGACTGAGGTTTTAAAGGCGTTGCATGCAACTAAAGTCATAAGCTCAATACTGTAATGAAGATGTATAGTAGAGAAACAGCACTGTGAGGCCTCTTGAGCTCTAAGGCCCTAATCCTGCAAACTGAACTCAGTGGAATTGCTTATATGCATAAGCATTTGCAACATCAGCATTTTTTGTTCCACAGCCAAATTCCAAAAGGCTTGGTTAAAATTACATGATGATAGTAACACCCTCAGTTCTTACTTTATCAGAACCAGTTTATCCATCCCTAGTATACAGTATGGAATAACATGCCAAGCATGGTGAGTGATGCATAAACTTGATAGGGGCGAGGAGAGGATTCCCTTGGTATTCTTTTCACACACTAGTTTCAAAACAATTCAGGTTACTGCTTAAGAAACCAAACAGGCAATTTTCCAAATCTAAAAGTCAGCCATAAACCATAATGTTAATGGAGATTTAAAAATAGAAACACAGAAGTACATATGGCTAGAACACTCCTTAAATCCTAAAGTACAGATCTCTTTCCCTGACATGTCCTTGACTTGAAAGAAAAATTGTGATACTACATTTACAACTAATCAGTGAAGAAATAGGAAGAAAAAGCTCATCATACATTATAGGACTAACAGCAAGTAGTTTACTTTACTTTAAATCTTTCAGGCAGAACCAATGCAAATGTATAACAAAGAGAGGCATGAGAGAACAGATGAAAACCCATGAAGTGGTAATGCCTGCTTTTTTCCATATACATGTAAATCTATGGCAGTATGCAAATGTTTTAATAATCACTACACAACACAATTTGCAAGTGCAAAGGGCATCCTGGGTATGCTAATATAGGATATAGTGGGATGTACCTAAGGCTTGCATAAACTGGAGGCAGCACTAAATACAATCTGTCACAAATTCAAAAAAGCAGCTCATAATTTCTAAATCTTAAAGACAGTATAAAAATTACCTCATCAGTACAAAACCTTATTCAGTGACAAAGAAAAGCTTTCACAAGATAAAAATGGGGACACACTTGCAGAATTCTCTCACCAGGTGCGGAGGGTAGAAATTATATATATTAGTCACCTCTCAGAAGCTCATCAGACTTTCCTATCCTTTCAGCACACTAAACAGCACATTGATATTTTGGACATTATTCTGAAATAAAGTGAGTGTCTACACAGCAAACCTGTTATTTCGAAATAATATCAAATTAATGGGCGTCTTATTCCGGATTCTGTAATCCTAATTTTACAAGGAATTATGCCTATTCCCAAATAGCTATTTTGAAATAGGGTGTGTATAGTTGGGGTAGATGGAGTTATTTCGAAATAAGTGGCCTACAGGAAATCACACAGCTGCTCTGGTAGCCACTCTGTCTACCCTCATCAGAACTCTATAGTCCCCCTTTCCCTGCAGCCCTTAAAATTGCAGGCAGAAGGGAAAGGGATTGTGGCATGAAGCAGGCCCTGAATGCATCATGCCACACAGCAGGATCCTGCACAGCCTTCCCTGCCACCATGGCCAAGCCCACTGCTCCAGCTGAGCCCCCCATAGCTGCCAGCACTGCCTCAGGCAGCTCCCAAGCCCCTGCCCAGAGCTGAAAGAGGAGGGCACCATCCTGGTCTGGTGCAGAGATCCTGGATCTCCTTGAGATCTGGGGTGAGGAAGAAAAACAGAGGGATCTCCGCACCAGACACAGGAATGTGGACATTTATGGCGGGATGGCCAAAAGCCTAGGCCACAAGGGCCACATGTGCACACAGGAGAAGGTGCACATGAAGGTCAAAGAACTGTGCCTTCCCACAAGCCACCACTAAGGAGGATGCGGTGATGGATACACACAGCAGTGCTGCACACACCACACGGTCCTGCTGGCACTCCCAGGACAACATCCGCTCCCAGACAAGCGCAATGAGGCAGAGGACACTGAATGGGAACCTGCCAGGGCGAAGGAAGTGGGAAGGTCCCCAGCTGCACTCTCCCTGGTAAGAGGCATCTGCTGCTCACACACACCTCCCCCAACACATTTCCTGCATTTCCTCCAGCTGGCAGGGATAGAAGTCCTCTCCTCGTGGGACGCCGCCACTGCCAGACCTGGCATGTGTGTGGCAAAGAGGGAAGCCCAGCCACCCTGTGGCCCCCCTCCTGCCCACAAGCTCTCAGTCTGACTGGTACCTTCCCATGCCTGCTTGTCCCCGGGATGTGTGGGTAGTGAGGCTCCCCCCGGGACATCTGTGGCCCTGCAGGAAAGAGCCCACTGTCTAGGCCACAGATGCACATCATGCTTGAAGCTCATCACCTTCGTCTGACCCAAGACCTTTTGGTCTCAGCTCAGAGATGAGGGCTACAGTTCAGACACAGTGTCTCCAGGGATGACTGCCCTGCTCTTTGTTCTTCACAGCTGGACCAGCTGAGAGAGAGGTGTGCTCAACACCTCCTGTGTCATCCCCCTGACCTGCAGTTGCAGGCAAGCCCAGGATGACCTGCACTGAGAGCAAGTTGATGCCCTGTGTGCCCTGTAGTGCTCCCTGGACCGGCAGGACCACGGACTGGAAGTGGACCTGGAGCTGCACCAAAACACCTGGCAGGAGCTGCTGCAACAGGGTTGGACCATCTGCATGGCTGTCACCGATGCCTTAAACCCTCCAGCTTCTCCACCTAGCTCTCCCACGCCCCTCCCATGGCCGCTGAAGGCCCCGCACCTGAGGTGGTGGGACCACCTGAGGCAGGTGATACTCCCAGCCCAACCCCAGGCCTCTCCTCCCCCTTCCACCAGTTGAGCACACCTCCCTGATTGTTTCCCCAGTTCCTCCTCAGTTACATTTACCCCAATAAAAAAAAAAAAACAGAGTTCATTGTTTCAAAAAAAAGTGTGGTTTATTGTCTGTGCAGGGAAGGGGAGGGGGATAAGAGGAAGAGAGGGCAGGGGAAAGGAGGGGTGTGGGAAGAAAGGCAGAGGGGCAATGCGTAGGCCCCTTGTGGGGAGGCCCAGGAGGGAGTGTCACTATGTTGCCTTGTGTGAAACTCTCCCTCAGGACCTCTCAGATATGTGCAGCCCCCTGATGGACCTGCCAGATAGCAGCCATGTGCGGCTGCTCAAAGGCCTGCTGAGCCAGTCAGCCTCTGTCCCCCACACTGGCAGGAATGTCTTCCCCTTGTTTTCACAAATATTGTGGAGAACACAACAGGTTGCCACCAGTTGGGAAACGTTCTGCTCACCGATGTCCAGGTGAGTGAGGCAGCAGCGGAACCTCCCCTTCAGATAGCTGAAGGTGCCCTCCACAACCATGCAGATCCTGATAAGCCTGGCATTAAAAAGTTCCTTGGTGGAGTCTAGGTGTCCAGTGTAGGGTTTCATTAGTCAGGGGAGCAGAGCGTAGGCTGTGCACATCGGCATGTCCACGTCCCTGTCTCTGATATGGTGTAGTCAGGGAAAAAAGTGCTGGCATGCAGCTTCTGGAAGAGGCTGAAGTTTTGGAAGACACATGCGTCATGCGCCTTCCCCAACCACCTGACATAGATGTTAGTGAAATGGCCTTGGTGCTCCATGAGGGCCTGCAGCACTACAGAGTTGATGTATTCAGTTGCCTGGTGCTCAGGTGCCCAGATGGGGATGTGGGTGCCGTCAATTCCTTCCCCCCCTTCCACCTCCCATCAGTTGGGGAAGCCCATGGTGGCAAAGCCGGTGACAATGGGGTCCATGTTGCCCAGGATCATGAGCCTGCACAGCAGGATGGTGTTAATGGCCTGCACCACCTGTAGAAGGAGACACACAGAGAATCACAGGGTTGCCAGGGCCCTTGGGAGCACCCCAAGTCCTCCCTCCTTCCTCCCCCACACACCATAAGCAACCCCGACTTGCCCCATCCTTCAGCAGAGCTTTGTGAGGGTGGGACTGAAAAAAATCTTCCAGGGAGAAAGCTTCCAGCACCACTACCCATCCGTAGGGAACCCCATTCCAGCAGTTCACCACCCTCCTGGGACAATAGCATGAGAGCATCATACCTGCATGGCCATGACCCCTATGGTTGATTTCCCCTCACCAACTTGTTCCCAACAGATCAATAGCTGTCTGGTGTGGCACGCTTCCACAGAGCGATGGCGACCCGCTTCTGGAGGGGGAAGGCTCTTCGCATGTGGGTGTCCCATCACCTGAAGTTGGGGCGAGCCACTCACACAGCTCCAAGGTGTCCTTCTGCATACGGAGATTCTGGAAGCACTGCTGGTCATCCCACCACTCCATGATGATCTCGTCCCACCAGTCGGGACTGGTGTCTAGTTGCCAGAAGGAGCAGTGCATGGTGTGCAGGGGAGGGCGGGTTGGTTGAGCTGTATGAGCAGCACATAGAGAGAGGAGAGGCAGTGCCCCACAATGAGTTGGGGGTCCTCCTCCTGCAGAGCCATAAGGGGAGACTGCAGAAACTGCACCAGGTGATGCAGCATGAGATGTAAGAACCGTCATCTACTGGGAGGCTGATCCGGCTCCATGGCAGGAGTGCTGCGGTGTCCTCAAGGGCAACCAGAGCACACAGAGAAAAGGCTTTGCTCTCCCTCAAGGAGCAAAGGAGAGGAGCCTGAGACACAACTATACAGGGGGATCCTTTTAAGCACAAGCCTCAGGCAGCAGCTACGGGAAGTGACTGTTGTCCTGATGCCCTGCCCAGAGTGCTTCCGGGTAGCCTTAAATGTGATTCAGCATCCAATGAGTGTGGACGCTCTTATTTTGAAATAGCTCAGTGCTATTGCGATGGGAATTTGCAGTGTAAACATGCTATTTCAAAATATAAATTTCAAAATGGCTTATTTTAGAATAATCGTGCAGTGTAGACATAGCCATGGTGACCAGTACCAGATGTTTCAGAGAAAGGTGCATATCATTTTCACTTTCATGTTAAATGATAATTTTCAAAACTAAAAGCTTCAAATTCTACTAGAAAAAGAGAGGAGAATAAAAAAAATGCGAATAAGATTACTTGAATTGAAAAATAAATTAAATGGTATTGATGGTTAAAAACAAAGAATTTTATGCATCTTTTTAAATAAAACTGTTTTCATTTATTTTTAATTCTTTTGAAACATGGACTTTCCTTTTTTGACATCCTTTATGTTTGTCCCATTCACTGGCTCTATTTCTGACCCCACTTTAGAGTCATGCATCTTGATTGCTTTTTTTGACCATTGCTGTGTAATGCTCTTGAGTTCATTAAATAGCAATGAAGCAGCAAATGAGAAAGGAATAAACTTTTATTTAAAAAAAACAACAAACCCTAATGAATGTCCATGCCGAACCGCTGTACACAACTACACTTTGTTTTCAACCTCTTGCTTCGAGGTCTTTTCTCTAAATTCTAATACTCAATAATACTGTCCCTTATGAGAGAAGCTCTCAACTGTAATAGAAATGTAGCCGTGTTAGTCTGGTGTAGCTGAAGCAAAATACAGGACTATGTAGCACTTTAAAGACTAACAAGATGGTTTATTAGATGATGAGCTTTCGTGGGCCAGACCCACTTCCTCAGATCAAATAGTGGAAGAAAATAGTCACAACCATATATACCAAAGGATACAATTTAAAATTTAAATATTTACACCCCCCCACACATACCCCTTCTTTTCTGAAATTTTATTTGTTCTTTTCATGTGTTCATTTTTTTTAAATTGTAACCTTTGGTATATATGGTTGTGACTATTTTCTTCCACTATTTGATCTGAGGAAGTGGGTCTGGCCCACGAAAGCTCATCATCTGATAAACCATCTTGTTAGTCTTTAAAGTGCTACATAGTCTTGTATTTTGCTCTCAACTGTATCTTTCATAAATCTCTCTCTGTCTTCTCTTCTTGAAAAAAAAATTAGCTCTTATATAAACAACTAATAATATATATAATAAATTCTCACCCCCTTTCCATTAACTGCATTCTATATGCCCAGTGTGTCAACTATCTAGATAAGAGAAGTTGCTAGCACCGGGGTGGGCAAATTCCAATTGGTGGGCTGGATCTGGTCTGCAGGGTTGGTCCTTGCAGGCCGCTGCCGCTATGTTTACCTGAGCTTTTGCAGGTATCAGATGATTGCAGCTCTTGTTGGCCATGAATCGCCGTTAACGGCCAATGCGAGTGGTGGGACATTTTTGAACTGTCTGGGGTTCTTAGATCCCTTCAGTTACACTGAAATGTGTCCCCTTGGTCTGTATGGACTACATAAGACTTTGGATACAGCTGTTCTTTAACAGTACCCCTTTGTTCCCAAGAATTAGAGGTGCGATGTCTCAGGCACACACTCTATTGCCTGGTTAAAAGAAAGGAGACTATGGGCCCTTCTGTCAAAATAATTCCTGCTTCCACTTCTGATTGTCTTTCATTTTCCATATGGTTTCATTGTCATGAGATTTCAGCACATTATCAGTGATTGTTAAAATTACATCTGAGCCTTCTTTCTATTTACAGCTGAGCTGTAGAAAAGCCATTCTCCAGAGGTGTAATTCAGTAAACCAATAAAAAGTGTATGTCAATCACCCCATTGTTAAAAGTCTTTTTCGTGAGGATCTTTACTGTCTGCATTGACCATAAGCAGGCAAAATAAAGCCTGACTCCAGTCCGACAAGTCTTTTGATCCAGCCTGAGGCCCACCCACCACAACCCAGAGGAAGGCTCTCTATCTACTGCACCCCAAGGCTCAAAATGGCTGGCAGCTCACACTGGGGGGCGGGAGGGGAGAGACTTTGCACGCTGTCCCTGCCCCCAGGCTAATTATCACAGTTCCTATTGGCCAGAGAGTGGCACATAGAGGGAAGTCTCTACTTGTCTTGAGTAGTCTGGGGCTGCGGCAGGCAGGGAGCCTGCCCCGGAGTCCGTGTTGGGATCCTGGCTGGGAGCCACCTAAGTTAAGCATCTCCTGGACAGAACCTTCCTCTGGACCCCACTCCCGATCACCATCCAAACACTCTGCATCCCTCCTTCCTCCAGTCACAATTCACTCCCAGACCCTGCACCCTCTTCTGCATCCCTCTCCCAGATCAGAATCCTCTCCTGCACCCATATCCCTTCCCAAACCCTGCACCCCAAACCCTTGCCTCAGGTCACAACCTCCTCCTTCACCCAAACTCCCTCTCAGACCCCACACCGTTTCCTGCATCCCAGTCTCCTAGCCTGAGCTCCCTTCTGCACCCAAACTCCATCCTAGACCCCGCACCTCTTCCATACAAAAGTGCGGCCCTTGACCACTTATAATCTTGGAGTGACCCTCCCCCATCAAAAATTATTGCCCATCCCTGGCCTACGCAAGGGGGTAATTTGGACTTGATGTTTTAGGTTAAAAAAAATCCCTAAATTGCCTAAAATCTGCACTGGAAAATGGTGGCTCATATCACTGAAGATGTCATCTGGAATTCCATGCCAGCAGCTCTACCTGTTAACATGGCTTGTATTTCAAGCATGAAAAGTAGTTTCCTACAGCATTCTCAATGTTGTGATTGATCGATGGCCAGCATAGCACTCCTCATTCTTGTTTGCACTTTTCAATTCTTAAATTATCATTGGGGATCTTCTTTCTGAAGGCTTCTTGGAATTACAAGCTTTATGCTCATGAAAATCACCCCATCTATCATAGCAAGTTCGGGTCTACAGTTCCAATAGTCTCTTACACTTGGATAGCAACTGCTAATTTCTTCATGACAGCCTTTAACTATCACTTTTTGAAGAATCCCCAACGATTGTTCTTTCTCTGTGTTCCTTGTTATTTGTTGCCAGTTTTTGGTTTGCTACAGGAATTGACTTTACAATCAAAGCTACCTAGGCTTGTATTTCTGTCTCTGGTTTCATAAGGAGAATCACCACTTTGGAATGTGCATCTGTAGAAGAAGTGAATTTACTGGATATGCAGGTCACAACAATCATATTTTTGTTGTTTTACCATCATACTCTGAATTCTTAAGATACAAGACTTTGGTAGCATTATCTGGTGAGTCCCTGAATGACTGTATCTGGCTGTCAATATATTGATCAGATTGCTCAAAACCTAGTAATATTCCTAAAAGTTGTTTCTCAATCTGTGCATATCCAATTTCCACACCAGTCAGTGATTTGGATGCATAAGCCAGAGGTTACCAATGATCACTGTTTCTGTAAAATAAAATACACAATTTGCGTAGCTCAAATTGTGTATCTTATTTCGATCTACGGTGCAGTATAGATGCACCCTTTATGTGTAGCTAGCTATTATTTTACTCCACAGTAACTAAGGAACTTGCCCATTCTGTCGGCTCCTCAATTTTTTATATTAGTTGCGCTGTTTCCATCCTTGCACGCTCAGTTGTGAGGTCATCACAGAGTGCACATGGCACCTTTCTACATGGGATGTTAATGGGACATGCCTGCTTGTTTATCTGGATTTTATGTTCACCCCAACAGCAACCCAACCCTTGAAACACAGGAATGTCTAATAGACAGGTTCAGTAGGATCTGGGAGTGAGTGCACCTGTTTTACCAGACTGAACTTTTCACAAGTGGCCAGGCCTAAAACTGATGCCAGCTGCTGTAGTACTTTAATGAACTGAAGTCTGCACACGGTGTTTTTATATTAGATGCTAGCAATGCACCTCCCTTTCAATGGTAGATTTGTTCCAGAATAACTAGTTACTTTTATTTTTGTTGGTCCCCATTTAGGTCTGAGTTTCAGTCTCTCATAATCTTGTTCAGTAAGAATACGGACCTGAACTCCTCTGTCCAGTTTGAGCAAAATAATTATTTTTCTCATTTCATTGGCAGAATTCTGGCCCCCTCATCAGTTCTGTTTGATTCCAGCTCATTTACCTGAGACTCCTCAACCAGGCTGTTATTAACTGCACACACTTGCCTTTTCTGCATTTGGGATCAGCAGCATCTTGCAAAATGATTGTTCCCACCTTTATGTCACCCAAAGGCAAACCACTGTTGGGGGCAGTGTTGTAATCTACACTTTCCAAATAACCATCTGTACCCTGTCTCCCACAGGCAGTTACTTTCATAGCAAGAAGTTCCATTCTTTTTTGGCTCTCTCCTTTTGTATTGAATATGGCTATGTCTAGACTGCAGGCTTCTTTCGAAAGATGCTCTTTCGAAAGCATCTTTCGAAAGATCGCGTCTAGACTGCAGGCGGATCTTTCGAAAGAAAAATCCGCTTTTTCGAAAGAGAGCACCCAGCGAGTCTGGATGCTCTCTTTCGAAGACGGCCTCTTTACATTGAAGAACGCCTTCCTTCGAAAGAAGAACTTTCGAAGGAAGGCGTTCTTCCTCGTGAAACGAGGTTTACCGCCATCGAAAGAAAAGCCGCGTTCTTTCGAAATAATTTCGAAAGAACGCGGCTTGAGTCTGGACGCAGGGGAAGTTTTTTCGGGAAAAGGCTACTTTTCCCGAAAAAACCCGAGTCTGGACACGGCCTATGTGAATAACCCTTTATGCTCTTTGACTTGTGCTTTCACCGTTTCTGCTGTCCAAAATATCTCGATAGCTTTTCCAAAGTGAAACCACTCCTGTACGGAGCAGTCTCACCACATTATTGTTAATGCAAGTGATCTTGTCTATGACCAGAGACTTTGTTATGCACCACAGTCACACATCCTATTGAACCCCCTTAATTCTGTGACATATTGCTCTATGGGGTCATCAGCTTTATGCCTGTCTGTAAAAAAAAAAGAAAAAGTATCTCTCAAAGGCCTCATTTCTTTTTGACATGCAATGTTTCCTCAGATTTGATCACTATTTTACTTAACTTCACATTTTTAACTTCTTCAAACTTAAGTTGTTCTAAATGTCCAATGACTCCTCTCCAACCACATACAAATAGATTGAAGATTTCACTTGTTACCCTCACAATTGCTGCAGCCCAGAGACAATGACTTCCAGATTGGCCCCCTGCTCCATGCTACACCCTGGCCCCCTCAACTCTTTTCCCCAATGCCCAGCCTCTTCCCACTCCTGCTCTGCCCCCTATCCTGAATGTGCCCCATATTCAGTTGGTGCCTCTCTGGGGGGAGAGCACAATCGAAAGGACAAGTTGCCTGCGCCCAGACCTAGTGTCACCGTGCTCTCCCTACCCCTTGGTACCCGCTGCACCTACCTCTCAAAATCCTATATTCATAATACAGTCCATATGAGGGAGCCTCTCTAAATTGTAATCTTTCACAAACATCTCTACACACTGAACACTAAGCAAAGATTTTCAATAAGCTCTCCACAGTGATGCCTAAGTCTTTTTCCTGAGTAGCTGGAGTTGATTTAGAATCTGGCAATATATGTTGGTAGTTCAGATTATGTCTTTCAACTTTGTGTTTGTCCATGATGAATGTAATGAGAGTGCCAAGTAATCTTTAATGGACACCTGTGGCCAGATTGTCAGTTTTGCAACTTACCCAAACCACAAAGCATCCAACAGCACCTTCTAATGTCATGGTGGAATGCTGGTTCAATAGTAAACCAGAAGGATGACAGTGATTGTTAAGAGTCAAACAATTTTTTAATTTAAATGGGGTAACTCTTTATAAGAAGACATTTTCTATGAACAAGAGCTTATGAAATGCACAATGGCAGAGCAAAGGTACCTTTGAATCTGGATCTATGATTCTAGGATCCAGGATGGCAGTGGCTCCATTGGCAAAATGTCTTTTCTCTCATTACTATAGATTACATAGGGAGGCTGGCAAATTTTAAGAGTAGAAGGCAAGGACCTCTCTGAAATCACAGGTCTGTCCTTTACCTGACATTGAGCCAGGAACCAGTCCAGATCTGAACTTCCATCAAGTCTGAAATGGGACATTGTTTGGATTGGGTTCTGCTTTGATACAATCAGCTGGTAGAATAACTCAGTAGAAACACAAAAGAAAACAATTCAACATTTTCATTAATAATGTTGATAATGGCATGAGAAGTGTGCCAATACAATTTGCAGATGACATAAGCTTCGAGGAGTTGCAAGTACTTGAGAGGATTGGGTTAGAATTCAAAAGGACCATGACAAATTGAAGAAATGGCCTGAAATGAACAAGATGAAATGCAACAGGGCCAGTGTATTTATCTGTCTGAATGTCTTGCTTACAGGCAGAGGGCAATGACAGTGTATACATATAAGGTAAACAAAGCCATCATGCTCAACAAGCAGGGGAGAAGACCATTCAGCACCCATAGCCAGTGACAGAATCTGCATTCCCGGGAAGCCTTCCTGGCTCTTGAGGCAGAGACAATGAACTCTGAGAAATATACGAGCAGCAAAAATACCTTTGAGTTATCCACCAGTGTCCCCTCACTAAGTACAGCAGAGCTACTCAACACGCAGCCTGCAGTGCAGTTTGTGTTTAAGTGGGGCTCAACACATGGCCCGCAGGTGGAATCCTTTGAACATGGCCTTCACTGGGAACATGCTCCACAATGGTAAGGCATCTCCCAGGCAGGGTGAGCACTGAATGATGCAAGCAGACGGGCTGGCTGGAACAGACGGGTATAGGGTGTTTCTAGACCCCAGAGAGGAGATTCCAGGAGCACCGGGTCATTGTGGGAAGTGCTGGCTGCTTAGCCTTGCGGACAGAATCTGAGAGGTGCAGACTGGCTTTCACTGGCCATGTCTGGGTCCGGCACTGCAGTTTAACGCTTAATCTTTGTATTCCTGCCCATCAGTGTGAAAGAAGCTATTTGCAAATATATGCAACCACACTTAAGTTGCAGACCTCTGCATGTGCTGTGAGTTTCATTGTGGCCCCTGGGGCTTCCAAAGTTGAGTGGCCCTAGAGAACAGCATCCTTGGAGCCTAGGAAAGTTAGTTCCCCTAGTCTGGAGGGGCTACTGACGCTGGTAACTTGGTGTAAATAAGAAAACTGCTTAGGCAAAGATTGTAGTTTGCTAAAATTAAGTTTTAGTCACTAGAAAGTATGTTTTGTTTTGTACCATACCTGACTCTTTTATTCTTGCTTAGTAACACACACATCTCTGTTCTTTGTTAATAAACTTATTTTATGACAAAACAATTTCAGTGCTATGAATACATAAAATGTAAATCTTCAGCTAACCTAACAGGCTGGTGTGTACTTTGTCTCTTCGGAGGCAGATAACTGAAGAAGTGGGCTGTGCCCACGAAATTTCATGATACTATCTACATGTTTTGTTAGTCTTTAAAGTGCTACCAGACTATTTGTTGTTTTTTAAGTTTATCCTGTACAGACTAACTCTTCTACCCCTCTGAAGCAACTAATTTCTGTGGGTGTTCAGTGAGAGAAAGTGGACTGTGCAGGGGCAGGTCTTTGGGGAACTCAGAAACACAGTTCACTGGTTGTTACTTGCACGGTCAGATTTAGACTGGCAGAATCTTGAACAGTTTGCTGGCCAGGCAGACAGGCTGGTGTGTCAGTTCCCTGACAGACAGCTTGGCAGCTGTAGAGCTCTCACTCTTATTAAGGCAGAGGGATAACAGTTCTGGGCAGGGGCACTGACAGCCTCTGTGAGCCTCTGGGTAGGGTGTGGGAGGCCAGCTCCATGCTCCCAGAAGGGACAGGGCCTCAGGCAGAAAGGTCAAGAAAAGACCAGCTAGCCCTCTGCAGCACCTGGAGTGCACCACTCTGTCCCTCCCCACTCAGAGCCACCCAGAGCATGCAGTGCAGTGCTAAAGCAGCATATTAAAGGGGCCAGGGCTTTGGCTGTTAATGCAGTCTCGGGCCCCTTGGAATCACTGGATGACAGGGCAACTGTCCCTTTTATCCCCCATCGGCAAGTCTAGTTATGGGTGTGCTGAATACAACAACATCACAAACAGCCAACAATGTCTTCTCCTTAAGATGTAAGACTTATAACCTTGTTTGATGGGGACCAAATACAGTCTCACTTCTAGAAGGGATGTCAAGATTCAGCCGTAGATGTAGCTTATCACAAGTTGCTCTGCGTTAGCTGAGAGAATGGAATACTGGGTCTAAATCTCCAATGGAAACAGAGCCGGAGTTTGTAAAAAAAAGCAATGTTTTTTCATAGGGAAATAACATTTTTATTACATATTTTAATGGAAAATATTCATTTTGCTGTGTTATAAATTGAAATTTCTGTTTTGAGTTGGTTCCCAAAACCTTGGTGGGGAAATAAAAAATGGATTTTTTTTATTTCCACCTTTCTCATTCCTGCCTTTTTACTCCCAATTTTATGTGACTGTGAGAATGAATGACGTCTAAGTATTCCTTCTATTTCTTTCTCCTTTTTCTACTATTCATTAAGGTTCAGATCCTGTAAATATTTTTGCACCTACTTAACTTTACTCTCAAGTTGATTTTGCCCATTAGTAAAGTTAAGCGTGTCCCTAAATGTTTGCAGGACTGGGGCCTATCTTGCCAAAACTGCAACTCTTCCAAAATTGGGTAAAAGTGGCAAAGAAAAGTGCAGCTCTGCATTTTTTGAAAACTTACCCCAAATTTGAACAGTTAGAGAATGACAAAGCTACAGCATATCATTTTTCCTTTTGCTACTTTGTAACTTTTCTAAAACTGAAAGAATTTTGAACTATTACAGAGCAGCAGGGAATCAGACAGTAAGCATTATTAACTTAATTGCATTCATTGTCAAAAAGAGGGAAGGGGAGTTAAAGTATATACTGTAAATAAATAAAGAAGGAAAAGAAAAGAAAAGAGATGAAAATTATTTCAAACACTAAAAAACAAACACATTTCAAAATTCTCAACTAGCACTAATAGCTACCCTTTTACACTAGCTTAACCACCTACAACTTGTAGAGCTGGCATCAGAGGATGGTAGGGTGGGAGAGAAAGAGTGCTGAAGTGCTTTTTGCCTCTCCTCCTGCATTGGGCCTCCTGAGAGATGCAACACAGAATCTGGCCCTAGATAACTCTGTTCTCCTCTGTTCAGCACAAGGAACTGATTTCAAAAACAAGTTCACACGCATCTACACCATACATGCTGTTTGAATCTCACATGTAACACACACCCATGCACTTCAGAGACCATGCTTTTCTTCCCATCAGACACTTAACATCGCTATATATCCAGTAGCTTTTCATAGCAAATGGAACAAGTTTTGATGTAAAGTGTTACAACTTGATTTATTTGAACAAAACCCAGCTTGCAAACCAGAAAGTTTTATGATACAGTCAGTACCATGTTAGCTTGCAAGGGAAGATCTGTTATTACTAAATTAAATGGACTTAATCAGTTGATTTTACCAAATCTATACGATTATTACTGAGGCTAGGTGGATTATCACAGAGATATCATGTGACATGGCCAGCAAGTCAGAGAGAAGGAAATTAACTGAACTAGCTGCAGCACTCCAAATACTTGTTTAACATAATTTCACAGCCCATGCACAATTTGGAGGAGGACTATTAAGGCATTTTGAAATGACGGTGCAGATGCTCAACTAGTGGAAATACCAATTTACACCAGATGAATCTCTGGCCCAGCAGGTTTAGTTAATTGGACATGAAAAGCCCTGGGGTATCTGATGTATTGGGTTCCCACAAAAGATAATGAAACCAAAGCTGGTGAAAAGAGATACATGAACAGGTAGCAATTGTTTAGCAAGGGAAGGCAATGAGTATTTCAGTACAGTTCTTAGCCATGCATAGGAGGGTGGAGTGGCAGTAGCCATGTTCTGTACAGGCAGTCCCCGGGTTACATGGATCCGACTTACATCTGATCCCTACTTACAAACGGGGTGAGGCAACCCCGCACTAGCTGCTTCCCCCCAGCAGACCAGGGAAACGTGAAGCTAACGCCCCCCTCCCCCAGCAGACCAGGGAGACGCAGAGCGGCTTTTCTCAGCAGACACCTCAGCTTGAGAATAAAGGACTGAGGGAAGTGAGGTGTGGGAGAATAAAACTGAGCTCTGGAGAAATGTTTGGCTCGAGTTTCCCCTACAATATGTACCAGTTCCGACTTACATACAAATTCAACTTAAGAACAAACCTACAGTCCCCCTATCTTGTATGTAACCCGGGGACTGCCTGTAATTAATATGATTGAATACAAAAATACTTGCTCAGTAACAAGTTAAGAAAACAAAGTTAGCTTACTCCCTGTAAGTGGCTGCTAAACCCAAACAGAGACCAAAAAAAAAAAAAAACCAACCCCACACCACCAACCAGAGATTTCAACACAAGTCTCCAGTATGGTTATTGCTCTCCATAAGATGAAGACCAGGCCAGTAACATCGCTCTCCAAGTCCATCCTTTTCCATAGAGATAACCCAACACTTTGCTTGCTTCATCATATTTTAACCCTTACCTAATCTGTAACGTCTCAGACTGTGCAGCAACCAAAACTGTGTTATGTCTGGCTGGGTTTCAGGTTGGAGTGAATCAAAAACGGATGCTGGCTAGAATGAAGGGGATTCTCAGTGCTGAAGCCTTCTTCCTCCTGCTCATGTCAGTCTAGCAGCAATGCCAGCGAGAAACACCCGTGCTGCAAATACTGGGCTCTCCCAGTACTCTTACACACAGCAGGTGAAGCAGCCAGTCAGCTGATAGTCAGAGACCTTAACCAATGAGGACGCCGCAGGTGGAGAAACAGGAAGCCAAATACCCACCAGCCAGCAGGAACAGGCAGGTAGATCCTATTGCCCTGCCTGGGAGGACGCTCTCACAAAGGCTTGGATCCCGGGGCACTAAGGGGAATAACCACATGAAAACCACCCCCTCTCCCCGGGACATTTACTTGTTACGGGATCGGTGGCGAACCCAGCAAGGCACATTGTCTGAGGGGGGCTGCAGCGTCCGGAGTCTGGCAGGCGCGGAGACCAGCTCATTGCAGATCCCCTCTGCCCAGTGCTTGTTGTGCCTGGGAATCCGGATTGAAGTCACACGTGGAAACAGTCTCCGTTTGGTTACGTCACAGAGCGATTATACAGGCAGGGGTCCCTGCCCCAGCAAGCTCCAGGGCTGCGCTTGTACGGGCTCGGGGCTGACTTTTGCTGGTCGTACTGTGTGGGCACCGGATCTGGCTCAAACCACTGCTTTGCATGCTGATTTTTACCAGGGCTAGACACAGGCAGGGAAGGGTCCTTCAGGCCACTACGTGATGGGTGTTGTTGCTTCTAAACCTACCTTGCAAGGTGGCACCATTGACTTCTGCTTGGCAGATCTGGTCAGTGTTCGGGGGAGAGAACAGGGGAAACCCCTAACAAATCACAAATGCGGGATGTATCTGCCTTCCTGTTAAACTTCAGCTGGAGACTGCAGAACCTGTCGTGGACTGGGTGGGACTGCCACATAATGCCGTTGTGCTCAAACAGAGTAGTGAGTGGTTGGGATTAGGGTACAGGTCTGACTGAAACATAGATGGGGCAGCTGAAATCTCAGCAGAATAGCAACGTTGAACTAAAGACTTGGAGAGGCTGTAGGGCGCGAGTCCTGGACAGGGAGTCAGGTGACTTATTCTTGCCTCTATTTACTTGCTCTGTGACTTGATGAAAATCAGCGATAGGGAAAATGGCGCTTGGGCGAACTAGTATGTTGACACGCATGGTCCCTGCTGCCTCCTCCCCATCCATCCTCCCGTAGCCTATGGCCCCCTGCTGCCTCCCGCATCATTCCAGGGCTCTGTAGCGTCTTCCCTCCATTGCCCTGAGCCTTGCGCTCATAGAATCATAGAGCTGGAAGAGACCTCAGGAGGTCATGGAGTCCAGCCCCCTACTCAAGTCAGGACCAATCACAACTACAGCCTTGCACCAGGGGCCCTTATTCGAAGATAAGATAAGCAGACTCGTGTGAATCATACATTGCATCCCTATCCAAACACAGAGGAGTATTTTAACTTGTGTACAGAATCTGAAGACAGGTTTTGTTGCCAGCTGATGATACATTTTTCAATATGCATGCCATTGAATGCCCACTCCTGCTCCCAGACAGTTCAATGGTAAAACACACACAGAAGCAGGACTGAGCTTGAAATCTGCTAGTTATTTAACTGGGCAGTTTGCTTTTAGAGCTGGTCAGAAATTTTTCTGTTCGTGTTTGTTTTTTTTTTTAAGAAAAACACTAATTAAAAACCCAAGGTTGCATGAAAACATGTCTGCTGGAAAAGGTTGAGAGAGTTCCTCAGACCAGAATGGAACCTCTGATCAAAGTGAGCAAGTAAAACCCCAAGCATCCATCAGCTCAGTGTTTAGAGTACTCAGCTAGCCTGGAGAACTAGGTTCAAGTCTCCCCCTCAAATGAGACAAGCAGTAATTTGAAGTTGGATCTCCTGTAACCAAGGTGAATGCCCTAATCACAGGCTGTAGACTCAATCTCTCTTTCTTGCTATGGCCCAATTAATTTACTTAGTTATACAAAGTGGAACAACTCCAAAAGGAAAGATTGGCTCATAGCCTAGTGTTTAGGGTGCTGTATCCTGTTGGATAGATTTATAATGACTAAGGCCAAGTCTACATTAAAAACTTTTGTGAGCAAATAACATTAGTTAGAGGTGTGATTTTTTTTAACATTGCTATACTGACAAAAGCACTGGTGTAGATGCAGTTATATTGGCATAAAAGTACTTTTGCCAGTATAGTTTATTTAGTTCACTTTTTTTTCTTTGCTGGCATAAGCTGTGCCTATTCTATGAGGATTTTGGCAGTATAAGACTTTTAAGTGTAGTCCAGGCCTAAGTATAATCTAAGAATTTAAATTACTAGAATGCTCCATTCTGACTCTTCCCAAATCCTTCTAGCTGTTTCATGGGATATGGGATCTCTCCTAATCACCATACAGCACACCACATGTAGGGTTAGCATGGTCTGATTTTTCTTTCTATGGCTTACAGATGAGTGGCTTCCTGGGCAAGTGTTGGCCATGCAATGTGACTGATGACTGTTAACATTGCTGCTTGGATTGATGGTAACTCCATAAAGTATGTTTATATGTGAATATATTTATTTTGCCATATTTTTCAGGACTGACACATAGCAGAGGGAATTTGTATTAGAGTATTTGCTAAGTTTGTACTGCCATCACCTCATAATAATCTTCTGAAGGCAATTCCCCTGGTGGGGCTCAGATGTCTGAAATTTGTTTTTGTGTCACTGTTGTGTATTGTCAGGTGAAAAACTAGCAATTATTTCCTCCGGTGTTCAAGGGGTTTAACAAACATGTGGACGTGTTGCTCTTACTAAGCTTTGGTTTGTACTTATTAACCCTGTCTGTGGATTATTCAATGAAACCCAACAAACTGTAAATTAAGGCAAACATAATTTTAAATTAAGAAAATACATCATAATGCAACTCAGGAGTAGAGCTAGTTGTTCAATGTATTTCTCAATGGAAAATTTCAGAACAAAACAATAACAATGAAAAATGTTGATTAAAGATGTGCCTCACAGGAATTCTAATTAAATTGCCTGACTGCCCAGGCTCTTCTGTGGGGTACTCCCTAACTGAACTACATTTCCCATAATGCACCATAGTCTCCCACTCTTGCTGAATCACTACCATGCATCACTACAGTTTCCTGGCAACAGGGTATCCCAGCAACCTCATATGGCTGTGTCGCCCACCCTACAGAAAAGAAAGAGAACATGAAGTATATCTACTACAACTCCCATGAAGCAATTCAGGAACATTTCTAAATCAGCAAGCTTTAATTCTTTTTGGCCAAAAAGACTTTTTGGGTATTTGATTTTTTTGACCAAAAAGGAGACAGTTCATAAATTATGTGGATTAAATGACGGCATAGAGAGTACACTTACAATATTTGTGGATGTTAGCTAGCTCAGAGGCATTGCAAATACTTAGGAGGACAGGATTAAAATTGAAAAGGGTATGGACAAATTGGAGAAATGGTCTGAAGTAAAGACGATGAAATTCAATATGGACAAATACAAAATACTCCACTTAGGAAGAAACAACCAATTGTGCATGTACAGAATGAAAAATGACTGCTTAGGAAGGAGTGCTGCCACAGGGAATTTGGAGGATCATAGTGAATTACAAGTTAAATGTAAGTCTCAGGCCCATATGCAGGAATTTCTGGGGTGTGTGTGCTTTTTTTGTAAATATGGACTGCAAGGCAGAGCCGGCCCAAGCTACGGGCTGATCAGGCTACCGCCCAGGGCACCCAGGCAGGGGTGGCACCGCACATGCTCCGCGTGCCCGGGGGTGGGGCCAAACATGCACCGGGCTCCTGAGGACAGGGCTGTGCATGCATCACACTCCCAGGGGCAGCACCATGCTCCCAGGGCGCACAAATTGCTTGGGCTGGCCCTTCTGCAAGGGTGTGAATGCACCTCCTGTGGTCCCTCAAGTAAGTGGGGAAATAAGCCCCAGCTTTCCCTTGGCCGGCCAGAGCATGGCAGAGGGAGGCTCGGGCATCATGCTGCTCCTGCCTTCCCCTCGCTGGCTGTATCATGTTTACTTGAGAGAACATGAAGATTGCTTTTGCACCTACCCCTGCATATGGGCCTGAGTCTACAGCGGAATACTGTTGCAAAGCGCACGCGCGCATACACACACACACACACTACTCCCCTCCCCCCAGCACCATTCAGGGATGTATTAGCAAGAGTGTTGTAAGCAAGACACAAGAAGCAGCTTATATACTTGATCATAAACCGAATTTTTTCAGTTAAAAATGATGCAGTAAAAACCAGAGGTCAGATTATGAATGGGTCATTACGTTTTACCAATTTTTTTAACTTGGCGTGGGGGCAGTTGTTGTACTGTCAGTGTTCAGTGACATCTGCTCAGGGTTGTCCCGGTGTGCTTCTGACAGGACCTCTACTCTGACAGTGATGATAAACTTACAGCTGCATGTGTCAATATCAGTGCTCCCTTTATCTAGAGTGTTAGACCCCATGCACTTGGGTCAACACGGGAGATCTCTGAGAGCCCCCAGAAACAACAGATGCAGGCAAGGTTTGAAATCAATTATGCAGGTTTATTGTCAAATGCAAAGCTCTAACAGTTGGTAGCAGAAATTCCCAATGCTACACCACTGTGCATTTGGCCCACGTTGACAATGTACCAACAAATAGCAGGCCTATTATCGAATAACAGATATTAACAGCGGTTAGTCAGAGTTAAGCCACTGTGCGTTCTGTAAGTCTAGGCAATGACACCTGCTGTTCAGGTGCCTAGGGCGCCCTCCTCTCCTCCCAGGTCGGTCGGAGAGTACCCTTTGCAGTGTCCTTTTATAAATAGGTACAAACAACTTACATCACTTCTTATGTATCAAGGTGCCACCCTTAAAAATATTAGGTTGACACCCCCTGACGTACCTAGATACAACCAATTATCTTGTACATGGTGGTTTAATCAAAACATCCCTATCCCCCTATGCTGTCATCCTGACCCTGTGCTGAACCTGGGTCAGTATGTCCCTGTTATCTATGGGAAGTATACTGGTACCGAGATGTTTCTGCAGAGAGATGTTCTGTTACCATCCTCCTGGAATGTTTACGTGCATGGCCTGTACCTAGTACCTCCAAGGTATGTGTATTTCTGTAATATCAGCAGCCCTGTTCTTGCCAAGTTTCTGTGAGCAGGACCTGTCTTTTGCTCACAGCTTAGCTTTGCTTTATGTTAGCAAAGCATTGACTGTTGTTCAGGCCTTAGGCCTCACACCAGGCCTCCATTGTCAGGCTCTCTGATTACTATAGGTGTCATCACACTTCAGTTTCCAGCACAGCACGCTGGGATGTTTTATGTACCTGAGGTATCTGCAGGTTCAGAGCTCCTCAGCCCCCAATGGCTGCTGTTTGCCATTCTGGGTCAACAGGACTGGCAGGAAGTGGCAGATAGCATGTCTCTTGGACCACACTAATTCCTGCAGCTCCCATTGGCTGGGAACATCGAATAGCAGCCAATGGGAGCTGAGACGCCTGTGCTTGCAGATGCTGCAGGTAAACAAAATGTCCTGACATGCCAATGGCTGATGAGCTAGGACTGGAAGTTTGCAAACCATAAGTTGGCTTATGAATGAGTCATTGAGATGTTTACCATTTTTTTAACTTGGGGTGTTGGCTTATGAACAAACAGGTTTATGATCAAGTTTTTATGCTAATTTTTCTGCTGTACTCCATGCTGTTAAGACCTCAGTGGGAGTATTGTGCCTGGTTTGGCAGGATGGGAAAAAAGATGTGGATAAACTGAAGGAAGTCCAGAGAAGAGCAACAAGAATTATGAAAGGTCTAGAAAATGTGACCTCTGAGAAAAGACTGAAAAATAATTGGCTTTGGTAGTTTCAAGAAGAGAAGATTGATAGGGAACATGATAACAGTTTTCAATTACATAAAAGGTTGTTACAAGGATGAGGCTGAAAAATTGTTCTCCGTCTTGTCTGAGGATAGGAAAAGAAGAAATGGGTTTAAATTGCAGCTAGTGAGGTTTAAGTTTGACATTGGGGAAAAAAATTCCTAACTGTTGGGGCAATTAAGCACTGGAACAAATTGCCTGAGGAATATCCATAATTGGAGGTTTTTAAGAATAGATCAGACAAGCACCTGTTAGAAATGGTTTAGTTCATTGTTTCCTTGACTAGTTTGTGGACTAACACTGGTCCTTGACATCTCTCAGACACAGTTTAAGAAAGCAGTAAGTCCCTGATAGCAAAAAGGTTGAAAACCACTCATCTATTAGACAATCTTTCTATTACGCGACCACCGTTCTTGTCTGTCTGTCATGGGATTTTCAACATGCCCCTCCTGTGCACGCACCAACGCAGCCACCCCACCAGCTCCTGCAGGCATTCTCTGCCGCTGCCTGCCCTCCCCCGCCAGCCTGACCGTGGAAGCCACCGAGAGAGCTGCAGGACCCTGGGTAGGTGGGAGGAAGGCGGTTGCATGGCCCGGCCCGCCACCTCGCCCCCCCCCTTTGCCAACCTGACCCCTCCCCCTGACACTTGCTTTCCGGAGTGTTAACTCTCCACCTCCCAGCCCCGCAGCACCCAAGGGATGGGTTGCTCTGTGCGATAGGCGGGGGCAAAAGGGTGTGGAGCATCTCTGAGAGGGCGCCCTTCACCCCGGCATTGGTGTGTGATGTAAGGGGCTGGCCAGACCAGACCGGTCAGATCCCTTTTCGAGCTGGAGCATGGTGGAGGATCAGGCCCTACAGCCACGAGTTCATCCTCAGTTTCTTCCCATCGCATGATACTTCAGCGGAGTACAGCAGCCCCCGGGGTAGGCATCAGCCCCAGAGCCAGGAGGACAGCAGCCCCAGAGTTGGGTGGAGGGCAGCAGCCCTAGAGTGTATGTGTATGTGAAGACAGCAATCCCAGAGCTGGGGAGCAGCAGCCACGGAATGGGAGAGCAGCAGCCCGGGGAAGGAGCAGTTCCACAGTATGTGGGGGAGACAGCTGCCCCAGAGCTAGGGTGGGAGGGGCTGCAGCCCCAAAGTTGGAGGAACAGCAGTTCTGGAGCCAGAGGGAAAATAGCCCCAGAAGTGGTTGGGCAGCCGCAGAGCCATTGTGACAATAGTTCCAGAGCCGGGGGACACCCCAGAGTTGGGTGACAGCAGCTCCAGAGCTCGGGTAGCAGTAGCTCTGGAGCTGGCCCAGAATCAGGGTAACAGCAACCCAAGAGCTGGGGAGGGGGAACAGCAGCCCCTTGCCAGCCTTAAGAAGTCAAGCGCTGTTTTTGAACAATTTTTTAAAATGCTCATAGACTCTAAGGTCAGAAGGGACCATTATGATCATCTAGTCTGACCCCCTGCACAGTGCAGGCCACAAAATCTCACCCACCCCTCCTAGAATAATCCTCTCACCTATATCACAGATATTGAAGCCTTCAAATACTTTGAAGACCCCAAGATGCAGAGAATCCTCCACCTGTGATCTGTACCCCATGCTACAGAGGAAGGCGAAAAACCTCCAGGGCCTCTGCCAATCTACCCTGGAGGAAAATTCCTTCCCGACCCCAAATATGGCGATCAGCTAAACCCTGAGCATGTGGGCAAGACTCATCAGCCAGACACCCAGAAAGTTCTCTATAGTAACTCCTATCATCCCTCCATTGACCTATTTCCCACTGATAATGAATGGTCAATTAGTTACCAAGATCATGTTATCTCATCAAACCATCCCCTTCATAAACCCATCTAGTTTAATCTTGAAACCAGATAGATCTTTTGCCCCCACTACTTCCCTTGGAAGGCCGTTCCAGAACCTCACTCCTCTAATGGTTAGAAACCTTCGTCTAATCTCAAGTCTAAACTTCCTACTAGCCAGCTTATATCCATTTGTTCTTGTGTCCCCATTGGTATTAAACTTAAATAATTCCTCTCCCTCCCTGGTATTTATCCCTCTAATATATTTTAAAAGTACAATCATGTCCCCCCTCAGCCTTCTTTTGGTTAAAGTAAACAAGCCAAGCTCCTTGAGTCTCCTTTCATAAGACAGGTTTTCCATTCCTCGGATCATCCTAGTGGCCCTTCTTTGTACCTGTTCCAGTTTGAATTCATCCTTCTTAAACATGGGAGACCAGAACAGCACACAGTATTCCAAATGGGGTCTCACCAATGTCTTGTATAATGGCACTAACACCTCCTTATCCCTACTGGAAATACCTCGCCTAATACATCCCAAGATCGTATTAGTCTTTTTCACAGCCATGTCACAATGGCGGCTCATAGTCATTCTATAATCAACCAGGACTCCGAGGTCCTTCTCCTCCTCCGTTACTTCCAACTGATGTGTCCCCAGCTTATAACTAAAATTCTTGTTATTAATCCCTAAATGCATAACCTTACACTTCTCACTATTAAATTTCATCCTATTGCTATCACTCCAATTTACAAGATCATCCAGATCTTCCTGTATGATATCCCGATCCTTTTCTGAATTGGCAATAGCTCCCAACTTTGTGTCATCCGCAAATTTTATTAGGACACTTCCACTTTTGGTGCCAAGATCAGCAATAAAAAGATTAAATAAAATTGGCCCCAAAACTGATCCCTGAGGAACTCCGCTAGTAACCTTCCTCCAACCTGACAGTTCACTTTTCAATATGACCCGCTGTAGTCTCCCCTTTAACCAGTTGCTTATCCACCTCTCAACTTTCATATTAATCCCTATCTTTTCCAATTCAACCAATAATTCCCCATGTGGTACTGTATCAAATGCCTTACTAAAGTCGAGGTAGATTAGATCCACTGCATTTCCTTTATCTAAAAAATCTGTTACTTTCTCAAAAAAGGAGATCAGGTTGGTTTGGCACGATCTACCTTTTGTAAAACCATGTTGTAATTTGTCCCAATTGCCATTAGCCTCAATGTCTCTAACTACTTTCTCCTTCAAAATTTTTTCCAGGATCTTACATACTACAGATGTCAAACTAACAGGCCTATAGTTACCCGGGTCGCTTTTTTTCCCTTTCTTAAAAATCAGAACTATATTAGCAATTTTCCAGTCAAATGGTACAACCCCTGAGTTTAGAGATTTATTAAAAAATTTTGCTAATGGACTTGCAAGTTCATGTGCCAGTTCCTTTAATATTCTTGGATGAAGATTATCTGGGCCCCCCGATTTACTCCCATTAAACTGTTCAAGTTTGGCTTTTACCTCGGATATGGTAATATCTACCTCCTTATCTTTAGTCCCATTTGTTAATTTACCATTATCCCTAAGCTCTTCATTAGCCTCATTAAAGACTGAAGCAAAGTATTTGTTCAAATATTGGGCCATTCCTAGATTATTCTTAACCTCCACTCCATCCTTAGTAATTAGCGGTCCTACTTCTTCTTTGTTTGTGTTTTGCCTATTTATATGGCTATAAAACCTTTTACTATTGGTTTTAATTCCCTTTGCAAGGTCCAACTCTACCTGACTTTTAGCCTTTCTCATTTTATCCCTACATGCTCTAACCTCAATAAGGTAACTTTCTTTATTGATCCCTTCCATTTTCCACTCCTTATATGCTTTCTTCTTTTTCTTAATCACCTCTCTGAGATGTTTGCTCATCCAGCTTGGTCTAACACACCTGCCTATAAATTTTTTCCCTTTTCTAGGGATACAGGCTTCTGACAGCTTCTGCAACTTTAACTTAAAATAATTCCAGGCCTCCTCCACTTTAAGATCCATAATTTCTTTAGTCCAATCAACTTCCCTAACTAATTTCCTTAATTTACTAAAGTTAGCCCTTTTGAAATCAAAAACCCTAGTTGCTGTGTTGGATCAAATCCAGCCAGTGTTTTTCTCTGATTTTTTAGTGGAAACACACTACATTTAAGACCAAAAAGTCTCTCTCTCTCTCTCTCTCTCTCTATATGCACACACATAAACTTTCTAAAAAGACAGTCTTTCTAAAAGTGCACCAAAAGAGTAAAAATAAAGCTTTCAGCTACCAATTTAGGAGAAAGATTGGATGGCTAACAGTTAGCAAGTACCTTAAATTGTACTTAGCCATCCAATCTTTCTCCAAAATTGGTAGCTCAAAACTTTGTTTTTATTCTTTTGGTGCACTTTTAGAAAGATTGTCTTTTTAAAACAAATTTTATATATTTTTTTTGTCTGTTAAGTTTGGGGTGTTGAGTCTCAGATCTCTTTGGCTTGGGGAGTTGAGTCTCAGAGCCACAGCATCTGGGATCTGGTGCGAGCTGGGACTGCTGTGTCCCAGCTCATGTCGGGTCCCCCACTGCTGCCCTGCCTTTTAGATCCTGTTCATAAGCCAACCCCTGCTTTTCACAGTGGGATTTTTTTCCCCAAAAAAGTCAGCTTATGGACTAGTATATATGGTAGTTTTTAAAGTAATGTTAGTGGAAGTGATGGCTCTTGCAGAAGTTGTTAAAACACGCATTAATGTGTTTGCTTTACCATCTACCCCACCCTATTATCTTTCATTCAGGATAAAAAGTTTGACTCTTTCCTGATGCCAGCCTCCATTGCCCACTTGTTTATTACTTAGTCCTGTCTTGAGCATAGGTGCTGCAACTAGGGGTGCCAAGTGGTTTCCATTACATACAGGGTTTACAGGTTGATGTAAAATGGCTCTTAGTACCCCCATTATACTAATTGTTCCAGCACCCTGTCCTTAAGTGCAGGAAACTGGACTCGATGACCTGTTGAGGTTGCTTCCAGTCCTCTACTACTATCATTCTATAATTCTTGTGAAAAGGAAAATGGTTGTGTTGAAAACCCAGGTTTCTGTTTAAAAAGAGCAGGTTGGATGGAAAATTTCCAGTCAGTACTACTAATGACCTAAGTTACTGTAAGCTGCATATGCACTCAAGGAATGCAAGGAATGGAGAAGGGCCGCCCCAACCCCAAAACACATATGCATGAACACACACATTACGCTGGTGGCCAGAGGAAGGATGGCACCAGGTACCTTTCCCCCAACCCAAACAAAACAGTGGCCCAGCCCTTGACCTCCCCCGTCACATCTCCATACTGGTGCACATAATAAAATTCATTCTGCTCAAGGATGGGAAAAATTAGAGGGAACACTACTAAGGACCCTATTTTTGAAAATAAAATGTCCTCTCAGCTCATGGTAACCACAGCCTGCAGTTCTTAAGTGCAGAGTAATTTCCATGCCAGGGCCATATCAGACCTTAGCAAAGGCTCAGACACCAGAAAATCAGTAGGTAGAAGAGGTAGAGGTGCTACAATGCAGCTGTAATTGCAACAAGGTACCTTAGGCAGCTTGTGTAGCTCATAGGTGGTACTTCAGAGCAGAAAGGGGTTTGGCTTAGATAAGCATGGAATATGCTGATTCAGCATATTCCATGAATAGCTTCTGCTGGTGGGGCACCTGGAGATTCAGTGGCAGATGAAAGCTGTGACACAATGCTGGCAGAAACCCACTCTAAACCTGTGATGTGGAAGACAGGTCAGTTGAGGTCAGTTGCCTCCAGAAAATAGCCTGTTGGATGCAGGACGATGTGCCACTAATGGTGAATCCAGCCTGCATTTTATTAGAAGTTGCTAGATACAGCAATTACCATTATCTCGTCTTCTGTGTAATTCACCACTTATTTTCTAGGAGTCTGCAGTCTACAAAACAGCTCCCATTTTGAGAGACAGAATAGAGGCAACATCTCATACAAGAGACACTGTGTTTGCTCTTACTCATGATCTCAGACAAGTTATTTTCCCTCTTTGTGCCTCTTTTTCCATTTTATTATATTAGCTTGTAAGCTCTTGGGATCAGGGTCTATCTCCTACCATGTGATTATACAGCTCTTAGCACAATGGGACCCCCAATTGCAGCAGTATTGTCCAAGCGCAACTATAATGCAATTGATAATAATAATGGAGACATTACATTAGTTCTTTCTTGCTTTGCTGTTTTCCCCCTCAATAGAAAGTAAGGCTGTGGTTCTGCATGGTGAATCATAGAAATGTGAAGGGCTCATCTAATCCATCCCTCTTTGCTAAAGCACAACTAACTAAACCTAGACTACCCCAACAAGTGTTTGTCCAACCTGCTCTTAAAAACCTCCAATCATGGGGATTTCACCACCTCCGTTGGTAACCAATTCCAGTGCTTGGCTTATTAAAAGCCTTCTGCCTATGAGTATTCTATTGAATTCCAGTCAAGTCATCTCATGTCACTAGGGCCTTGATACTGCACTCAGACCCAATGATGGCAGGCCTCCACACCCTGTCAGCCCACTGAAGTCAATGGTGCTACACACAAGTGCAAGGTTCCAGCTTGCAGATCCAACAACTAAAAGCATGGTTGCTCTCTGTGTATGGGGGAAGACCATAAGGTCAGCCCTATGGAGGGTTTGTGTGCATGGACAATGAGATGCCAAAATCAAAAGAGATTATAGCCTTATTAGGAAGATTTGAATTTGCAGGTGTATCATTGTTTAAAGTAACAATGGCTTTTATTTTTACATTTAGCCTATTTGTGGAGACCATCAGGAAGCTCAGTGTCCTACAACAACAGTGCCCTCATTCCTTTTATTTTTTGCATTTTAATCATGTCTTCCCTAATTTCCACTCTCATGCTGAGATACATTTATAACTTCCCCTTCCCCCCATTTTCTCGGAAGAAACAGGTAACTTTTTCACTTAAAAGTACAAGTAAATGCTCACATTTTCTCCCACAGGTGTTAAAAACAATCACACAAGTTTCATTACAGCAAAGGATGCTTCAGTGGTCTTAAAGCTATTTAATAGGACTTTCAAGATGCTTTACAATTTGAGGCTGAAAAGAATGCTTGTCTGGGCAAATTTTGTCCATGCTTTATTCCTTTGTCTAACCAAATAAATAAACTGATGTGTGACCCAAGGGTAATTATTGTCTTTCATATCAGTGAGATCTTCAGAGAAAACATGTAAATTGTAAACTACAAAAACTGTTAAAAAATATTCACAGGCATATTCTGCTTCATGAAACCTATACATATTCATTGACAGTTTTTATTTGTCTTCAAAACACTGAAATAATTTGATTCTGAAAGAATAAATCACATGGAATTCTAAAAATAAATCTATTTGTTTCCTGCTAAGACTCCGTTATAGTTTCTCATTAAGTGATTAACAATTTTCAATCATATTGAGCAGGCAAGAGTATTAATTAAGACATCCTGGTTTGCTATGATGCCTGCTAGCCTCAACAGGAGATATGTCAAATTACTGTAGTTTACATGGAAGTTTCCCGTGAATACCAATTCTCCTATTTCTAAAATTAAAGGTTGCTCAAGATTTATAGCAATTCTTTTTATTCTCATACTTGGCTCTTGAAGTGAACATGTCATACTTTTCATTGTATTTTTAACTGCTACACCCATTGAAATTGATTGCAAAACCCCCAATGACTAGAGTGTGAGCAGCATCAGGCCCAAAGCATGTTTTCTACAGGGATAAATGTAATTTATTGTTAGAACCCTGCAAATTTGCGAACATATGAGAGTTTATTACTGTTCAATTATAGGCTAATTCCTCAGTGGCCTATGGGACTGGGAGATCCAGGTGCATCCACATTCTTGGTCCCAGCCGAGGGACCTTAAGAATAGCAGCCACATGCCACCATGTCCCTTTAAAATAAATAGCTTTTCACTCCTTGGGCTACTTCCCCACAGCCTTCACCCTTTCATCAGGGACCATCTTAGTTCAGGCCTAGCAACCAGCCAAAACTTTTCCTCACTGCCCCAGTCCCTGCCAGCACTGAGTTGTCCATGGTACTACAGTTCCCTTTAATCAGCCAGACACACCATCTCTATTCTTCCACCTTAAGCAAGGAACTGACTATCTCTAGCTGCAGCTCCTTTTCTAGGCCCTCCTGGGGCCTGATTGGTTGCTTTCCCTACAGCCAGTCTATGCGGCTTGATGGACTCCTCTACTGATCCTTTCCAGGTAAAGAGGCCTCTGGGCCAAGTCCAACCCATCACAGTCCTATAAACACCAACAGGTGCAGTGTAGGGTTGCCAGACGGTTTCAACAAAAATACCGGACATACTTGACATTACATCACGATCTACATTACATCTTATTTAGAAAATACCTGGCATTTATATTTTCTCAATTTGTTTCCCGAACAGAAAGCTCAAATACTGGACTGTCCGGTTCAAAACCGGACACCTGGTAACCCTAGCAGAGTGTACTGTTGTGAGTAGTTCCATTGGCTTCATGAGACTATATTTGGTATTATGCTGCCCAGCAATATTTACAAGAGCAGGCCACACAACTTGTCAAAACTGAAAGAATTAAACTAAAAAATTAATGTTATAATCACTAATGCTGCTCATGCAGTTAGTGGAATAACAACAGACTAGTCAGTTCCATTTTTGCTTCTATTATTATTTATAGTTTGGTAGCACCTAGAAGTCCCAACAGTGATCTGGACCTCATTGCACTAGGCACTGGTCAGAGGCAGAGCACAAGACAGTCCCTGCTCTGAAGAGTTTACAGTCTAGATAGACAAACTTTGGAAGAGGAGAGGCCTCAGAAGACCCCTTGCCTAAGATCTCATAACAAGTAAGCCACAAAACCAGAACTACAACCCACGTCTCCTCTTTTCCAAGCCAGTGCTCTGTGAACACACTGCCTCTTTTCTAACCACTTTCCCTCCTCTTGAATGCTATTAATAACGCTGCAGTGGTCTGGCTGCAAGGAGATGTCTAAATCCAAATAATAGGCAGTTGTCACTGTTTGGCACTTACTAAAACCTATGCATTAATATTCAGTTTTGTAAAACCGTCTTCTTTCCACAAAATAGCACCAAAATTTGAAATACAAATATTCATATTTATGGCACCGTATTCATAATATTTGACAGTGTCCTTTCAAAATCCGTTGCATTTGATGAGCAGCTATAGTACATTGCACATTTGGATGTACAAAACTTTTAAAACTCCAATTAAAAAATTAATCATAGTGTAATAGAACATAATAGGATTGTTATTTCCTACAAAATTATTACACTTGCAGAATCTACCTTCCTTGAATTTTTGCTTAAAGACTAAAAGACTTATTCCTCATTATTTTCTCATATTATACAAAGCTTTCTAACAGGACCTGGAAGTTGAATAGTATGTTAACAATACATACTTTAGTAAATTTATGTCCATATTGATGCTGAATACATTACTCAGATTGCATAACCATACTGTATATTTCTATTATACTGTAAGTACAGTCTCAGACATAATAGGATTTATTCATAGTATATTACTCCACTGATGCAAGCATAAATATGTAAATGTGTGAAGCTTAGACTGGGAATTGCCTACTGCTGCTTTCAAGTCATGCAGCATTCTCTGCACTCTAAATGAGGGTTGACAGCAGAAAGGGCAAAGCAGTACTTCCAAGGAAAAGTATTACAGAAGGATCAAGTTTGCATATCATTAATTTGCCATTGAATTATAATAGAGAATGACAGTGGACACACAGTTGGAGCTTCCACCATTACTTTCTTGAATTGAGCAACTGTGTAGCGTGCGAGTGAACATTTTTGATTTGGGAAGGTCCCGTCAAAGAGTGGTTTGACCACTCTTTTTATAAGATACAAATCAAATTCCTGTACCAAGTAACTCTGAATTGAAACTAATCTAATTAAAGGGTTCTGATCTTGTTTACACGTTGTTAAGAATGACCAGATCAGCAGAATGCACTATAGAAACAGTCAGACAATATTTTTTTCCGATGAAAATTGGAATTCCAGAAACATGTTGGGTCAGATCATCATTTGGAGTAAATCAATGTAGCTCAATTGACTATAGTGGAACTGTGCTAGTTTTCACCAATAGAGATCTGTCCCATTGTCTCCTCCTCAGCAGGAGTTACAGAATGGGATATAGTGCCAAGTCTGAAAGGAATTTCTGCGTTACTCTGTATTTGTATCCTTTGGTGCAAAGACTGTCAGGTTTGGCTAGTATAGATGGTAGAGAGGCATTGCTGGCACATGATGGCATGTATCACATTGGTAGATATGCAGGTAGATGAGCTCCTGATGGTCTGTAGTAAGAAAAGGTGAGTTTGTTGTTAGAACTATCTCTGAGATAATAAGCTCAAGTCGTGCACTCATTTTTCAAAGGTACAAAAAAAATTAACATTAAAAATTGCTCACAAGGTGGTTGCTGAAAAGTAGCAGGACCAAAAGAAAACAATCCAAGCTCACCTGCTGCAGCTCCAGTTCTAAGCAAATATGTGAGTAATTGCCTTTAGCTGTGTATACATTTTAGTTCATATCTTTCCAGCCACTTACTGCTTCTGCATACATTTTTTTAAAATGAATCAATTGCCCATAAAAGGCGTGAGATTGTCAACAATGAAAATGAAATTGTTTGCTTACAGACACCAAACAGCACATGCAAGGTTCCCTGCACTGTCCAGCTAATTTGTCCCTAGTGTACTCTGGAGGTGCACACTCACGGTGAGAAGGTGTCAGCAATAATTCCTCCAGGGACTTCCACTGAAGTATGACCCCTCCACGACCCGTTTTAACCATAAACTAGCCCTTAGTCTCTTTTCTTTGCTTTGCTTCTATGGTTTGGTGCCTTTTATCATGCTGCCTGGATCGTCGTTTCCACTTGCATGTGTCCTCGCCTTCAGAGACTCCTTAAAACCTCATTCCTGCCTTTTCCTCATTAATAATGCATTCGACCTCCATCTGAAGGGTGATCTTGTGTTTTTTCTTATTTAGTTGGTAAGATCAGCAAGGCAGGGGTAAAGTCTTTGCATTTGTGAAGTGAAGGTTAAATGTATTACACAAATGTTTTGTAATACCAAAATTAATGGGACAGACCCTCAACTAGTGTAAATTGTCTTAGCTTCATTGACATCAGTGAATTTCAGCTCACACAAACTAAGTATCATACCCAATCATTTTAAACAATTTCTTTCAATGTAAAAAGTTCGGAACCATCTAACACTCCTTCTTCTGAGCTTCCTGACACTGTGGGCCAAATTCATTCCAAGAATAACCACTCTATCCCAAGATCAGAAATTAATTTGGCTCACTTAAAGGCCCAGCCCCTTGAAGACAATGAGAAGATTCTTTCTGAATTCACAGGTCAGATCAGACCCTCAATTTCCACCTGAATGGATATGTTGGTACACTGGAAATCAAATCTACTGGCTCCATGACTTTCACCCAATGAAGGCCATTGGAAACATTCCTTCTTATTTGAATCTTCCTATAAAAACACATCACAATCTTCACTGAACACTAAACCATCAGGTGTTGAAAGAAAAGACAAACTGGAACTTAAAATATAAAGGTCTTTTTAATTAAAGGTTTAAAACAGCTAGAAGGCACCAAAGCATCTTTCTCTTATCTCTCAGACCTCTTGGGGTAAGCCTGGCAAATCTTTATCTGACAGATAAAAGACCACTATGATGGGTCTTATCGCTTAATTAAATCGTAGTACTATGAACAATGAAGTCAATAATTTGTTATACAAGATAGCACTTCAAATTGTGTCTGTATTTGACAATGCATCTCTATTGGCTCTGTGTATTGTGGATGGTGTAATAGGTCATGTTTTATAACCTGTTCCTGGGCAGGAAGGAACTCATTATAGACATAGTGTTCAGCTTAATGTGGCTAGCCTGGGATAAATAAATCTGCTGGATTGACCAGATAAATGAAAGAGCCCAGGAAGAAACGTATTTACACAGTAATGGCCCAATCCTGCTAGTCACTCATGTTGGCCACCATTTGGAATGTTTGTGGGATCTGACCCAGCCAAAATTCAGAGGCAGTTCACCAGCGCAATGTAAAAATGACTATATCTCAAAAATATTTTTTAAAATGTGTGAAATCAATGAAATAAGCACAGCCTGTGATAGCGGATGCTAAGAAGTGAATCCTGATAGTCCTATTACTTACTATAGTTCACATCAGTGTAGCAAAATTGATGACAACCTACCCCCGTTAGAGAGGAGAATTAAGCCAATAACCTATATCAATAGTGTTTATGCAGCAACAAATACTATAGTACAACAGTTTTCAACTTGTTGTCTGCAGACACATCCAAGATTTCCAAAGGACGTGGTCTGTGAATCGCCACGCACCTGCAGAGAATCCCTTTTTTTCCCAAGTCAACCTTCCATGAACATCAAAGCCAACCCAAATTATCCTGTTTGCTATGCAGAGAAGGGTATTTTAGAGACCTGTTTAATACTTGCAGTTCTTTACAAATAAACCCATTATTAAAATAAAGCACTGGCAAGATCTTTTCATTTATTTTTCATAGTATCAAATGCTCCTTTCAGCAGTAGTATCTCTGTGTGTATGTGCAAAACATTAAATAACATCCATTGTGAGAGACCAGGGTCTAGAGAGTCTGGCCTACTGATCACAGATGTGCTGGTATCCAAATGTGGATGACAGCCATAAAACAGTAGCACTTGAGCAGGGTTTGGAAGAATCACTAGAGACAGGTTCCAAAAGCAAGAATCAGGGTTAGAGTTAGGCCTGGGTCAGACAGCAGAAGTAATATAGGGCTGGAATCAGAAGGCAAGAGTCAGAAATTAGAAGACAAGATGTGGTTAAGAGCCATAACTGGCCAGAAAGCTGTGTGGCTGCCAGACAACTTTGTGGGGCACCCTTCAGTGTTAAATAGTCTACTTTACCAATCAGAGGGCCACAAGTTCTAGTAGAAATAATGAACCTGAGACATGAGATCTGATATATGAGGCCTGAACTAAAGTAGTAGTTAGACTGGCAATATAAAGCGAAGTTAGCAAAAGTCAGGCTGTGAAGAGAAGTCAGCCCCGTTATAAAACATACGCAGGGCACTCACACCAACACATCCCAGAAGTGTGATATCAGAATACTCAATACAGGATTATGGTGTAAACAGTCTTCAAAGATGATACGAGGGCACACTGAACCCCTCTTAAAGATAAGGTTAGGATTATAGACATGTTTTGATCCAATCAATATGTGCAAGCTAAAGTGTGGTAACTAGCTACATCAGAGGGGCAATACATAACACATCTATATCATTGTACATAGGAGAGTGTCGAGGGGACTGTCTTTGGCCAGCTGAAGGCGGAATGAAAATTCCTGCCATTCCCTGAGCTGAGTCCATTGTCATTGTTAGTATCCCCGTAAAGTATGCAAGGTGCTGTTTCCATGGTTTGTCAACAGTAAGCTTGGTAAGGTGCCTTCACTATGAAACCAAGTTTTGTGGTCCTATTGGGCAGTTTGATTGAAGTCAGCTATATGGGCTATTTAGCCAGAGCCAGAGCAGCACACACAGGGCATGTCTACACAGCAGGCCTAAAGTCGAAATAAGCAACGCAACTTGAGCTACGTCAATTACATAGCCTAAGTCAAAATAGCTCATTTCGGCTTTTGGCGCTGTTTACCCAGCAGGAAGTCTGAGAGAGAGCATGCCTCCTCCGACTTCCCTTAATCATTGTAAAATGAAGGTTACAGGAGTTAGAGTAAGAAATCCTCCAGCTCGACATTATTTTGACATTATATTGAAATAACTGCTTGTAGTATAGATGCGGACTATGTTATGTCGGAATAAGGTCAGTTATTCCGAAATAACACTGCTGTGTGTTGAGGTAAAATGGAGAATGTGGCCAGCCCCAGAGAGGTGCAGAAACAGGCAACCTTGTTCTAAATATCTTTTAACTTTTATTAAAATGCTTTTAACTATAACTTTTTATTTATCAGCTTTTTACATGCGTGGGCGCCAGATAGCTATTAACAGTAACAATAAACAAACTGCAATACGAGGAAAATACCTTGAGGTTTTTCCAAGTCCCAATAATTATCAACAACACCCCAGGGATTTTTATCAGTTATATTTACATTAATTTTACTCATAAGGTCTGACATCTATCTAAACTCCTAACTATACTATTTATCAAACTTTTAACTAACTTTACACAGCAATACTCACACTTATCAGACATACAAGGGACGACAGAGACAACAGCATATTCGTTATTCGTTACGCTCTGCGGAAGATTCGGTTGATTCGGTGAGCGGGAGGGGGTCCTCGGGTGATCAGCCCTCAGAACCTGGCTCGTGTTCTGCCTTCCAAATTTTCGGGAACCCTCAACTGGATGCAGGAGGGGTAGCTGCTTTATAGAGAGAGCAAGAGCTTTCCCGCACTTAGTTGTGATAGGCTTAACAGATTCTATCTGCCTAGTGACAGGCTGAGGGGAAGGGGAGGGGTGAGATGGCCCTTGACTGGCGCAAACTTTGCATGACCCTTACCTGCCTGGTGTTTTACTCCTGGTTTTTACTGATTTTAAGTCACATAGTGCAAGGATTTTTGGTTTAAGGGGAAGGTAATCTTGGACTAGGAAGGCTATGCGCACGAGGCCTGGCCAGAAAAGAGCCTGCTTTTACACTGTGTAGATGTACCCAGAGAGAACACACACACAGCCAATGATTAACCACACAGGCTACTGTCACTCTGGACCCTTTAGGCAGTATTTCCTACAACATGCAATCTCTACAGTCTACCCTAGATATGGATCTACCTTATAGTCTAGTAGGAATGGCAGCGGTTCCAGGTTCTACAGGCCTGGGTTATAATTCCACAGATACTTTTGTTACCCTTCTTCCAGGATGCCCAACTGCTGAGCCTGGATTATCCAGGTGGTTTTGATTACACCTTTTTACTAGGTGGGGCATGGATAGCATGTTCCCAGGAGTGCTCTTCAAGACCTCAATCATCCCAATCAACTAAGTAGTTAGGGGTAGCATGGGGATATATTCCTCATGCCTTCGGACCTGGACTGGTGGGAGTGGCTGTTGGGACTAGTGAGGAGAGAGGTTCTGTGTAAGGCTTCAGGAGGGATATATGAAAAGCAGGGTGTATTTTAAGGGATTGAAGGAGATGCAATTTGAAGGTGACGAGGTTGATTTGCTGAAACATCTGGAACTGTCCAAGGTCTAGCCTGTGGGATGGCCTGTTTGCATGGAGATATTTTTCTGACCCACTAAGAGAGCTAGGTCTTTCTGGTATTGATAGTCTGTATAACACTTGTAGTCCCTTTTTGCATTTTCGAGCTAGTCCTTGAGCCTCTCTCGGATTTGATGAATTCATTGGATCCAGTTGGCAGTTGCAGGATTTGGGAAAGCTGCTGGTGAGGTCTAGTGGAAGCGAGGATGCAACCCATAATTGGCAAAAAAAAGGGGGGGGAGCTTCTGCCCCATGTAGGCGTGGTTGGTATTATTATATGAGAATGTGGCATAAGGAAGAAGGGAGAACCAATTATCTTGATAGTAACTGATAAAGCACTTTAGGTATTGAGCTGTCCCTTAGTTCACACGCTCCATCTGTCTGTGGGTGTTATGCAGAGGAAGTAAAAGCCCAAAGATCAATTAACCAGAGCATTTCATGCCAAAAGCATGAGGCAAACTGTGGGCCTCAGTCTGAGGGGATACAGTCCAGAAGCCCACGAAGGTGAATGTGTGCATTACTAGGACACAAGCCATTGTTTCAGCAGTGGACAGTTGGTCAGAGGGATGAATGTGCCATTTTGGTCAGTTGTTCTATAATAGTCAAGACTATTGTGTACTTGAACAAAAGTGGGATGGGGCACAAGTGGTGTGGCCTACCAGTCACAGCTGGGTTGGTCTCCAGACATCAAGGACAGATATAAGAGAGTAGATCATGAGCCATGCTCATAGGAATCATCAGAGCCAGGATCAATAAATAAGTGTCAGGATCAGAGTCAGGCCAAGATTGGAGATTAGCAAGCAGAGGTTCCAGGCTGGACTCCGAAGGCAAGAGTGAGACTCAGAGTCAGACTGGAATTAGAGACCAGACATCAGGAAACAGGACACGATCAGGAGTTGCAGCAGGCTGGAAGACTATGTAGGCTGCCCAGGGTTAAATGATGCTGGGTACTGTCTCACATTGTCTAGAGAAGCACACAGCTGTGAGTGCCTCCCTCAGGGCAGACTGTCTAAAACTGAGAGATTCAACAAGTCAGTAACAAATGTCAACTCCTGGATTACTAAATCACTTTTACTATGCAGTCATAGAGAGTCCCTTTAGAAGAGTCTCCAGTCTACCCAGGAAAGGTAGACACAGTGATAAATAGTTACTCACACCAAAAAAAAAAAAAAAATCACAAAAAGTTCATATTGCTTCCAGTCTTAAGAGACCAGTCATTTACTCCAGATCAGTCAGTACCTTAGATTTAATAAAGACAGTGTCTGTATCAAGCCTGTAATAAACCATGTAAAGATGCATTAACTAGGAAAAGGAAATAAAATATTTATTTACGGGTTAAAGCAAACAAACATATACACAAAAATGAGTTTCCAGCTATGTTTCCTAAAGATGACAGAGATATGCAACTCTGTTAATCCAGAATGTCTTTCAGACTTGGCCCAGGGGGATCCCCTGATGAGCTCTGCCTTTGTTTAATGTCTCTGGCTCTGTGACAGTTCAAATAGCAAAGAGATGACCAATTTTCTTGTAACCCTTTTATCTTTTACATTTGGCCTTCCAGTCTATGAAATGAGCTCCCTTGCAGATAGCGTTTTCAAGTTGTGATAAAGCCACTCACCAATCCTTTGTATTGTGTCATTTCTCAATGGTGGTGCTTGGGTCCACACATTCAGAGAAAACATTTTCAAAGTTGTAAAGCAAAAACGTATCTATTTCCGTATAGCCTGGAATATAGACTTTACAAGTGACATTAAAACATGTAGCAACTTACAAGCATTCCACAGAGTCCACACACTAAATAGAGTCTTATAAGACAAATGTCTATTTTGAACAAAACTAGCACACAGATTTGGTTTCCTGTTATGAGTTTGTCAAATTTTAGCTAATGTCTACAGGTCTTGGCCAGAGCTGGCACTTTGCTTACCAGTGTCACATAGGCTATGTCTAGACTACAAGCCTCTTTCAAAAGAGAGCGTCTAGATTATAAGCAGATTTTTCGAAAAAGAGAGCTGCTTTTTTGAAAGAGAGTCTAGATGCTCTCTTTCGAAAAAGCAGTTTGCATTCAATAGCATATTTTTTCGAAAGAGTACTTTCGAAAAAAGGCGTTATTCCTCGTAAAATGAGGTTTACCACTATCGAAAAAACTGCCGCATTCTTTTGATTTACTTTCGAAAGAATGCAGCTGCAGTCTAGACACAGGTGAACTTTTTTCGAAAAAACCCTGTAGTCTAGACACGACCATAGTGTTACTCTGGACCTTTTGGGTGGTATTGCCTGTGGCACCCAATATCCAATATTTATAAGAACGGCCATACTGGGTCAAACCAACGGTTTATCCAGCCCAGTATCCTGTCTGCTGACAGTGGCCAATGCCTTAGAGGGAGGGAACACAACAGGTAATCCTCACATTATCCTTCCCCTGTCACCCACCTCCAAAGAAATAGGCTAGGGACACCATTCCTACCCATCCTGGCTAATAGCCACTGATGGACCTAATCTCTATTAATCTATTTAGCTCTTTTTTGGACCCTGTTAAAGTCCTAGCCTTCATCACATCCTCTGGCAAGGAGTTCCACAGGTTGACTCTGCTGAGTAAAGAAAAACTTTCTTTTGTTTGTTTTAAACCTGCTTCCTATTAATTTCATTTGGTTACCCCTAGTTCTTATATTGTGGGAATAAGAAAATAACTGTTCCTTATTCACTTTTCCATACCAGTCATGATTTTCTAGACCTTTATCATATCCCCCCTTAGTCTCTTCTTTTCCAAGCTGAAAAGTCCATGTCTTTCTAATCTCTCTTCATATGGGAACTGTTCCAAACTCCTAATCAGTTTTGTTGCCCTTCTCTGAACCTTTTCCAATGCCAATATATCTTTTTAGAGATGAGGCGACCACATCTGAATGCAGCATTCAAGATGTGGGAATACCATGGTTTTATATAGAGTCAATAAGATATTTTCTTTCTTATTCTCTATCCCTTTTAAAATGATTCCTAACATTCTATTTGCTTTTTTGACTGCTGCTGCACACTGAGTGGATGTTTTCAGAGAACTATCCACAATGACTCCAAGTGCTCTCTCTTGAGTAGTTGTAACACTGCCTACCTTTCCAACAACATGCTGGACTGACTCTGGGTTTCCTGGCCCACAGCCAGCAGCTGATGTTGCAGTTCTTCTGCCAGGACTGTATTTGGTCTCTGCAGGGGTTCTCCATCTTCCCCCAGATGAGGGAGGGCAGGGCCTGATGTGATTGCACACACCAGTTCATGTCCTCTGCTTCTGGGCCCTGCAGAGGCTCCTATATGATGCAGGTAGTCTGGCATTGAGCACATTGGCGCACGCTTTCCTTTGCCATTTCCGAGGGCTATGATATAACCAGCAGCTCCTTTATTTGAGAAGCATTCTGCAAAACCTCTAGGAGTTACCGGCCTTCTACCAGGACCTCCTCTCTGACCACAATTGATGTCAATGGAAGAAGGATCAAGCCCATGACAGACACGTTATCATGCAGCAGTTATCTGTTGGAGTTACATCCTCAACGGTGCTAAGCTCTAAGCCACCTTTCCATCAGCTCAGGGATCCAAATTGGCCACTGGTGTCATGAGAGCAGCCACAAGGCAGCTCAATTTATATCAACTAGAATACCCTCCATCCCTTCCTTCCCCAGACTTTTTTGTAGGCCGAATTCCCTGGAGTGCAACATGATTGTTCCATTATCATTTTTATCCCATGCTACAAGCCCATCCTCACACAATCACTGAACAGAACAGAGGAATCTGTAGCATAAAGTGTGGGAAGCCTCAGATCTCCATTTAGGCTAGTTTTAAGTATCCTTTGTGCAGCTGAAGTGGTGCGAAGAGGGCATATATAGGGCCAAAGGGCTAGCCCTTGGATTTTCAATGCTAGGTCTTCCTGGCAAATTACACTCAGATGTATGCATTGTATGTCCCTGTAGAACCCCTGAATTCCCCACTCCTGCATATCTGGCAAACTTCTCTCTCTCTGTCTGCCAAATTTTGAAGGGTAGAACATCAACAGTTGGTAATTTGTCAGAAAACCACAACAGGCTAAATTCATCCCTGATATGGTTCTAGAGAAGCATTTGGCCTAGTACTTTTTAAAATTGAAACTTGAGGAATACACAGCATAAATTAAAGTGGAATTAATTTTTGCTATTTATTATCTGAATTGTTGTAGTGTTTAGGGACCTCATCAGGACTGCAGCCCCATTGTACAAAGGCTGATTCTCAATCTTATATGTGAAGGCAGATCTCACTGTGCCTGTGCAGAACTCCACTGAATTCAGTGGTGCTCCATGTGGGAGTAGGATTCTGCCCATATATTTGAGTTTGTGGATCTGGGTCACATAATTACCCAGTTGTTGCCCCAAAGAGCTTAATACTGAAATGAAATGCAGCGAGTTAACAAAAATAGCAAGAATAGTCCAGTCTCTCCCATTTACCATGTACAAGGCCTGATTGATCTCAGCAGGCATTGGATCATACCAATAGACTCTTGTAAAAAGAACCATCTTGCACACCTTATCATGAATGTATTGAACCCAGCCAAGGCAGTTCCTATCAATACACAAACTACACAACTGCATAGGACACCGTGAAATGTGGGGAAATTTGTCCTAGGCAGCTGCATACGTGATGGCACTGGCTCCAATGGCCAGTCTGTGTCCTCCTCTCCTGCACTGTCTCCCTGCAAGCTGCATCCAGCAGGGCCATCCCTAGGAGGGTGCAGGGCCCGGACAACTCTCTTGCCCTGCCCCACCTCACACACACTCCACCCTTTCTCACAAGTTCCCATACTTGCTCCACACGGTCTCTCCTCCCCATCCTCATTCTACCCCTTCCCTAAGCCCCCTCCACCAAGCAACATGGCCCAGTGGATATGCAGGGGGCCTGGCACTAGCCACATGTGTGAGGCCCTCCCCTGCCCTCACTGGCAGAGGCAGGAAGCAGAGCAAATCGACCTTAGCCCCCTCTGTTGGCTCTCAGCCATTGTGCTGCTTCTCACTGCAGGTGAGTATGAGGAACAGTTCCACCTTTTCCGCCAAGGCCACTCCCACAGTGATGTGGCTAGGAGCCAGGGGAGTAGAGTGGACTGGGCACCAGGATGGTTTGCTTCCCGGTGCAACCTAACCACTGCTGTCCCCCTATTCTGCTCCTCTCCCCTGCAGCTCTGGGCCTGACCCCCACAGCTCCTGCCCTTGCATGCTGCTCCCTCGCCCCAACTTGCAAAGGGGTGCAGGTGCTTGGGATGCACAGGGCACCAGGACTGGGAGGGATGGCCCTAAATCCAGCATTTGTTGTCAGGTACATGTTGGTACAGTGTGATGATTGTGGGGTTTACTGCAGCAGCTGGTGCAATGGAATGCTTACTTAGTCACTTGGCATTGTCAGAACAACCAAGGATGCACATACATAATGCAACTTGTGGTTTAGTTTCTGCATTGGAAGAAGCAATCTGCGTGTGGAATAAACCTTGATTATAAGAGGGTTGCCAACAGTAGAGACATCATTTTGAAAGGAAACAATGTGTCCAAGCACATGATTTAAGGGCTAACAAGTTGGTTCTAAGGATGGAGGATCCACCTATCTCACCCTGGAGAGATAACAGCAAAAAGCCTTATGTATTTGTTCTGGCAGACTAGATGGGTTCTTGAATACTAGATCATAGGGAGGGAAGCTGACATAAGAATATATCTTAGCACAATATATTAGTTAGAGGATTGGCACTTGTTTGCTTTTGATTATATTGTTGCTTTAATTTTATTTAAATTTCAAAGTGTTGTTTTATTGTAATTATTTTTTAAAGTCTGCTTCATTTTCCCTATTTTTATGATGTAGGTGTTTACCTCACAAGTGTTGTGAAACTTGAAAATAAATGTGTGTATATATTTCTCTCTCTCCCACTTTACTGTGTGCTTAGTGTTGTTAACAACCACAAAGTAATTTAAACAAGAAAGGAAGGAAAGAAATAATGAGACTGCTCCAAAACAGTCTCCCAATCAGCTTAGACATATCTTTTGGAGAAAACCCTTAACCACAAAACCATGACACCAGAAAAATAATAAAGGTAATTATAGAGGTAGTGACATTAATTCCTTCACATTAATTAGTTCTTCTGTAGAACTCTTCATCAGTAGGTCTGAAATGCTTTACAAAAGGAGGCCAGTTTGATTATCCACATTTTACAAAATGGGAAACTGAGGCAGAGAGAGGCAAAATAATGTGCTCATGGTCACCCAACAGGGTGGCAGAGCCGGGAGTAGAACTTAGATTTCAAGTCCAGTGCTTTATCCACTAGGCCACATAATTTCCCATAGCTATAATTCATCCACCTAAAAGCTAATTTGTCACATTCCCAAGTCATGGTCAGCTAATGACTTGCATGGGAAGCAACAACACATAAGTTTCATTAAACACTCAGAAATGGTTAATAATTAGCTCCTCTAAAGAAGTTTCCAGTCCTGGGGGAATTCTGGAATTTTACTATGGCTCCAAATGCAACAATCACAGAATTCCCACAGGACTAAAAGTTTTCATCCATAGATCTCAAACTGCTTTGTAAAGGAAGGAAAGTTTCTTTTAACTCCAATTTACAAAGGGGAAACTGAAGCTCAGGGACTTCAGACAAGGGTAACTGTTACATACAGTTAAATACAACTACAGTCCTAAATAAATAACAGTAGACGGAGAGAGAAATTGAGAGAGATACCGTAGGAAAGAGAAAAAACAGAGATAAAATGTGCTGGAGAATCAGTCAGTTGTAGAGATACAGGGAGATTGTGTGTTGGATAACCATGGAAGAAAAAAAATGTTCACCAGCAGAGATGACATGGTGTGGAGGGATGGTGAGAAGATTGCATGTTTTTCTAAATGGGAATTAATTCAAGGAAGTTTTATGGCCTGTGTTATACAGGAGGTCAAACCAGATGATCACAGAGGTCCCTTCAGGCCTATGAATCGATGAGATTAGCAATAGACAAGCATAAGGCAACTGAAATGGAGCAGAGGTAGTCAAGGTCCATGCAGTCCAGGACATGCACCTAGAATACTGTGAGCCTGCAAAGTTCTGATGAGAAATAAAGAACATTTACAATAGCTTGATATCAAAGCTGAAGGACCACAACCTCACTTAAAGGAGTGAAAGTGAATTGTGCCAGTGGAACATCACCGTTAGTCATAGTTTTATTAAATGTAAATTCTGTTTTGAGGCACTCCACAGCCAAAATCATAGGAAGTCTGGGTACAGGCACCTGTTTGGACCAGACTCAAAGTGAGGGACTGAGACATCACCACGATGGCTTGAATCATCAAAAGCTTTAAAAATTAATTGCACAAATTTGAGGTCAATATAAAGAGTGCAGACTGAATGTGGTAGGAAATGATTCAGTGGGCTAGCTGTGTTAGTCTGTAACTGAAAAAACTTAAATAACAGCAAATAGTCCTGCAGCACCTTAGAGACTAACCAAAAATGTAGATGGTATCAGAACTGGGTTTCATTTACAAGTTTGACACCTTGAATAGAGATTTAAACAAAGACCTGACCATGATAAGCGACTATATTCCACATCCTAATGACATAAAAAGCCAAGCACTGGGTACTTAGAATACTTAGAGCCCACTCTTTAGTCTCATTTAGCATGGACACACTAATTCAGGGCTACTCAACTTAGGAAGCCCTGGGGGCCACAATGATACCCACAGCACATGCCGAGGGCCGCAACTTAAGCATGGTTGCTTACACATGCAAATATATATCAAATATATTCAAATACCTTATTTCACACTGATGGGCATGAATACAAAAATTAAGGCAAGACTACACAACACACAGGCCCCATTTAAGTCAGTTCTGCTGATATTAATAAAATGCAATATTTACCTGATTTCCACCCATAGGACAGCACTTTTAATGAACAATGATAGTACAGGAATGTAACTACTAAAATGCAAATCAACAGAAGACCATTATATTAACTACTTTTTTGTTTTGGCTTCACAATTTTAACAAATCAAACAAAAACTGCCAATACGGTACTAGAATTTACTGGAATCAATGCGAAGATTGTATCTGCAAACTTTTCACCAGCTGCTTCACATTAGGTTTGTATTCCATTGTAGCAGCACACAGACAATCAGTCTGATGTCTGTCAGTAAGAGAGGTGCGCAGTTTTGACTTGATGATTCCCATGGAGGAAAATGAACTTTCACAGACACATATAGACCCAAAGCAAGTTAGCACTTTTTGGCACATTTCAGTAATACAGAGTACATGCCTTCTTGTACCTGTTGCATAAAAAAGCCTCCGCCTGAGCTCACTAGATTTATATATATGGATTTTCTAAAGCTACACCAAACTGTAAGGTCTAAGGTTTTAAACTGCAACTTATTGTCATCCTTGTCGATCTTTGCAATCTGTGTAAGTCTCAAACTTACCGTAAACTGCAACTTTGTAATCTTTGTAACATGCAGCCACCTTGCTTGTAACTTTCCCTAAGCTGCATTCTCCCCTGAGTGAATGGAGAGAGAGAGTGAGTGTGTTTGAAGAAGGCTTGGAACAATGGACCACATGGCAATGAATCATCACAGTATGGGCATGCTCCCTGCTGGATCAAGGAAAGTCTGGGCATGCTCTCTGCTGGATAAAGGGAAGTCTGGGCATGCTCCCTGATGACAAGGTGAATGAGTCACAGGAGCCATTCAGACACTATATAAAGAAAAGGAGCACATGTAAGACACTCTTTTTTTCCTTCCACTGATCCTGAGAAGCTCTTCTCCAGTGTCTCTCTCCTGACCAACTTCCCCAGCCATGATGAGCAGACAGACCCTCCAGGTTCCACATGCCTTGGCTCCTTCTGCAACCCATATGTCTGTGTAAGTGTGTGAGTGCCTGAGGGCAGGAATGAATGGGTGTGAATGAGTGAGTGAACGGAGGGTTGTGTGCTTGCTTGCTTGCTTGTCCGTGCGTATGTGTGTGAGAGAGAGAGTTCTATCTTCTTTACCTTAAACCTTTGGTGGCTGCTTTCTCCTCTTTACTTTTACCTAGTTGAAATAAACCCATACTAGTGTAACCCTGGCTGGTCTCCAGTGAGAATATTTTTGGGATAACAGTACCTAGGTCATCCAAAATGTTTCAGTGTCCTCTTCCTTATGCCTAGCTTTTAGAATACTATTGTTTTGCAGTTCTAACATCTCTTCTTCAAATGTGGCCCTCTCAACACCAGATCTCACTGCTGAAGGTGAGACTACCTCACACATCAGAGAAAGCAGGTTTTTTTCTTTGCCTTGAAGTTTAAAATTGTGTGCATTTAAGTGGTATGTCATATCCGTGAGAAAAGCCATGTTTAGCAGGAATGTCTCTTCGTCTAAACACAACAGTAAATCCTGGTGATCCTTTGCCTCCCAAAACACTCATACAGCAGGCAGTAGATCCATAAACCAATCTAACACTTTGCCTTGACTCAGTCATCTAACTACTGCAAGCACTGCCAAGTCACCACACTGTTTTGTACTCTTCAACTAAAGCTCACAATTCTGTTTCAAGGCATTTGCTACAATGAAGTTGACAATTTTTGTGACACTATCTGTTGTGCTCTTGAGAAATCCTCTCTTCAGTTTGCTGCATAACTGTTCTTGGTGCAGAATGCAATGGTATGAAAAGAAATCTGGAAACTGTGGATTTTTCTTCAGCAAAGAGATTAGCTCCTTCTCTTTTCCAATCATGGAGGGGGTGCCATCAGTTGTTACCTAAGTAAGCTTCTTCAAATCAATGCATTTTCCTGGTCCTTCAAAAAATACCATCAGTGCAGAATAAATGCCTCTCCCATAGTTTGACCTGTCAAAGGTAGCAGAGTAAGCATTTCTTCGACATACTTTTTGCCATTGAAAAAATGCTCCCAGATTATGAACTGAGATGTTTGAATGATCAGTAGGTTCGTCCATTGCCAGACTGACATACTCAGTGCTTTCAATGTTTTTTAGCAATTTAGAAAACAGATCACCTGAAATGCTTTCAATTCGTCTTACTACAGTTGAATCAGACACACACAGTTTTGATATTTAACTATTTCCTCTCTGATTTTAAATTCTGCAAAAAGTGATTTGATGCAGACCAAGAAGCACTGTTTCATCAATTCACCTTTGGTAAAAGGTCTTTTTGATTTAGCTATGTGCCAAGCCATTTTGAAGGAGGCTTCTAAAATGGCATTGCTGTCTTTAACTTGAGAACAGAACATATCTTGTTGAGTACGATAACCTTCCAGTAAGGAACATATCTTAGTTTTTTTTTAAATTGCTGTCAGGTGGATACAAGTCTTTGAACTCAGGGTGACAAGATTCATGGTGCCATTTCAGGTTTGTTGTCTTTAATGCAGCAATAGCCTTTTGACAAAAAAGACACATTGGTTTTCCATTTATCTCTGCAAAAGAGAATTCCATCTCCCAAACAGGGTTGAAAACCCTGTGTTCATCCAACAAGTATCTCTTTGTTGCCATTTTAAATGCTTCTCATTAAAAATAAAATTGTATACCAGTGTTTTGGGTGTTTAGTTTGAAGCTTCAGGTTGTGTTTCTTGGAGTGATTTTACTGTAAAAAGAAAAGTTGCCAAGTCAGAGTGCTCCAACCTGCGATGGGAGGGGAGCTGGGTGAGTCAGGCCAGACACAAGAGGCAAAATAGGACAGGTACCCAGGAGCTCCATCCTGGATTCCAAGCAGGACAGATGTCCCCACTCAGGAGTTGGTCGCTCTGTGCAGGACATAGACAGGGCTGCCTGGCCTCGGTACTGGACCCAAACGTGGCCAGTGTGAGCCCATCAGCACCTCTCAGGCTCTGTCCACAAGGATAAGCAGCCAACACTTCCCACAATGCCCCGGTGCTCATGGCACCTCTTTCCTAGGGGCTAGAAATGCCGACACCCTGTACCTGTCTGTTCCAGCCAGCTGTCTGCTTGAGTCTTTCAATACTCACCCCACCAGGGAGACGCCTTGCCGTTGTGGAGTGTGTTCCCAGTGGAGGCCATGTTCAAGGATCCCACCTGTGGATGGCGTGTTGAGCCCCACCTAAACTCAAACCACACTGTGGGCCACAAACAAATGGGCCACAGGTTGAGTAGCCCTGCTCTAATTGACAATATTTTTTCTCCATTTTTATCCTTCTCTTTCCCTCCCCATCCCTTGTCTTTCTCTGCTATTTATTTGGACCCTGGACCCCTTAACTCCAGTCATCTGAAGAAGTGGGTTGTGCCCATGGAAGTTCATGATACCATCTACATTTTTTGTTAGTCTCTAAGGTGCTGCAGGACTATTTTAAATTTTTTGAGATAGGAAATAGTTGTTCACACCAGTCAGCAAACACGTTGCTACATTCTAACCAAGTTGTGAATGACAGGAATATGCACTGAAAAGTCCCAGACAGTGGGAATGATGGTAATTAAACCTTATGAGGATATGCATTGCTTTTGCAAGACTGTCACAAGAGAAATGGAGGGCCTGCACAAAATGTGGAATTGTAATGTGCAACCATTGTAGAATAGCTGATGCATGACATTCTATGAAAAAGACACCATTAAAAGTGTCATCAGAATTCTTAATCTTCCAATGCATATCATAAGCAAAAAGATTATTCTTATATTCTGAAATTATTTCAGCCAAAGACATAGATCTCTCAGTGATGCACGATGGTGCCCCCTTGCCACAGATTGACTTTTGTCTTTTGTTTTTGTGGACGATGCATTGTCCCACTTGTGGGCTGCATGCATCAGTGCAGCTGGGGTTCAGAAACCTTCTAGAAAGTCTCTTTGTGCCACCAGAGCAGTGCCATGGGTGCAAAGCAGGATGAAAAATTAGCCTCAAAAGTGGTATCAGTTTAATATATTTGTTTAACCCTATATATGCCTGGTATAGTATAGCTCAATGAAAACATGTTTAATGTGCAATGCTATTCATTAAAAGCAATCAAATTGGTAGAAAAAGATAGAAATAATAATGAAGATACTATAAATGCCAATGTATTCATTGATATTTATGTCCTTGTTTTGAATGTTTTCACTGAACCCATTTCCCATCTCAGAAATAGAAGTGGTTCAGAGAAACCTTGCAAAAATTATTAGATGCAGGGGCAGACTTGCATCTTGTAATGGCTTTTCATTGGGGGAGATTAATGCAATCATCAAACCACTCCTTAAGGAGACTAGGTAGGTTTAATCCACTCTTTTGTTTGTAGGGAACTCTTAACAAGTTGTGTGTGTCAAAGCATTTACACAACAGGGCTACGTCTACACTGGCATGATTTTCCGAAAATGCTTTTAACGGAAAAGTTTTCCATTAAAAGCATTTTCGGAAAAGCACGTCTAGATTGGCATGATGCTTTTCCGCAAAAGCACTTTTTGCAGAAAAGCGTCCCTGGCCAATCTAGACACGGTTTTCCGCAAAAAAGCCCCGATCGCCATTTTCGCGATCAGGGCTTTTTTTTTTTGCGGAAAACAGTACTGTGCTGTTTACACTGGCCTTCTTGCGCAAATCATTTGCGCAAGAGGGCTTTTGCCTGAGCAGGAGCAGCACAGTATTTCCGCAAGAACACTGACCATCTTACATGAGATCATCAGTGTTCTTGGAGAAATTCAAACGGCCAGTGTAGAGAGCTGGCAAGTTTTTCCGCAAAATCATTTGATTTTGCGGAAAAACTTGCCAGTCTAGATACAGCCCAGGAGTTTGTCATCAAGATGTACTGGGGGAAATCTTGGCCCCATTGGAGCTGGAGCAATGGATATGAGCTTAAAATACCAGCAAGGAGTTCCTGAAGGACTGTGTGTTAAAATGCAGTTATTTTTTGCTGTAAGTCTATTTGTATCCTAGAAAGAGACAAAAAATAAAGTCTCTAGTCATTATGATAGAAAAAAAAGTCTTCAAAAAGGAGACAGAGGCCAGGATTACACTACAAATTTACATTGGCATAACTATATTTCTCAGGCATGTTAAAAATCCAAATCCCTGAATGACAGTTATACTGACCTTTCAGCGTAGGCAGAATTATGTTGATAGGAGAGCTTCTATTGTCAACATAACTACCACATCTCGCAAAAAGAGGATGAACTACATAACAGGAGAAGCTCTTTTATGACATAATAGTGCATCCAACAAAGTGCTACAGTTTTCAAGTGTAGATCTGCCCTCCCTGTACTTGATGCAGAGATGAATCTGCAGAGAGCCTGGCACACCTCTCCTCAGAGGTGTGAATGGTAGTGGCAACTAATTCAGATGTACAATAAGTGATGCCTCTTTGATATCACCAGTGGGTAGCATTTGGAAAATACAAATTTCCCTCCTCTAATCAAGAAGGAGCTCAGTCTGATTCTGCCTGGGCCTAAGGGCATAGTCAATCCCTGCAGTGATGGAGCCAAGCTTAAGAAACCCATCTGCAAAATCTACTGTGTAAGTAGCATCTCATTTTGGTGATTCAAAGGGTGGGATTTATTTTGTGGGTGGAGCTTACAGGAATACTGCCACTTTCCTCCCTCCCTCCAACCTACTGAGTCTTAGGCAGGGGGATGCACAATCTAGTTGGTGTTTTCCTAAACACTAGCGAGCTGTTAAAAAAGATACAGAAGAGCATAATCAGACTGAGAGTCCAGAGGAGAGCAAAAAAAATAAAAGGCTTAGAAAGCCTGACTTATGAGGAAAACTGGAAAAAAAAAGAGCATCTTTAATCTTGAGAAAATGAGACTGAAGGGGGCCTAATAATAGTTTTTAGATGAGAAGGGCTGTTATAAAGTAAATGCTGATCAATTATTCTTCGTGACAACAGAAGTAGGACAAGAAGTAATCTGTAGCAAGGCGCATTTAGGTTAGCTATTAGGAAAAATGTTCTAACAATAAAGATAGTTAAGCAGTGGAACACACTAGTACTGACTTGATCTGGAGTGCTTGATCCCCCCCACTTCTACCCCAGGTCCCACCCTCACACCTTCCCCCAATCCCACCCCACTTCTTCCCACTCCTACTCCACCCTTTCATCTTCGCTTTGCCTCTTCTCTCTCTGTTTCGGCCCTTTCCTGAACACAGGCAGCCCTCCCTCCTCCCACACACTGGGAACAGCTGAGCACAGCTGGAGGGAAGTGCTAGACAGGAGGGGGAGGCAGTGATTAGCAGGGCGAGCAGCAGGCAAGAAGTGCGGGGGAAGGAGGGGCTGGCTGCTGGTAGGTGCTCAGCGCCCACCATTCTGCCCCCTGGGTGCACCAAGCCTAGAGCACGCCTGGAGTTGGCGCCGATGCTGGAACATGCGTCGAAGGGAGCTTGTGTAGTCTCCACCACCGAAGACTTAAGGCCAGGCTGGCCCCAGCTGTCGGGGTGGTGTCGCTTTAGCTGGCGCTGACCCCTGGAGGCCTCTCCCAGCCGCACAGGGCTAGGAGCGCCGATCGGATTTCCGCACCAGGGCCCGGCCTTGCCGGGGCAGAGCTCCCTGCGCACTTCGTCAGGCGGCCCGGGTGCGCCAGGCCCAGCACCCTCGGCCACTGAGTGTGCCTCCGCTCTACCAGCGCTGGGCCGCCTCACTCCGGTGAAGTCGCTGCGCACGCTCCCAGAAAGACCTGGACCCAGCGCTCCCTGGAGCGCGCAGGCGCACCAAAGCCCAAGCGTTTTCTCCCGCTTCCCTGGCTGTAGGTCCAGTGGTCCGCAACCCACGTCGCCAACCATCATTTTCGTCACTTTTGACGCATGCCCATTGCGGCTGTCGCTCAGGCTGCTTTTGTAGTTCCGGCCTAAGTAAGCGCGGCGCATGCGCCCCTTCGGAACAGCCTCGGCGCGGCCTCGCTCAGCTAGCCAACCAGCGGCGTTTCTTGGACAGTAGGGTTGGCCCTCCACGATCCCATGATGCAGCGCGGCGGCGGCGGCCCCCTGCCGTCAGTGGCGCCCGCCATGTTGTGCTAGTTTGTTGTTCTCTTGCGGCTGGTGGTGTGGAGTAGGCGGCGGGAGGGGGGAGCAGCCTCGCCCCCTGCAGCCGGGCCTGCGTCCGGGGCCTCCCCGCCTCTCCGAGCCCTCATTGCAGCTGCGGGAGGCAGCGCCAGGAGCGGCCGGCGCCCGGGCAAGAGGAGGCGCCATGGCTGCCGCTTTGGGAGGAGCAGGTAGCTGAGACCGGCCGTGCGGTTGCCTGGGGGAGGGGGATGGGCAGCAGGGGCGCACGGGGCCTAGTGACGATGAGCGGATGGGCTGGGGCTTGCGGGCCTCGTTGGGGTGCGCGGGAGCTGACGAGAACTCTGGCCTGGGGCCTAGCCGTGGCGGCGGAGCTGGTGGTGATGAAAGCGGCCTGCAGACGGCGTTGACGGGGACTAATTTTCCTCCGTCTTCTGGGGGTGGGGTCAGCGGAGCGAAATTGGACCGGTTCTGGTCTGTTTCGTGGCTGCTCGACAAGCTTCGATGAACTGACCAGGCTTGTCAGTTTTTCTGATGCTTGGAAAAAATGTGGGCATTGTGCGGGTGGGCTCTTAAAGGCCTAACTGATTCACGTTTAGAAAGAGGTTTTTTGTGTTTAAAAAAAATGAAAGTTTCTAGATATTGCAGTTTCCTCCCCTGCCAGGAAAAGCTTCTTTTTCACTACTGGCCCAGTAGCTTTCCCAAGCTGTGGACTAAATAGGACCTAATAGGTCCATTTTCATTTCTTGTTTTTAAACATAGGCTTTTAATCCAGTGGCATTCATGATTAGAGTCTCACACCACTTTCTTAGTATTAATAACTTATCTTAAAAACCACCATATGAGGTAGTTATACCTATTATATATGGAGTATGGAAGCACAAGCAAGATAGAAAATGTTGATTTCAGTACTAGAATTTTAAATCAGTTGGTGGTGGTTCTTTCAGTTTTATGATTCTATAAAATTAAAATAGCTTATTATGTTGCTTTATCTTATTCTAAATGTCTGAGGCAATATTCTACACATTTAAAATACAGTCTTTTAAGAGTTAAAAATGGAAAAGATATGCTGGGTCACACCTAATCAATTCTTGAGAAAAACACAAGGTAAAAAACATTTTTACCTCCTCCCTGCTCTGTAGCTCTTGGAAATCAATTTCATTAGGAAATGTATTTAAACAGCCTTGTACAGGTATTTTTACAGTTGGGTTATCTGTTAGGATGTTGTCCCTTTAGTAGAAACAATGGTACGATATGATTATCATTTACACTAATTATGATCAGACCCAGTTGGGAGCAAGATTTAACTCACAAATAACTGTCATAGAATTCATCATGGTCAACACAAGATAGGTTAGATGATATGATGTAGAGAACCCCAGCTCAGTTGTTCCAAAGAATGTAAACAATTAAAGTTCCTAGTGAAGATAAGCCCTTAAAAGAAAATGATTGTCAGTATTTCATTGTTAAAAGTTTAAAAAGTATAGAGGATTTGGGGGGCAGCATCGGATGGAAAGCAATGCTGGTACATGTATAATGTTTATAAATATCTTTGAGGGTGTTGGATTTTAATGGTGTCAAAATACTAGTGCATTTATTGAAGTGAAGTCTGAAAACTTGGGTTCTGTTACTGATGTTTTAGGAATTCATATTGTAAAAACACTTGATATTTTGTGAGAATGAAAATGTCATATTTAGTTATATTTTAAAACTATCACATTCTGAATGGGCATGCTTTTGTGTGAAAATGTGTGCATGACAGGCAAGGTAAAGGAACAGGTATTGAAAGTGTGTGGGGTTTTTTTTTCAAGCTACAATCGTATTATTGTCTTATTGGAGCCTTGGATACCTAGTCATGGACCAGGACCCCATTGTCCTATGTGTGGTTCAAAAAATTTGTTCAGCAATGAGCGTAGGTTGGGAAGATGTGGTTCTCACCCCTGTGAGGTCACAGTATAGGCTATGTCTCTCCTCTGCCCCTAAAATGTGTTGGACATTGAAAATATTTATATAGTTCTGATGTAATATTCTATTGTAGACCAAGGTACAGATGTAGTAGACTCTCTCACTGTAGTTAGTAGAGGTAAACTCCAGGGTTAGGGTTATATATTCAATATTACAGCATCTGAAACTGTGCTATGTGTTTTAATGTACAAATAGACTTTCCAAAGAGTTTACTTTGTAATTTCAAGCACAGATCGTGATAGTAAACAGTAGGCCAGGTATGTAATGAGGGAAAATAAGGAACACAACAGTGAGATCATATGGTGACTCAGTGTAGGTGTGCACATCTTAGTTGGTCAGTTTAAAAAATTGCATTAATGTTATAGGTTCAATTATTCTCATTGCAGAATCGAGTTTTAAAATTGAGGATAATAGAATATTGGCTGGATTATCTATAGTGTGGAGGCCACTTCCTGTGTGGTGGGTGAAACAGTAATGAGATCCAGAGATGTCTGTGGGAGAAGTGGACAGGTTGTTTCATCAAGATGGTGTCATTAGTTTGGTAGAGAATGAAAGACAAGATTGTTTCTGTTGGCTTTGAAAGTAAAGATAAAAATTGAAACTTGATGTGGTGAAGAAGCCAGTGAAGGGCTGCAAAGTGGTAGTATGAAATGTTTAGTGCTGGTGAAGCATATAACTCTAGTGAAGTGGTTTTTATGTGCACTGGAAGGGAGGTAATGTCTTGAGAAAGAGGTTGCGGTAAACAGGTTGGGTTTGGAAGACAGTCTTTGACTAGAGGAGGCTTGGACGACAGTGAGAGAACATAATTTCTACTACTAGCACTTCAGCATCCTTTCCTACATTTTTGACTGTTGTAGGCCATTGCACAATTCAGAGATGTAGTACAAGTTCTCCTGATCCTTGCATAAGTCCAGTTGAAATTGCTTCTCGTTTCATTGTAATTTAATTTCTCCTGACAGAAGAAGACAGAACCTAGTGAGCGATTCCGTTTTTGTGCAAATGAGCAGAATCCTGAATATTTTTGTTATACCTAAGATGCATGCTACTTTGTCATGTTGTTTCAGTTACCACTACGGTTTGTATAGTGGTACAGTTTGTCTTTGCTGAAGTTTACTTGTGAGAAGGAACTTACAGAAGTTAGGGGGCTGAAAATTACACTGATCTGAGGTCAGGTATAGTTGTATACAATAAGGATGTTAGATATTCATTAATTTAATCGTGTAACTGCATCAAAACTTAGCAGTTACACGATTATTCTTTAGTCCCTGGTGAGGGGCTGGTAGCCAGTGTGCTCCCTGTCCTATACCTCGGGTGGCAGGCGAGAGCCAGCCTGCAAGGAGAACTGGATACAGAGGCAGCAGCGTGGGGCGGCAGCAGTCCCTGTCCACGCATGTCCCGAGCTTCCCGTGAATTGTGGCTGCACTGGCATCCCACAGAGCAAGTCTAGGCCTGCCATAGACAGAGACTGCTCCGCTGCAGCAGCCCCTGTGCGCAGGGGCCCTGAGCTCCCTGTGGACAGAGGCTGTGCTGGCATCCCACAGAGCAGCCTCTGTCTGTGGTGAGCCTGGGCCCACGGTGCACAGAGACTACTCTGTGGCAGCCTCCCTTGCCCTGCTCGCACGCTGTTGCCTCTGATAGAGGCAGCAGTGTGTGTATGTGGGGAGGAGGGCAGGCGGTTCACCAGAGCTGGTGCTCGTGGAGACCTGGCTTTTAAGCTGGCTCCCCTGAGTATGGGCTCCTGCTTCCCCATCTCCTGCTGCCTCTGTAGGCAGCAAAGGGAAAGGGGGGGGGGGGCAGGTGGCCTTGTGGAACCAGCACGCAGAGAGCAGACTTAAAAGCCAGGCCTCTGTGTATATCGGTTCTTGCCTACCACCTCCTTCCCCTACGCTGCTACCTCTGACTGAGGCAGCAGCACAGGGGGGCAAACTGCTCCACAGGAGCTGATATGTAAGGGAAGCTAGCTTGACAGCTGGCTTACCCACTTGCCCTCCTTGCCCTTTGCACTGCTGCCCTTGGTTTCTGCCTTCTGGTGCCCCAGAGCCAGCAAGGGGAAGGGAAATGCATGTAGTCGATAGAATTAACTGACAAGCCTGGGCTTATCGGTTAATCATGTAGTTGACTACACGTTGACCTCCCTAGTATTCAGTCATACACCAATGCCAATAACACTACTATTTTGAGGCACTATTGGCAAATAAATGTCATACCTTTGGAACAAAACTGTTCTGAAGACTCAACAAAACAAAACTGGAGTACAGTAATTGAGAGCCAAATTTTGCAATCCTTATGTTTTTGTGAGCACTTGCTTACTGAGATACTCCCACTGATGTCATTGACACTTTATGAATAAATGCTTACCTATATTAGAGTTGAACTAACAGTATGTGTGTATACTCTTGTGTGTGCTGTCATGTAAACAAGGTAATTAGGATGAAAGTGGCTTTTGTGTCATAACTGACTGCATGATTGTCATCTTCTGAAATACCAGTGTGTTTAGAGCCCCAAAATGAGAAGTCTTGCTGCTTATTTACAATGTATTAACAGATTTAAAAACAGTTTAGATTGAATTCCAGTTGTCGTTGTTTTAATTTGCCCCCATTTTCACTGTCAAGTATCATGGTATTATCAGGTAAAGTAAAACGCATGCTGAGATGGAACTTTTTTACAAACAATGCCAACAGTGGTGATGTTAATGTTACAGCAACATATATTGCTTTTTAATGTTTCAAACTTATATGCATTATATAAAGACCCTTTTGAAAACCAGAGTCCCTTCTGTGAATCATCATATATATAGTAGCCCAATGTCTGAGAGTCTGTAACGCTGAAATGCTGGCTGTTCCCTCTAGGTGGCGCTGTTGCTGAAATGCTGGCTGTTACCTCTGGGTGGCCCCTGCTGCATGGGGAGTGCAGGGCCCAAACAGCTGCTTGCGCCGCTTGCTCCCATGCGGTGGCCCGGCTGAGTGGTGCAGAAGTCAGCCAAGCGCCACGGCAGGAGGGAAAGGGGGGCGGGGCGGTGATGTGCATGGCCAAGGGGCGGGGCCTGGCTGTATAGGTCACCTCCCCACCCCGCTTCGCCTCCTGCCCTGGCGCTCGGCTGACTTATGCGCCGCTTAGCCGGGCTGCTACAGGGGAGCCCAAACAGCTGCTTGCTCCGTTTGGGCTCTACGGTCCCCTGGGTGAGAGGCAGGAGGCAGAAGGCAGAGGAGAGCTGAGGGGGCGGAGAGAGGAGGAGACAGAGAGACACATGGAGCGAGAGATTGGAGGTTCAGGAGAGAGACCTGAAAATCCCGTCTTATAACGGGCTAATTGGCTAGTATAGAAAGAGACATTATCTAGTATTAGGGGAGGATACAATTTTTGTGTTGTCAGATTTTACTCTTGCATCTTGGAAATTCAAGCTTTACCTTACTGCTTGTTTGTGTATGGACCACTATTCTCTCCTCCTGCAAACACTTAACTGCGTAACAAAACAGTGCTATATAGAAAAGATGATAAATTGAAAATAGTATTTAAAATATTTTCTGTATGTTAAATGATACTGTATGATAAGTTATAAATAAGGTATTCAGTATTAAATTAAAAGAGTAAAAAGTTGTCTTTTCTCCAGTGGTAATTGAGATTTTCAGCTTTTCCTTCATTTTAACAAAAACTTCCTTCCCGGAAAATTTGTCAGCCAGTTTAGTTACTTTGTTAAAATACCTGTTTAGGAAGCCGCTAAGAAAATATTTCTAATCCTTGTTTACTGAATATTGTAGGATATATTTTTTTCTTCTTTTATGTATTTATTTGGGGGCAAGGGAGAAACTTAAATAGTTTCTTGATTTAATAAAATAGGTGGATATTATATGAACAGCATTAAGAAGAAATGTTGAAATGTAAAGAGTGGAATGATTCAAATGAAAGCAATTTAAATAATGTTTTTTTAATTTTTCTCAGTGTTTATACTTTTCAGTTATTTTCATAAAGAAAGGCTGGTTCTAATTTAGTGGTAGGCAACCTGTGGTTTGCACACAGTTCATCAGGACAGGTTGTTTAACTTGTGGGTGGCTGGACCTGCGGACTCAGCTCCTATTGGCTGGGAACAGCGAACCACAGTCAGTGAGAGTTGAGAAGCAGCAGCCAGCAAGTTCTTGTGGCCTACACCACTTCCTGCAGCTCCTATTGGTAAGGAATGACAAACTGTGGCCAATGGGAGCTGTGGGCGGCCATATCTGTAGGTGCAAGATAAACAACCTCTTGGTGGATTTACCCTGATGAATTGCATGCAGGCTGCCCACTAGGGATGTAAAATCCCATTTAGTTAGTTAACCGGTCGCGTTTAATTTGTTAACCGATCAAAGGAAGAGCAGGTGGGGAGGCCCACCTCTGAAAGGCTGGAGCAGCTCCTGTCTGCTGTGCACCATCCAGGCTGAGCCCACCATGGACTGGCTTTTTTAGCCGGCTGGCTGGAGCAGCCCCTGCAGCAAAAGAATTATCGGTAGTTAGTGAATTGAATTGCTTGTTTCTAGGTCACTATGTCCTTCAAGATTTTTGAATGAGTAAAACTCTCACTTAATTTTATGCATAGATTGGAAGAGAGAAAACAAGCTTTCCTGCTTTTTTAGCTCCCACTTAGTTTCTTAACTCTAATTGAACTGAACTTGTTGAATCAACTGAAATGAAAACATAACATCTGCAGAAAAGCTACTGCATCATAAACTTGTTCAGCACGTCAGCCAGTTTTGGTTCCAGATGCTTTGTGATTTCCATCAGTTCAGTGTTTTTACGTTCTTTAAACTTAGCAGCTAACATGTATTCTTAATATTTTTTAATTAATTTAAATTATTGTAATATTTTGTAAATTTAGGCATTAAATTAGGCTGTCATAATTTCAAATTGAATTAGCTTACTTAAGTTTATTTAAAATAATATATTTGGTTTAAATTAAAAATCCCAGTTGAAATAATCAATTTTTATTTTTATCCTTGCTGAAAACATGCAGCTTTCATACTCTGCAAGCCTCCAGGAGTAAGGGAGAATGGTAGCATCAAATGTTTTGCTTTGATGAGAGGTTTTAGCTGTCTTATACAAGTGAAATACTTGGACACTTCATCATAAGTATATTGAATAAGGTTTTACTTAGTCTACGTAGGAAGCGTTATATGAACACTGCTATGCAATCTTCCATCTAATTCATCTATCATCCTCCTGGGATCTTTAAAGCGCAATTTTTTGTAAACCAGGATACAAGACCTTATGTATTTAGTGCAGGTTTTAAAAAGGTGCTAGTAGACATAAAAAGAAAAATAAGATCTCCTTGTCCTATGGAAGTTTATCCTCAGAAAATCTTTGATTTGCTGAACCTTTTAATCAGGATTATACTTGTGTGCATCTGCCATACAAAACTCAGTATCAGAAAAAAATCAAACTTCCAAATTATGAAAATATATTTGTCATACACTGCAACAGTGCTTCCATTATAAAGGAGAAATATAATGCAATGGAAAATATTGAGTAAAGTGAACCTAATATGTTAAGAAACCCTAATACTTGTTAAGGGATAGATCACCAGTTGCAGATGGAGGCCAAACTTGTTTAGCAAAATGGCTGACTTTCAGGCAGTATATGTGCTTTTTTGCAGTGACTTCTTTCTTTGATAGCAGGGTTGCCTTTATTATATCATTGTGATACAGAACCAAATAATGGACCATCTTTTTCACTGATGTCCCTTAAGTTTACCCTGCAGTTGGAGAATCCTGGAGTCTTTTAGCCCACAAACTTTCTTGTTTTCTTCCTGTGCCACCTGTGAAAGTTAAGGGTGCCTTTGCCATCAATGAGTATCTTTTAGGGTCTTACAGTACCCAGCTGGTGGGGGTGTGTGTGTGTGTGTGTGTGTGTGTGTGTGTTTGCGTGTGCATGCCTTGCATCAAATATCTGATAATATATAGGGTGGTGAGATGGGAAGGAGATAGTGAGTCAACAAAATTATTGTATCCTGTGGGAGAGACATGGGCATGAATGTGGGCTAGTGTCGGCCACTTTTGCAGCAAGTATTATAGTTTCCTGGCAGGTTGGGATTTATTTTTCGTGTGTGAATTCTTTCTGCTGAGAGTTGTGGAAAATGTTTGGCTGTCAGTCTTACACTACTTTGAATGATCCCTTACAATATATACTACTTTTGCTAAACAATCCATTCTGCCTTGCATTTTGCTGTGACACTTGGATTACCTTTCCTGGGTGTGAAGAAGAGCTATGTGTGTCTTGAAAGCATGTTTCTCTCTCAAACAGAAATTGGTCCAGTAAAAGATATTCCCTCCCTCACCTTGTCAGTCTAACTGTTCCTCCTTTGTGGTACTGCTGATGCTGGGGAGTTTTTCCACCGCCTTCCCCTTACATGCTATATTTTATGAGTATGTAATCATGCTTTATGTTAACATGAACTGCATCGTAAGAATTTCTCTGGAAGCATCATCCACATGCTTTGTGTAAAGTTTAAAGTTTTGTTCATTTACTTTTGGTTGCATTGTTAATTCTTGATATAAATGCATAAAAAACTCCCGAAGAATATTTGTTGCTTAAAAAATGAAAAAATTATGCTTCATTGCAACTTGCCATTCCCCATACCAAATAATGCTGATCAGACAGTGAATCAAAAGCTTTCGATTTGATCTTTATTTTTATTATGCGAGGCAAAGTACAAAAAATGAAAGGGTGGTCCCTGTGCCCCAAAGAGCTTACATTCTAAATCCATGATGAGAGGCAACAATTTGACAGACACATGGGTGACTCAAGATAAGTGCGAGAGTTATGATTCTTGTAATAAGCAGTGGTCACAGCACACTGCTTGTCTACCCATTGTGTCTTTTATAGGAATCACGACAGAGGTGACTTCAATGAGAAATATGAAAAAGGATAATGTAGCTTTGTGGAACTTTACAAGGAATTCCTGTCATTGATAAGGGGAATGGTATGGGAGAAAATACAAAGGTGTTTGGGGATGCTCATAAGTAAAAGAGGGAACTGATGGATAATAAAGGGCTGGCGGTGTTGGTAGAGTGGAAGACCAGTCTACAGTAGAAACTCTTACCGGAATAATAATGTTGATTAGGGAGGTGTTGCTTTCGTGCCGCACATATGCCAGAAAAATCCTGTTGTAGGTTCTTATACCACTTTTATACTGGCATAACTTTGTTCGGTATAAACAATGCTGGCAAAAGCACTTTTTTTTTCTTATTAAAGCTGCATCTATAATAGGAGAGGCTTTATCAGTGTAGCTGAACCTTTTCTAGTGTGGACAAGGCTGAACATACCATATAAGAAATAAGAAATAAATAGGATGACGTTAAGCCCTGAAGAGCCAGAGAATTTATCTACACACACGAGTTTGTTGTATTGCTTTAACAGTTCCCTCTAGGTGGGCATAATTATACCTAGGGCTTGCCAAGCAGTGGCAAGCCCTGCTTGTCAGCTGCGCGGTTTTGCAGTCTGCACACGCGCAGACCGGGCTGCGCTGGCTTTACGGCTTGCAATCTACTTGCCCCGGGCGAGTAGATTACATAATTTGTCGAGCTCTGATTATACCAGTATAGACCATTCCCATTCTTGTACAGACTAAGCTTTACTGGCATAAGGCACCTTTTATTAGTATAACATGCCCTCGTTAGAGGTGGTACTAGTAAAATTGTTGGTAAAAATCACAGCCCAACTAATATAGTTATATTGGTATAAAAACTTGGTGTAGACCATGCCTGTGTGTATACGGTGGAGCAGGGGAAATTGAAGAGTGATGAGATAATTGGCACGCTAAACCTAGAAGATAGTTTCTGAAGTAGTGTTAGACTATAAGGGGGCTAAGATGGCATTTAATAAGGCTGGAAAGGAGGAGTTTTAGTGGTCTATAAACAAGATGATGTGACGTCCCGGGTAAGCATTTTAGTCATGCCAGCAGTGAAAAAGTTGGATCTTGGATATTGTAGAGGAAGAAGTATTAAAATTTTGATACTGCTTGGATGTGGAGTGCTATACTAATAGGCAGGGCTCGTCAGCCACGCTGTCTGGCGATCTGCGCATGCGCAGATCATCCGAACCTGGCTCTTCCGGGTTGCAATCTACTCGCCACGGGTGAGTAGACTGCATTATTTGTTGAGCCCTGCTAATAGTTAGATTACTAATTTGTATTGTTTTGTTGGTGAAAAAAATCTGGGCAGAAGGAATTGTTTTTTATACCTTATGACCAGCTTTGTTTGGAATCACTTGATTTTCATTGGTTGAGAAGCTATTGCAAATAATGTTAATGGCATGTGTACATAATGACTTCACTTTTTAGTTGAAAAACTGTTGTACTAGAGATGACTGCCCTAGCTGAGTTTTTAGTTTTTATGCTTAACTTGGGATTTCTATGAGTGTCATCAATTAAATCTGCATTTAAATTAGACAGAACAACTAGGTTTGGCAATTGTCACAGGAGGATACAGAGTTGGACTAGAGAAACTGAACACACAAAGAATCCTTGGTGGAAATTGAAAAGGTGTCTGGTTTAAAAAAAAAAAAAAAAAAAAAAACTTATTTCAAAGTAGGGATGCTAAGTAATGGTTAATAAGCTACTTAAGCAGTCGATGGAATTTCCGTCAACTACTCAATTAGTTGATGGGGGGGCACTCACTACGACCACTGCGGCTCTGCATTTTAAATATAGTAAGAGACACCGGGCTCTTACATTTAAAGTATACCGCTGCAGCGGGGTTAGTTCCCAGGGATGGTGCCAGTCAGGATTGAACACTCCCAGCTGGTGCTGGCTCCAGGACCACTGCAGCTCTGCCTCTCTTCTCCTCCCTCCCCCCGCACGATGTTTGCACTGGCTCCTGCTTCTCCCCCCCCCCCCCTTTTTTTTGCTGCATCTGATATAGAGGCAGCAGTGGGGGTAAGCGTGTTGTTATGTAGTCACTCAACTAGTCATTTACATCCCTATTTCAAAACAAACCATCAAAAATTATTCGGAGATTGGATTTAATTGGTATCCCTTTTCTTAAGAGAAAAATAATTGCACTTTCTGCATAATCATTTTTCTGATTAAAGTATTGGCAGCTATTGTCTTATAGAAGCCATTAAAACATCAAACATGTTAATCCAAAATTCTAGTATGCCTGGTCCCCCACTGTGTCTCTGGCTCCCTGGCCGGGTCCCCCCTCCCCCCGCCACAGGGACGGTGCTGGGGGGAACTGGCTTCTCTGATCTCCCCGCTTTGCTGCTTCACTTGCTAGTCCAGTAGTGACTTCCCTACCTGATAAGCCTAGGCTTATCGGGTAGTCAACTACTCTATTAGTTGCTTACAGCCCTAATCTATTTTGAGTATATATTTGCTTGCAAACAGTCTCAAAAACTGATATCAGTGACAATTTGGCAAATGTACTTAAAGTAAAATATTTCCTCATAAAAAAACCCAAGTTGCGCTGATTGGTTAAGTCTAGTTAAACACTTTTTTACCATCTGAAATTTGGTTTCTCTGCAGACGTAGCTTACTTTTTGCTTGTGGCCTACCCTTTTGTAAACTTCTTAAACGATGTGCTAGCATCCTTTTCTACATTCAGTTTCTCCACATTGCAGCCTCACCTCCATCAGCAACAAGACATCTACATCTTGCTACTGCTTACTTAGTAAGACCAAGGTATAGCTTAACTTTTTGAATTTAACAAATACTAGAGAAAAACTGTAAAACCAAAAAGAGTAGGACAGTAATTCCTAAAGAGAACAATAATTGCTTCAGGATTGGAAAAATTTTGTTTCTCCTGAATATTCTAGTAAGAACTATCTAATATAGTATTTTGCTTTTACAGATGATGACTTTGATCAATTTGATAAACCTGGTGCAGAAAGATCTTGGAGAAGAAGAACTGGAGATGATGACTGGGACAGGTAGTTGTTTTTCACATTCAGACATTGAACTACATTGTTTGAGTTTTTGGAGTGGCATTTTGCATTCTGATACTGTTGATGTACTTATGGCCAGGTGGTCTAGTACCAAAATAGGAATGTGTGCGTTGTCTGTCACTTGATGATTACCTGTTCTCTTCACTCTGTTGGGGGCATTGGTCACTGTAGAAGACACAATCCTGGGCTAGATGGACCTTTGGTCTTACCCAGAATGGCCATTCTTACAAGGGTAATGAAGGCACAGAGCACACAACTGATCAGGAGTCCTGAAGCCACCTGGGCCTGTATGTTGCCGCTGTGCACTGCTTTGTTGTCATTTGAAGGTATTGCTGACTGGCATGGGAATGTGAGAAGAAATAAGGCAGCCCTACTTAGAAACCTTTGGGAGAAGATTGCCATATACCCACATAGAAGTTTCATTAAGATCTCTCAGGAAGATTCAAAAGACATCCCCTGGAGAAATAAACTGTTCTTCATGTCCCCCAGACACAGCATAACCCTACATAGATATAAAAAGTTGGGGGTGCCATCGCTGTGGGGGAAACAAATTTATGCAAGGTGCATTCCTCTTCATGGGGCTTACCTATGGTCGACTGGACTGCAGTCTTAAACAGGTCCTATCACATGGCATAGTTTGACCCTCTGGTTGAACGTCCCCCATCCTTTTTCTCTACTTGCTCCATATTCATGTCAGGGACATGTTATTCAGGCTTTTTCATAGGGTTATCCATAGTGGTACATGAAGTGGTGATTGAGTCTTCCCCCAAGTATTGCGCGCAACTCTTTGTAAAAGTGGCAGGTCTGTGGCTCTGCATTTAATTGACTGTTGACCTTCCTAGGGATGTTAAATTTTGATTAATGAACTAAACGAGTAGTTGATGGAATTTTCATCGCCTATTCAATTAGTTAAGGGCTAGCGTATTCCCCTTTGAAATGTACAAGAGCCCCAGCAGGGACTCTTGTACATTTCAAAGATGGAGTTCCACCGCTGTGCCTCTGCCCCCTCCCACAGAGCTGGAGCGGGGGAACCAGTTTTTAAGTCAACTCCCTCCAGCACTCTCTCCTCTTCCCACCCCCCCACCTCTTTGTGATAGAGGCAGCAAGGGGGGAAAGCGACTAGTCAACTGTCCAGTAAGCTTTTGCTTATCGGATAGCTGACTAGTCGATTAGTCACTTACATCCCTAGACCTTCCTGTCCTTCTCATGTGCCTGCTGCAGTTCCTTTGCTTTCATATGACATTGCTGCTGATCCTGCCTGTACCTTCTTTGCAATAGTCTCACAGATGTTCATGTTTCTATTGCTAGTCTATAGCTGTGCTTTCACAGCCTTTTCTCCCCACAGATCCAGGAGATCTAGAATTTCCTGTGTACTTTAATCTGGAACATGGAGCCACCTGGGCAGTTGCACACACAAGTGGAAAGTTGCTAGGTGTGCTTGCCAAGATGGACAATTGGAAAAAGGCATTTCAAAAATTTGCAGCCTTTTAAAAGGGTGCGGATGTAGCTTCTAGTTTCTAACTCCTGGGCGGTGGTGTTAACATTTTGTGACCAGAGCGGTAAGTGTTGGACATTGTGGAACAGATGCTGGAGGAGCGTTCAGCTTGATGTAGGTAATGCAGTGTCTATGTTTATATTACATCAAGCCCCGTTCGTTAACCATGTCTCAACACTGTACAGGGAGGTGGTGGTATTATGTCAGTGTAATGGAGAGATTCTATTGGTGGTAGATATTTAAGTATAGACCGGGAGGCCACTCCAAGAATATGGTATGTAGTCATGAGCTGCATTCTTCCATGGTGTTAATGGAGGAGGTGCTGGGTCTGTGATGGAGGTTGGGTGCAGAGCTTGGGGTAAGGAATTGAGGTGCAGGAGGAGGTGTGGGATCTGGGAAGGAGTTTGGGTGAAGGAGGAGGTTTATGACCTGGGGCAGGAGACTGGGGTGCAGAAGGGAGTGCAGGATCTGGGAGGGAGTTGTGACCTGGGGCAGGGATCTGGGTTATGACTGGGAGTAGGGAATCAGGGTGCAAGGTCAGAGAAGGGGTTGAGGTCTGGAGGAGGAGTGTTGGAAGGGTGTGGGATCTGGAAGGGGGTTGTGACTTGGGACGGGAATACAGGGAATAGGGGTTTAGGAATGGGGTGACAGGGGAGTGGCTGGGGTCTCAGAGGCAGGCTCTGGCCAAGAGATGCATACCCGTGTGGCTTCCAATCGTCAGTCTAGCAGGTTCCTCAGACAGGATTCGTGCCTTCCATGCCCTTGTACTGGTTGCAGGGGCCATGTGCAGCTCTGAACACCGAGAGCCTGGATGGGTAGGGGTACTTCATGTACTACCTGTCCTATGAACTGGCAGCTCCTTCTGTCTAATTTCTAGCTAGTGGTAGTAGTTGCAAGATTGTGCTGGGGGTGGAGGCAGCGTGTAAAGCTTCTCTCTGAATGCTGCGGGCCTGGTGAGCTGCTTTGGGCCACGTGCTAGGACGGGGCAGACAGAGTCTGGCTGATGTAGACCATATGCACAACAACTAGGTTGACACAAGGCAGTTTACGTTGACCTAATTTGGTTGTATACACCAAGTTAAGCAGTTTCCTTTGAGCTGATGCTCTGGAATTGCAGCAGTTGTCACCTGCTGACTTTTATTTGCCTTCCAAAATAATTGTCTCCCCTTCTGCTATTGCTCAGCAGAGGAAGGAGGGGAGTTGTCACAGCCTTGAGAGAGAAATGAGTAGAAATCCAAAGTTCCTGTTTTGCTGTCTGTGCTCCCAGTAGATAGTGAGAAGATGTGGTTTATTTTCACTACAGTTGACATTGAGAGTGAAGAGTTGACCTTCTAGAGATTGGCCAGCATTCCTTCCTATCCCACCCTACAACTACCATTGTAACTACGGAATTTTAAGTAGTATCATGCTGCTATTGTTGTGAAAATGAGGCCACTGTGCCGTGAACCTCTTGTTATGGTAAAACGCTACTTAAAATGAAGCTTTTTTCTTAAAGAAATGGAGAAACTAAGTTATTTAGTAAGGAGTTAAGGCGTATGATGGCTCAGGTTTTGAGGAGAGCTGATCACTTTCTTTACATGATTGTAGATAGTTTCTTCATTGTGTTTTTTGAATTGGTTTTGTTTCACATTATATTTTAATCATGTGAAAGAGTAACTTGCCAGAATTATTTGGACAGTAAAATTGTGTTCTGTTGTATTCATACAAATTGTACTTTTTTTTTGTTTTATTTTTTTACTGTAAATACTACCAGGTCCTTACAATTCAAGATTAAAGATACTATTAGTCATAGAGGTCAAGGCAGTCATGGATTCTGTGACTTTACCAGACCACCGTGACTTCTTCAGCTTCAGTTGTCAGGGGCTGAAGCTGGGGCTGGGGCCAAGCATTCCTTTAGTCCATCCCTTCCAGTAGCAGTGGGCCTCACACTATTAGTCCCTGCCCCCCATGGGGCTCCAGCTGCCATTCCTCCTCCGCTCCTCCAGACCTCCTGTTTCTGGTTATTTTTATTTAAGTTATTGGCACGTCAAGAGCTCCCATGAGTTTTTGTTTGTCTGTAACCTGTCTGACTTCTGCTAAAAATAAATGACAAAAATCTTAACCTTTTATTTAAGAAAAATATCAAACTAATAAGGTGAACAGACACAATATACTTGGTGCAATTATTTTTTTGTGAAATATTTTATTACAAAGGGAGAGGTAGTGACCTAAAGTAGCAGTTTATGCTACTGTGCTGAAGATTCAGGTTTCAAACACTGCTAATTCATAACTGCTAATTCATAATGCAGGGAAGGGAACTATCACTGTAGCACTTAATAAAATTTGTTTTCTTTAAAAAAAAAAAAAAAAAAAACACCCCACAACACTCTGGTGAATTACACTCATAAAACTATGTAAAGAAAATGTTATTTAGGTGGTACTGTTTAGTTTAAGCAAGCATAGGTTAGGAAATGCCATATTGAACACCCATAATTCTGTGCACTTAGGTGTACATGTGGCTGTAATCTGTAGCTACATGATATGTTTTATTCACCAAGACACTTGACTTATTGATTCAGTGCACAGGATTGGTGCACCAGAGGGCAGAATCAAGGTTGTGCAGGCACCTGTAAATCTGGCAATTTTTAACTTTCAAGTGCTGCATTTTGTAACCTGTTCTTCTAACCTCTTAAACAGAAGAAAAAGTATTCTATTTTCCATAGATGTCTGGTGGTAGGTGGAGTGTGGAGCACAACTGTGGAACAGCTCAAGTTGCCCCCCTCATGGAAAGCAGCAGGCACTCTCTGCAGCTTACAGCAGTTCCTCCTGCCTCTGCCTTTCCTTGTCCCTAAGTTAACTGGCTCAGCTGCCTCACAGGGAAGGGCTCCAGCAGCACCACGTGACTGCATTCAGAGGGAACATATGCCCCCCCCATATACCATTCTCCTTCCCATGTATCACCTCTATTACTTTTGATTAAGAATGTAAAAATTCATTTTACAATGTAACTGTGTAACCGCTAGTTGCGGGCTCTGTATTATAAAGCTTAAATAAGTTATCCTGCAGAACCTGCAGTGAAACCTCCCCAGGAGTAGGGATAGCAGGGACTGCTTGCCCTACTCCTGGGGAGGCTTCGCTGCAGGCTCTGCAACCAGCATATAACTCCAGTGGGAGGGATGGGCACCTTTGGAATAGATAAGTCTCCTGTCTGGACCGAATAGGAAAACAGTTCCAGCCCCTACAAGTTAACCAGAACCGATAAGTCTCACCTGTTTGGTGAGGCTTATTGATTAACCATTTCCATCCCTTGTTGTAATCATCTTCAGTGGTCAACCCGATGGCTTCCACCTCTTTAGGTTGCTACTTGGCTGAAGCCCGTTCCCCATCTGTGAAGCACTTTTTGAATTCTTAGCTTACCTTACTACGGATGTTACCTTTAGATTAATTGACTAATTGAATAGTTGATGCAATTTGCATAGACTATTTAATTAGTAAATAAGGGCGCCTCCGGCTTTGAAGTGTAGCAACAGCCCCAGAGCTGTTGCTACACTTCAAAGGCGAAAGAACGGCGAGGAACACGGGGACAGTGGGTTAGTCCCCCACTGTCCCTGTGCAGCACTGCCACTTTGAAACCCTCCAGAGAGTCCGGCGTCAGGCTCCTTGTGGCATTTCAGTGCTGCAGCGCCTTGTGGAGCCCGGGATCAGCTGATCCCCAGCTAGCCCTGGGCTGCATGTGGTGTTTCAAAGCAACAGCAAGTGCTTAACCATTTCACTCTGGATTTGATTAAACATTAAGATGAATTTTCTGCTTTGGTTGTTGAACATCCTTAGTTACATCCCTGTTTATATATATTAAACTTAATTTGCTGTAGTTTGCTGTAGTTTATGGGATGTTACTGATTTTGTTTTGTGCAAGGAGGTTAAAAAAAGTGCCAAGTTGTCTCTCTCCAAACTCTGCCTGCCTTACATCAAAAGGTTAGTTGTATTCCTCAACACTAAGGCATATTCTGACTCCTTTATGTAACCTTCTGAATCTGAGCTTGCAGGTCCTAATGTTAACACTTGCAGAATGGGAACTTCAGTTCCCCCCTGTTTTATTTTGGGAACCGCATGTTACTGTCTCACCCCTTGTTTTATATGCCATCAGAAATATCTGGGTAAATCCTTAGCAAGGGCCCTGAAGTTTCTCACCACATACAAAATGGTTCTTTGGGTGCAACCCAGAATTTATTTATGGAGAGGCTAGGAGCAAGTCTACCCTACACATTAGATCAAATTAAGTTACCTTGACTTAGTCGCTACAGTGATTAAATTGGTTTTTCCTGTCCACGCAATACTCTTTCTGTGGACAGTGCATGTCCTCAATCAGGATTAGGGATTTTAAAATGCATTTATTTTTGTAAATCTGTAACCACTCAATTTTTCAGCAGTTACATGTTTGTACGCAGGGGGGCAAGAGAGAGCTGCTGCTCGCAGGTAGCCTGGTTTCTACCTCCTCCCTCTCCTGCCCTACTTCTGCCTCTGATACAGAGGCAGCAGTGCAGAGGGCAGGCAGCTCCTTGGGAGCCGATACACGCAGGGAGCTGGCTTGAAAGCTGGCTTCTCCCAAGCACCAACTTCCTGCTACCCTCTTTTCCCTGCTCTGCTGCCACTGTGGGAGGCAGCAGGTGGTGGGGGGATGGTGCATGTAACAGTGCAGGTTAACTGATGAGCCCTGGCTTATTAGTTAAGCTTGTACATGAGGACACATTAACATCCCTAGATGTAAACACAGGCAGCATATGTTGACCTAACTTTGTAGTGTAGATCAGGCCTATGAAGTGAAGGGATTGGAATAAGAAAAAAAATTTAAACAGTCTCAACAGTTTTGAAGAAATCTCTTCAAAGGGGAGGAGTCTTTTTACCCAGCATTCCTCTTATCCACCAAATGTACGTTCTTCTCACTCTTCAGCTATACATACTGGGCCTAATGGGCTACCAGGAATATTAGCTCCTTTTAGGGATGCAGTAGTGTAGTCGATTAAATGAATAACCAGTAAGCAGATGCTTATTGGTTAATGCTGTCAGCTACATGCAATTGCCTTCCCCCCTCCATTTTTCTGCAAGTACATTTGTTAGTGGGCTGGCCAACAGGCTGGCTCAGTCCTGGGCTCATTCTGGGTCCTAGCATTAACCTCACTGTGGCTCTGCATTATTACGGGCTGGGGAGCCGGCTCACAGGCAAGCTGGTTCAATTCCCGGCATCAACCTCCACTGCAACTCTGCATTAATAAGGGGCTGAGAAGCTGGGATGCTAGGACTGAGCCAGCCTGCCTGCACGCCGGTTCCCCAGTCCTCACTGTTAACATAAGAACGGCCATACTAGGTCAGCCCAAAGGTCCTTGTAGCCCAATATCCTGTCTGCCCACAGTGGCCAATACCAGATGGCCCAGAGAGAAGGATCACAACAGGTAATCCTCATGTGAACCCTCCCGTCATCCACCTCCAGAGAAACAGAGGCTAGGAACACCATTCCTACCCATTCTGGCTAATAGCTATTGATGGACCTAACCTCCATGAATCTATCTAGCTCTTTTCTTAATCCTCTTAAAGTTCTAGCCTTCACCACATCCTCTGTCAAGGAGTTCTACAGGTTGACTGCGCTGAGTGAAGAAAAACTTCCTTCTGTTTTTTTTAAATCTGCTGCCTATTAATTTGATTTGGTGACCTCGTTCTTTTATTGTGGGAATAAGTAAATAACTTTTCCTTATTTGCTTTTTCCATACCAGTCATGATTTTATATACCTCTATCATATCCCCCCTTAGTCTCCTCTTATCTAAGCTGAAAAGTACAAGTCTTTTTAATTTCTCTTCATATGGGACCCGTTCCAAACCCCTAATAATTTTTGTTGCCCTTTTCTGAAGCGTTTCCAATGCCATACATTTAAAAACAAAACAAAACATACATCTGTATGCAGTATTCAACATGTGGGCGTATCATGGCTTTATATAGAGACAATAAAATATTTTCTGTCTTATTCTCTCTCCCTTTTTTATTGACTCCTAATATTTTGTTTGTTTTTTCGACTGCCGCTGCAAACTGAGTGGATGTTTTCAGAGAACTATCCACAATGACTCCCAAGATCTCTCTCTTGAGTAGTTGTACCCAAATTAGTCTCCATCATGTGTGTGTGTGTGTGTGTGTGTGTGTGGATATAGTTGGAATTATTTTTTCCAATACGCATTACTTTACATTTATCATTAAATTTCATTTGCCATTTTGTTGTCCAATCACTTAGTTTGGTGAGATCTTTTTGAAGCTCTTTAGTCTGCTTTGGTCTTAACTGTCTTGAGCAGTTTGGTATCCTCTACAAATTTTGCCACATCACTGTTTACCCCTTTCTCTAGAACATTTATAAATAAGTTGAACAGGATGGGTCCCAGGACAGACCCTTGGGGGACCCACCCGCCAAAAAATACCTCTCTCCACTCAGAAAACTTACCATTTATTCCTACCCTTTGTTTCCTGTCTTTTAACCAGTCATCAGTCCATGAAAGGATCTTCCCTCTTATCCCATGGCAACTTACTTCACTTAAGAGCCTTTGGTGAGGAACCTTGTCAAAGGCTTTCTGGAAATCTATACTATATCCACTGTATCCCCTTGTCCACATGTTTGTTGACACCCTCAGAGAACTCTAGCAGATTAGTAAGGCATGATTTCCCTTTACAGAAACCATGTTAACTTTCCCCCAACAAACTATATTCATCCATGTGTCTGACAATTTTATTCTTCACTATAGTTTCAACTAGTTTCAGCTATTTTACCCGGTAGTGATGTTAGACTTACCGGTCTGTAATTGCTGGGATCAGCTCTAGAGCCCTTTTTAAAATATTGGCGTCATATTAGCTATCTTCCAATCATTAGGTACAGAAGCTGATTTAAAGGATAGCTTATAAACCACAGTTAATAGTTCTGCAGTTTCCCATTTGAGTTCTTTTAGAACACTTGGGTGAATGCCATCTTGTCCCAGTGACTTGTTACTATTAAGTTTATCACTTTGTTCCTAAACCTCCTCTAATGACACCTCAATCTGGAACAATTTCTCAGATTTGTTACCTAAAAAGAATGGTTCAGGTTTGGGAATCTCCCCAATATCCTCAGTCGTGACGACTGAAGCAAAGAATTAATTTAGCTCCTCTGTTTTGACTTTATCATCTTTGAGTGCTCCTTTAGCATCTCGATTGTCCAAGGGCCCTGCTGGTTGTTTAGCTGGCTTCTTGCTTCTGATGTACTTTAAAAACATTTTACTATTCCTTTTTGAGTTTTTGGCTAGCTGCTGTTCAAACTCCTTTTTGGCTTTTCTTATATTTTTACACTTAATTTGACAAAGTCCTTTTTATTTTTCTCACTAGGATTTCACTTCCACTTTTTAAAAGAGATCTTTTTATCTGTTACTGCTTCTTTTACCTGGTTGTTAAGCCATGGTGGCACTTTTTTGGTTCTCTTTCTGTGCCTTTTAATTTGTGGTATATATTTAAGTTGGGCCTCTATTACGGTGTCTTTGAAAAGTTTCCATGAAGCTTGCAGAGACTTTAATTTTGTCTCACTGTACCTTTTAATTTCTGTTTATACAAAAATGAGGAAGTTAGTTAGTTTCCCTTTCTGAAATTAAATGCCACAGAGTTGGGCTACCTGCCCGCCTGGCTCCTAATGCTCTTTAAATGCAGAGCCGCAGTGGGGATAGGACCCAAACCCAGCACAAGCCTGGACTGAGCTGGGCCGCTGGTCAGCCTGTTAAAAAAATTACTGACAAGAGGGGTAGGAAGAATGCGTGTTGTCTAGTCTATAGTATAAACCTATAAACTTTTGCTTATCGGTTAACTAGTTAATCGTCTATACTATTACATCCCTACTGCCAACATCTTGAAAACAATCCAGCCTTCCTTAATATATAAATTTAGTGCCTATCCCTTGCATAATGTATAGCTCTTTCCTGAGTTGACACATTACTGTTCTGTATATTTTATCAATTAAAAAGCATTGTGAATTCAGTAACAATTCTCCTTTGACCAATATTGAAGTTACTGTATTGAATAATTATTACAGATTTTTTTCTAAATGTGTGTTAGTATGTGTGTACTCTTAATATTTGCTTATGTTTTTTAGTGAACTTGAAGATGATTTGCTTGGAGAAGATTTGCTTCCTGGTAAAAAGGTAAGAAATAAGTATGTTTAATGAATGCTGAATAATTCATGCAATTTTAAATGTGAACCTGTATTTTACTCACAGTTTATGCTGTCATGTTACCTGACCATTTATAAATGATTTAGCCTATTTATCTGGCTAAAATCAATTTAAATACCAAAATCTAAACGGCTCCTCAAACAATTCTTGCCGGCTGTTATGAAAGATTTCACAAACAATAGCGGACATTTTAAACTTCTACATATTTCAGTATTTCCTATATCAGCTAAACAATAAAGGTGGTTGGAGAAATTCTGATAGCATCTTTCAGTGGAAAAGAAAATCTGATTTGTCAAAATTGAAATGCTTGACAGATGGTTGAATTTTGATTAAGTTCCTCTGTACCTTTGTTTCTGACTTTATGGCCCTCTACTTTGGTGACTTGCCCCAAGACTTCATTCCCTTTTGCAGAGAATTTTGAAACGTTTTATTTTTATTCCGAATCAGAACAGAACAGAGCCCGTCCTTTGTGAAATGAAATTACTGGTCTCCCACCCAGTTTTGCTCACCAGTCTCAGTGTTATGCATATAAGAAGCACACAGGATCTTTTCAGGGGAACAGGCAATACACTGCATTTATTTAGAATATAACACACAAGCTCACCCAGATGCACCCTGTTAATGTTTTTATAGTTGCCTGTGTCTCAAACCTATCTAATTGCCAGTTAGATTCAGGGAGAGGAGGTGAGCCAGGTTCTGTTAGTTGTGATCATATGCTCTGAGTCTTTGTAGGACGGAACTCAAAGACTAATGGTAAGGCACTCCATCTTTTATATCTTTCTCATACAAATCTGAGTTTTGCTGCATCATGTAATAATCAGTCACTTTGCAACAAATGTTTATCTCAAGACTGCTTTCATTGTCATTCTGCATCAGCATCTTGATTCTTTCTTGGTGTTGTCATATTCTGGTTTTAGTTAGATCTTGTTATCTTTTCCTCCGGGGGTATTGCTTTCCCTTCAAGGTTGTTGATTTGTCCTTCATTAGTAATCCAGTACAATGGGCACATATGATGGTCTCTGGCCCCTCCTTTGACCATCTGGATGCAGCGATGGCTTTCAGGCCTATCTTCTCCCATGCACACACATTCCTCATGCACACAAACAAGAATTATATAATTCCTTTTGTGAAGGCAAAAATAGTATAGAACATTCAAAGAATAAAAAAGAATTATTGCAAAATTTTCCACAGTAAAAGGTTAATTAAAACATTCTTGAATCTTATACTGAAAGAGCAGCCCTACGAGAAAAATGGTGACCATAGTAAGTTATAAGAACCCGTCTGGTCTGTGGGGTCAGGTGGAGGGTTGGTGTGCTGAGCAAGCTGCAGACTTGTGGATATCAGGGTGCAGGAGTTTGGGTTGGAGTATATGAGGGACTCTGGGCAGTGGGGGTTGGGTGTGTGATGGGCTCAGAGCACAGGTTTGCGGTGTGTGGGTGGTGCAAGAGTGTTGTGGCACAAGACTGGAGATTCAGGGGGCTTATGACGGTGTTCAGGTGTATGATAGGCTCAGGGTTGGGGTGTGTGTGGGGTGCAGGGATGTTACAATGTTGCGGCCGGATGGGGGCTTGTTGGCCAAGCTTCATTTTTAAATAAAATATTATATCCAACACAAAATGTTTCAACATTGTCTTTATTTATGGGAGGGGCAGGAAACATTTTGTGGGTCGGGAGGCCACTGACCCACAGAAAAATCAGTCGGGGACCACGCAAATGAGATGCAAAAAACCAACCCCTCAAAAACCCCGACCTTCACTGATGTGGCTCCAATTGAGACACCTCACTCCCTTGGCGCTCCAGCCCTATGGTGGGGCAGAAGGAGGGTATGTAGGACTGAGGTTCAAGGCCTCAGGTCAGATTAACTCTTCTGGGGTTCCAGGGCTAGTGGATTTTGTACACTCTCCCTCCCCCCGGCTCTGGGGTGGGGCCAAAAATGAGGGATCCAGTGTGCAGGACAGAGGTGACAGTGAGTGGGCTAGGGATGGGGGTGCAGAATCTGGGTGGGAAGCAGGATACAGGGGTAGGTGTCTGGCTAGGAGGAAGGGGGCAGGAACAGGGTGCTGCTGGGTGTCTGGCCATGGGAGAGGGGGCAGCTTAGGTGGTACCTGGGGGCGTCTGGGGACAAGTATCTCTTGGGAAGGATCTGCAGGAAGCGCTGGAAGATGCACACATGCGACTCCTTTAAGAAATCCAGCCACTCTGGATCTTCTGCTGCCATCTTAACCCTCTCCCCTGCCTCCCTGGTGAACGAAGGAAGGCAAGACAAGAAAGCGTGCACGTTGATGTGGGGAGTGGAGGAAAAGCACATGCACTTCCTGCAAAGCTGGATCTGGTGCAGAGCTGCAGGAGGACTCCTCCTTCTGCCCCCTCCCCCTCCAGCAGGAAACTGACTTTGGCTCCAGTTTGTCGAGGGGCGGGAGGCTGTAGTGCCAGTGTGGGCTCCTCGTTGCGGGGGGTGGGGAACATTATGTCAAGATCAACTGGCAGTGCCAACACCAACGACCACTGTTATAGGGGCTCCTATAATTCTCGCTACTTCTGGGAGAATTTTTTGGTGTCTGAATTGTTAAGATGTACTTCCTAACAGGTATTTTGAAATAAATTACCAAAATAATTGAAACTAGCATGATTGTATAGCCTTACTTTGACAAATAAAATTTGCAGAATTTTAAAGTATTGTGTGCACAATTTTAATTTTTGCTGCAGAAGTAGTGCTTTGTGCAGTCTTTATTGTAAAATTTTCAAGGGCAGGACTCTCACCACTTTCTGTTGGATATTGTTAAGCAGCCTAGTAAATCTTTTAGGAAGTTATTTCACAGATATTAAGCCTAAATTGGTTTGTTTCTTAATCTGATCTGGTTATTTTATACAAAAGTGGGGGGTATGGGAATACTGTCACTTAGCCATGCTATGTACAATTAGATCTTTTAGCTAATAACTGGTTAAAGTTAAATAAACAGTTGGTAGCATAGCTGACAAACTGGAAGCAGTTCTGAGAAGGGTAGGAAAAATCACATACTCCTGTGTAATTTTTTTCTCTTCTTTGAACTCCTTCCAATTTGCCCATATTTCTAACCTTGCTAGATCCTTTCCAGTTATTTGTCTCTCCCAAGTTGGTATCCTCAAGAAACTGTAGTCACTCTGACCCTCAGTCATGCTACTGGATTAATTCATTAAAGCTGTTTATAAGAGACAATTTAAAACCAAACCATCTGATACTCCTCTAAACATCACCTCCAACTCATTACATTGCTGGTTGATCATTAGACTTTAGTTTGTCCTTCAGCTAGTTTTTAGTCCTTTGGCAATGATGAAGTATAAGACAATTGAAATGAATTTTGCAAGTTTTCATGAGAGGCTACATCAAATGTTTCACTATAATTCAGATATGCTGTTTTCTATATTATTTCTTTTATCAGAAGATTATACAATTCTTTCAAAAAGCAATCAAATTTGTCTGGCCAGATTGTTTTGTTGTAGTGTATAGAGAACCTTTTACTTTTCTTTCAAAGAGACGTGTTTTAAAACAACAAATGTTCATGACTTTTTTGTTATAATCTAGAATCAGTCGGATTTGTCAGATGAAGAACTGAATGATGATCTTCTACAGAGTGACAATGAAGACGAACAACATTTCAGGTATGTGTTCTTTGTTTTCTAAATTTGATGGATTAATTAAAGTTTCACTGAGTTGCTGCTTAATGAGAGATACATTATTAGAGAAATAAGGTGGCAAGGTAATATCTTTTATTGGACCAATTTCTGTTCGTGAAAGACAAACTTTCAAGCTTACACAGAGCTCAAGGAAGTTACAGAGACCGTGTCTACACCAGTGTTCCCTCTAAGCTGCGCGGCAACACAGCTTCACAAGTGTTTAATCAGCCCTGTCCAGTCAGCTCCATGCACAAAGCCTGAAGTTTCGAGGGAACACTGATGTACACTACAGAATTTTTCACACGTCAGCATGGAGCCACCACAATTATTAAATTAGGTGTGTGTGTGCACGCGCGCGCATGGTTCCTTATATAGGTCATGCAAGTCCTAACCAGGAGCACTTGTATCAATTGTGGAGCATTGTGGGACAGCTCCTGAAGGTCAGTAAGACTCAGCATAAGCAATGCTGTGTCTGTGTTCACATTGTATCAACTTAATCCCGTCAACTGTGATACTAGATTGCTCAGGGAGGTGATATCACTAAATGGGCATAGAGAGACACTTAAATTTGGCTCCTGGCAATGTAAGTGACAACTTTTCCACAGCAAGGTCGACACAAGGCATTTTGTCAGTATGGCCCATGTCCCGGAGTGTCCCAGCTACATACAGGTGAAACAGATTGTTAAGCATAAAGAGTTACCATATGCTGCAAGAGACAATTCAAGCGAAGTGGACAGCTAATACATTTGCATTCCTAGGATAAATAGGAGTCCATGATTTTTAGTGTCCAGCAAAGTTATGAATTTAAGCTCCCAAGCTCATCTTTTGAAGGCTTCCTGTAACCCATTACCCCTCCTTTGTCCCATGACTGCAAAGGGGTTAAACTGTCCACATTATCTTAATGATCTCTTTCAACATGTGTTAAACCGATTTTTAAGCATATGGAATTAACCTTGTCTTTAGCTGTCGACATTGAGTACTTTTCTTGGACTGGAAGAAGAGTTGTGCAAACTCAGAAGCTTGTCTCTTTCACCAACAGAAGTTGGTCCAATAAAAAGATATTATCTCGTCCTCCTTCTCTCTGATATCCTAGATATTCTCATTCATTTTTAATGGAGTATTAGGCATAAAAAATGCAAGATATTCAGGTAATCATTGCATTAATAATGTTATAGTAAAATCTGTTCATCAAAAGTAATCCTATGCAAAAATTTCAGTTATCTAGAATAAGGTTGTACAGTTTGGATCTCTATAGTCTGGACTTCTACAGTTGGGAAGCCTTGTGAGCACTCAATAGAGAAAAGCTGATCCCCGTGCTCAGCAACTCCTCCCCTGCACTTCAAGCATTCGTAGTGCCACAAATAGCTCGAGGGAGGAATAGTGATGAGTGGAGTCAGGCTAGGTGGCTGTGGAGCTTGTGGCTGGAGCACAGCCTGGCAGCTGTGGGGCTTAATACGCTCCCACAGAGTTGCTCTTCTGGCTCGCAACTGCAGGGCTCTGCGGCCACCTTGCCTCTTCCTCTGAGTGCATCTCCTCACTCTTTTAATGCTGGCCCTGCTGCTGAAGTGAAGCTCTGCAGCAAAGGAGTTGGCATTGACTTCCCCTGGTTCAGCAGATTCCCTGGTTAGGATGCTGGACTGTGGAGGTATAACTGTATCTGCGTTATTTGTCTTGAAACTTTGCTTTCCCTTGTATCAGGATATAGCCATGAATTTTTTGTATAAATCAAACATGTTCCTATTATATTTATGGCTAAGAGCACTTGTAATCTTGTATAACTTCAGTGGTTTATAAAACTGACTAACATTATTGCTTATGCTTTGTTTTCAGCCCATTATTTACGCATATCATTTGAGCTAGAACACATTTCAGCTATGCAATCTTAACTTTCAGTTAACTGTCTTTTTGTTTTTAAATCATTGATATCGGCACAGGTCCTGGTTCTTCTCTCCCCTCTTCCCCTAAGCACCATGGTAAGCCTTGTCTCCTGCAGAGTTCCAGATATACCCCCTAAACTGAGTGCTTGGGGGGAATAGCTGCAAAGTGCATGAAATTTGAATTAAGGGCTGTGTTATTGCATCCCTTCATGTACCATGCAGCACTGAAACTTGCACAAAGGCTTGAGAGCTGAACAGTCACTCCCAGACAGATGATTCTGTTAGGGTGCGTGTCCCTAACTCACTGTCAGCTGAATGAGTGTACAGGCTATAAAGGGGTCTCATGATCCAATACAATATCTGACACCTTGGAAGAAGCTCACTCTAGGGGTACGTCTAGACTACATGCCTCTGGCGACAGAGGCATGTAGATTAGGCTACCCGACATAGTAAAATGAAGCGGCGATTTAAATAATCGCCGCTTCATTTAAATTTACATGGCTGCTGCGCTGAGCCGACAAACAGCTGATCAGCTGTTTGTCGGCTCAGCGCGATAGTCTGGACGCTCCCCTGCCGACATCAAAGGTATTTGTCGACCACCCAGGTAAACCTCTGGCGACAGAGGCATGTAGTCTAGACGTACCCTAGGAGACCAAGTGGTGCCTATCCTAAGATTGTATTCCCACCTGCAATCCATAATGGGCTGGGGAGGGAGGAAGAGCAGGTAGCTTTCTCTATTGCAATTATAGAAGTTGGGTCAAACTCCCTCCATCAGACTAGCAATCTGGGCACATGATGATCTTCTGTCAGCAGAATTGAGCTAAAGAGCCATCAGAACGGAAACAGGGTTTTCCTTTGATACACTAGACTAGGGTGTATGTTCTCTATTTCTCTCCCATGGTACCTTTGCTTTCTTGTGCTGTGTAGCAAGGTGTAACTATATGACTGTACAGGTGGCGAAAGGAAAGAGGAGAGTACCTACCCACGGGCAGGGAAACTGAGGCCAGTCTACATCAGGAAATTTGAGTTAGAATAACTATGTTGTTCAGGGGTGAGAAAAATCTAATTCTTCCATCTATGTAGCGACCACTTCTAGTGGAGGTGGAGAGCCCTTCTTGTCAGCATGCAGTGTCTTAACTGAAGCGTGCCGGTGCATCATTTTAAGTGGATAAACCCTGATTTATATGAACTATTACTTATCCATTTCTGCAGCTGGTATTATTGTTCTCTATGGAGTAAATGGTTTTGCTGCTTTTCCTTCCTGCTTTCTTTCAAAGTCCTCCAGTCTGGGGCCAGCTTGGTGTACAGCTAGCATACAAATCTGTCTGGCTTTTGTGGTCCTAAATTTTGCAAAAGTAGGTGCCTATTAAAAGGACTTCTAGAGTTGTAACATTGTAAAAAGAAAAACAATTAAAAGTAAAGCACCCCCCCCCCCCCCCAAAAGCATTTTCCAAGAAAAATTTTCGGCAAATCAGTAAGGGTGGACTTTAGATAAATGCAATATAAAGCATATTTGTGAATCAACTGGTTTTACTACTTTCTCTCCAAACCTTGAGTTGGAAATGAACTGTTTTTAGATGGTTGTGATATCTGCAGTTGCAAAGCAAACATGAAAACTTAAACTCTAGATGTAGCTGATCAGAAGGATCTGAAGTTTTCAAATGATTTCTTAAATGATGTTTTTAGGTTCATGCAAACGAACATAAGAATTTTTTTAAACCTTCACAGGTCACCTTTAAAAGATAGTTCTTCATTGTGTAAATGGTATTTTTTTTTCTGAATGGAAAATTAAATCTACCGCAATAAATACAACAACCTAAATTCCAGCTGATTTTCTATTTGTATTAATAACAATGATTTAGTAACTTATTTGGAGGTATTAGAAGCAGATGCAATTGAAATCATTTACTGTATTTTTGTTAGTCTGGAACTTAAAATTGAATGCAATCTGCTTGGTTACTGTGCAGGACTTCTGCCAGCCTGACCCATTAGACCATCTGGTTGGTTTGATTCCCCTGGTCAAATAATCTGCAGCTGGTGATAAGCTGTGGTACAGTATGCATTATGAGTTTATGGCATGCAGTCAAGTTGGTGTTTGAGCTATATTTTTGACCACTAACTTAAAGTACATGTACTTGTCTGTTCCTTTGTATTAAATCATCACAAATGTAGTTAAATGGTATACTTTCAACTTCAATATGATCTTTTTTCACCCTTCCACTGCAGTTCTCAAGGTGTCACAGTTAGTCTTAATGCTACATCTGGCATGCTTACATCATTTGAATTCTCTGAGAATGCTAATGAGCATGCGATAGAACATGATTCAGAATACGACCAAGGGGAGGATGAAATAGCTTATGACAAATCGGATGAACCTGAAGTATATGCTCAAGAATACACAGAGGAAGGACAGTATGAAGGCAATGATGCTGAGCTGACAGAAGACCAAATAGAATATGTGGAAGAACAGGGAGAGGAAGAAATTTACAATGATGAAGTGCTAGACCTTGAAATCAATGAACCTCTAGATGAATTTGCAGTGAGTTTATTTCTATTATATCTCCAAAGATCACATTGCTTCACGTGCATAGGTTTTAGACTGATTTGAAATCTATTTACCTCCCTAGGGAGGGGTGGAAATTAGACCTATTATCACTGTCTGCCAGTTTCTTTATCTAGGCTGTGACAAAGTTTGTGTTGACAGCTTGTTTGGCGGTAGGTAATGCTCCTTTGTCAGTCTGGAAGGCAGTTGAGAACCATGACCTTGAGGGTTGTATCCTTAAGGAAGAAAACAGCTTTGTGTGGTGGAGATACACTGCCAATTGTTAGAAGTACTTAATGCAAAAGCTTTTATCCAGGCTTTAGACAAGATCTGATAAAGTCCTTCCAAGGTGAAAAGATTATTGACCTGCTAAAGACATCTTTAAGGTGCTAATATTCCAAAGTGATTGATGTCCTGCTCATTCATCCTTTTTGTAACTGAGAACTGTCTAAATCTGAATAAAGAGATTGGAGGTTAGTTCAGAAAATGTCACATGCATAATTTGATATCTTTTAAGCAGAATGCAGAAGACCATGTGCTAATATACTTGTAAGTAAATATAGTACATAATCACAGTTTAAAAGAAAAAAATTGGCATAAAATTTGCGTAGACATTCAGAAGTTTTTGCTTTTTTTTTTATTCTTGTTTGTACAGCATCTAGTGCAATAGGTGCTTGATCCTTGTTTGTGCCTTTTAGGCATCACTTAAATACAAATGAATAATAATGGTATAAAATTAGTAGAATATTTTTTAAAAGAGTATTAATCTTTTATTTTTTTCCCTTTTAAAATAAAGATGGATTTATAGTTCCACGGGGCAGATGGCACTTTGGATAAGCAACTATTCCAGATTTACCTCCATATCTTTTAAATTATAAGAGCCTGATTCTCATACTATTGATATTTAATGGGGCATATGTTGTGCCATGAGATGAATCACTACATATTATCTGTATTGCTGTGCAATGTTATTAATACAATGTTGTCAGCTGTCGTGGCTTTAACACTACTATCTTAAAAACCCTGCTAAATTAACTACCATGTGTGATAGAAAATTAGTGATAGCCCAAATTTTGATTTAAGCGTGTTTTCAATTTCTATAAACTATGCACGTATAGTTCTGAACTCTTATATAGTGGCTCTTGTAACTTCCTTGTATAATTGTTTTAGGATGAAGATTATATACAGTCATATAATCAACAAGGGATGGAAGAACAGGAAGAATATGTAGCTGAAGAGGTCGCTGATTCCCAGACACCTACAAATGAATCAGAAGAGGTATGTTATACACCTAACACATTTTGAAAAGTTGCTTATTGCAGAATTTATAATAATTTAGAATTGTTCAAATTGCTGGCTGTTCAATGCCAACTGGCTGTGAACTAGCTTAATGCCAACAGTTCTTGATGCCATCACTTTATTTTTAGGATGGATAGTATAATGCCGAAATGTTTTATTGTCCTTTACTAGTTTTGCTTGTTTAATTTAAATTAAGATAATTAAATACAGCATTTTTCTTCTGCATAGTAACATTTCAAAGCTAAATTAAATCTGATCAATTATAAACTTTTGAAAGAACTGTAATATTTTTGTTCAGAGTTATGATAAACATCCACTCACATAACACGACGTTCTGCCACATATTCCTAGTAACTATAATGTACCACCTTCCTGCTCAAATTAAATATATTGGGGTCAAAATAGTAAATTTTAAAAAGTGCCTAGGTCTCATTTCAAAGAAAATGTAAGCATTTAGGAGCCTATGTGTCACTGAAAGTAAAAAGAGAAAAGGCCATCCTGGTATCTTATGTGGGAGCATCTTATGCATGGTTCTGAAAATTCCACAAGCTTCTCCGTATAGTTTTCTATGGCTCCATCAGGAAAGGAGGCTCCATGTTTCCCTGTTGGAGAGTTACAGAGGCTTGATGCCAAAAACTCAGATTCCTTCTGTAACCAGGGAGGTTAAGTGTTGTAATGACTCTGCAGCATTAACTTACAACAGATTCCCGGTGGCAAGGAAATATGTTGTTTACTGCCTCCCTAGGAATCTGGTGCAGTATTTATTCTTATTCCATAATTTAATTTATAGGATTTGTTGGAATACTCATTGAGGTGGGATGGCTATGTTGTTTAAGAATGTGAAAAATCCACATCTGAGGGATGTATTTAAATCGACTGACCCCCAATGCAGATGGCCTTAGGTCAATGGAAGAGATCTTTGGTCAGCTTAGCTACTGCCTCTTGAGAAGGTGCAATACCTATGCTGGATGGGATAACCTCTCAAGATGGTGTAGATCTGTGTTTCTCAAACTGTGCTCCGCGGAGCCCAGACATCTACAGGGCCTCCACGAGGCTGATGAACTGGAAACGTCAATAGGTACAACACATACAATCAGTGGACTGCTGGGGCTCCGCATAATTTTTACGCATGTAAAGGGCGCCGGAGCAGAAAAAGTTTGAGAACAACTAGTGTATATCAACAGTTACCAACCACCAGTCTGCGGACTGGTGTCGGCCCGCGAACTGCTGACTACTAGGCCGTGCCGGCTGCCAGAGCTGAAGCTGGCTGTTGGCAGCAGCTCTGGGGGTTCGGGCTCACCTCAGCCCCGCTGCACAGCAGTTTGCTTCAGGGGTGGCAACCGTGGTGACTGATTTTGCCTGGTGGCAGAAGGTGGGGAGTAGAAGGCACCACCTATTCTCCTCCCCCCTCCCACCCAGGTTAGATGGCAGTCCCGCTGGGGCTCCGCGTTCTCTTCCCCACCCCCACCTCTACCCATTGGGGTGTGAGAAGTGCTTGTGGGGGAAGAGGAATGGGGACGGGAAGGAGGAGTGAGCACATGCGCTACCAATGGCCATTCCCCCTGCCCACATGGCAGCCGGCTTCAGCTCTGGCAGCCATGGTGGTTGATTTTTCCTGGTGATGGCGCTGGAGCTGACGCTAAGAAGGCAGAACAGGTTATGCCTCCTTCCCCTTTCCAACCAGGTAAGATAGCAGCTCAGCAGGGGGCTCTGCACTCCTCCTGCCTCAGCCCATGGGGGTGTGAGACACACTTGGGGAGGCAGGGAGTGTGAAGGAGGAGAGAAAACACGCACTGCCAATGGCTGCTCCCCCTGCCTGTGCAGCAGTAACAGCCTCGCTCCCTAGAAGGGGCAGCCTTGCTTTGGAGAGTGCAGGGGTAGGGTGGGGGTCTCAGGGCAAAGGGGTGTTGTGTGAGGGTGTGGTGGGATTACAGGACAAGAGGGTGTTGGCATTGGCTGTAGGAGTCAGAGGTTAAAGGGCACACATGGCGTAGGGGTGAGGGTCAAAGGGTGTTGGGCACTGGGGAGCAAGGGCCTAGGTTGGGGCTAGAGGTTAAGGGAGGGGAGGTCTGGGGCTGAGGGAGGGTAGGGTAGGGGTTAGAGGTCAAAGGGAAAGAGGGGGTGGGTTGCAGTGGTTCAGTGATTATGGAGCCTGGTGCGACACAGCTCTTGCTTCTGTCTCAGGGCAGCAGATCTAAGGGTGTCTGAGCAGGGTCGGGGATGGTAGGGGGTCTCACAGTTTGTGGACCAGGCAGTTGCAGGGTTAGTGGGGCAGGACTGGGATTTGACACAACAGGTAGTCATGGAGTTTGTGGAGCAAGGGGCACCAACGGTATGTGGGGCGGGATCAGAGAGCACTGGGAGTGCTGGGGCAGGATCTGTGGAAATGTGCGGTTGTCAATTTAAGTCGGGTCATTGGGACACGGCGTCCCAAGGTTGTTAGTGACAGCGGATGCAGGACAGGCTCCAAGCAAGACAGAGGTGGTTGACAAAAGGAAGTTGGCAGCAAGGTGTGTTGTCTTTAGGACCACCACGGTGCAGTTGTGGATAAATACTTTGTTGCTAACGGATTGCTTCTTAGGTGCTATATTAACCTACTTGACATTTTGTTGCAAAGTTGTAAGTTCATAGAGGGGAAAATGAGCTTACTTCAGAAGTAATCTCAGTAGTAGTTCTCTCAGACTCTTTTGGACAACTTAAGGAGAATGAGAGGCTAAGAAAAATCAGATCAGTCATCATGAGTGTACAGTTTGAGACCTTAGAGGAGTTGGTTTGCTGTTGGGCATAATATGCTCTAGACTTCTTTCCAGCAACAGCAGAAAAATTTAACCAGCTCGAACCCACTGGGAGAATGAGAGAAATTGTATAACTAGAAAAGATATAATTAGTGATTTTTACATATATGCACCTCTTCATCTTATGTTACCTACTTTTTCCATCAGCTTAAATCCTTTGAGATTCTTTTTAGTTATAGATTAAAGAAGATGTTGTCAGCCTATTTACGGCTAGATTTTGACCCACCTAAAAACTGACCAGAAATTTACTTGTTCCGTAGCCTATATTTTCAGAGAAACTTCAAACTGCCTCAGATTTATAGGACTGCCTGCCTGTAGTTTTTTAGTAAAAGCAATGTACTAATATCTGATCCTTTATTCGAAGGAGAATCAGTAAATTCATAGTGTGTGGTGTTATTTGGCTATGATCTTAGCTGTTTATGTTCTTGCTATTGACAAAAATGTCAACAATATTTTATCTTAATTATCAGCTTGAAAATGTAGTGTAACTAAAGATGTTGGTAACTGAGACCCACCTCTTGAGGCAATAAATCATTGTTTTGTTCACCCTTTCCATTATCATCATTTCTCTCCCTGGTAATGCATTTCCTCTCCCAGTATAATTGCCACACTTTCCAGTTGTAATCTGCTGGTTAGAACTTGCTTGTGCTCATAACTGGGCTATTCTTCAGGACTCAACAGTATTTCTGTCCCAAATCACAAGCTAATTACCATGGACAGACTTATATGCATCCCCAAGTGGGGGTGAAAGGATTATTCTGAGAAAATAACTAATCCAAAAGTGATTCATCTAATGGAATGTTTACCAAATAGTGTTCCACGGAACCCTGGGGTTTCACAAAGTAAACCTAAGGGTTCCATGAGAAAACTTTACTCCCCCGTCCCCTGCACAGCCTGCAAGCAGCTCCCATTGGAGTTGTGCCGGCGAGGGTGGGCTCCTGGCGGTGCGTGGCTCTGGGAACTCCACCACCCACTGCGGCTGCCTCACCACTGCGCATGGTGTGGCCCTCTCCTTACCCCGCAGGATTGCCCCTGTCCCATGGGACCTCCGGTACGGAAGCATGCGCCCCCTCTCTCTCCCTTCCCCCCACGTGTGCAGGTGGCGGCTTGTTGCAGTGACTGCTGCTGCTCGGAGGGAAGGGGTGCTGAGTAGCCACTCCTGGGCCTCGCCATTTTTAAATTGCTGCCTGCACTCCGATCCCAGAATGGAACTTGGCTGGGGCACTGCCCCTCCCACTCAGGGCATGTTTTGGCTCTGACCACCCTCGGGGTTTGCTCAGGCCTGCTGCCCCTGTGTGTGCTGTTGGTCTCTCTCCCCCCTGCATCCCTCCCTAGCCTGCTGGGGAAGCGGCAGAGTCTGGTCTGGTGGTGAAGGTCGGGGTGGACACAGACACAGACACCCCTGCCAGCGGGAAGCCTGACCTGGTGCTGCAGCTGTGCTGGAATCCCTCCTGCTGGGGGAACAAGAGCATGCTGCCTGGAGGCTTTCTCTGCTGCAGCAGGGTGCCAAGCCAGGTAAGCATTGCTCCTCATTCCTGCACCCAAATCCACCTCACTCACTTCCCTCCCCGTGCCAAGGCCTCGCATTCTCAGCTTGCTCTGACACCCTACCCCAAGACCGCTCCTGTACCCTCTCTCCTGGCCAGGCACCCTGCCCCAAGTCTCTTCTTGTACCCTCCCTCCTGGCCAGGACATTGCAGATCATCTTTGCAATTCATACTCAAACATCATGAAGTATTTTCCAACCATAAGTGACAATAACTGGATTTGAAATCCATTAAGTAAACAGAAAAGCCAGTCCGTTTTTGTACACAAGATTATGAAAACCTAATTGAAATCGCTTCAGAAGGCCAATTAATACAAAAATTTAAAGAAATTTTTCTGATTACATTTTGGGGTGGTTTATGTCAAGTATATTCAGCTTTATCAAGACGTGCAATTCATCAGTTGTTACCTTTTGCCAGCACATACTTGTTCAAATTAACGCAGCAGCAAAAACAAAAAACATAAATCGACTGAATGCTGCGCCAGGTATGCAAATCCAACTTTCCAGTATTAAACCAAATATAAACAGAATTTGCCGAGAAAAGAAGAAAAACCATTGTTTGCATTGAACACTGCCGATATAATGCATTTTAAGTTTTTGAGCTTTATCTTTTGTACACATTAAATGTAGTTTTTAAATATGTGCAATTAAACTAAATGTTGATCTCTTGACCTTGTTTAGCATTTGTATATTATTATACTTTCTTATTTGTGGTCTACTTTTTCAGCTACGTATATAATACTGTTATTAGGGGTTCTGCGAAATTCTTTCGAGTTTAAAAGGGTTCCGTGGCCAAATAAAATTGGGAAACACTGATCTAATGGCTCCATCAATATGAAACATTCAGTTGCTTCCATGAATGAGACTTTGAAGATGAGAATTCAGGTATCAGACTAATATCAAAGCACAATACATCTATTAATCACCTACATTAAACCATTAAAAATATGGAAGGCTTAGCATTAATACTCCGTGACATGCTGTAGAGCCAAATTTAATTTCTGATTTGTCTCTGTCTCATTATTATACTGTCTTTCTACTCAACAGCAGGATTTCTAGATGCTATAGGAGCCACACTGATAAAATCATAGGACTGGAAGGGACCTTGAGAGGTCATCAGGTTCAGTCCCCTGCACTAATGGCAGGAGTGAGCATCATCACTAGACTGTCCTAACAGGTACTCGGAGATTTTAAAAAGCAAGTTAGACAATGGTAGAGATTCCACAACCTCCTTAACCACCCTGACATTTGGAAGTTTTTCCTAATGTGCATCCTATACTTCCCTTGCTGTAGTTTAAACCTATTCATCAGAAGTTAAGGAGAATAATTTTTCTCCCTCCTCCTTGTATAACAACTATTTAGATATTTGAAGACTGTTATAATGTCCCTTTTCAATCTTCTCTTTTCCAGACTAAATAAAGTGTGTATATGGGGTGTGGTGGTGGTTTTTTTTTTTTTTTTTTTTTTTTTTCCTTCAATCTTGCCTCATAAGCCATGCTTTCTGGACCTTTTAATCATTTTTGCTCTTCTATGGACTTTTTTTTCCCAATTTGCCCACATTTTTCTTGCCTTACCTTTCTTTTTCCTTGTAATTTAAATATAGTTGGGACCTTTAAAGAGCTCCATCCTGTTTTTCCTGTTGCCTAAACATTTATTGCATTCAGTTGCAGTGGGAAAATTAGACTTGATGTGTGTTGCCTTTGAAACTAATTGGCTCCTACGTATTTCTGCCTTGTCTGCTTCCTATGATTTAATACTTTAAGTGCCCCAATTTAGAATACAAAATCATGTCTTGCTTTTAGTTCAACATACAGGAAAAAAGTTATAGTTCATTTGTTGGCACTAAAATTTGTGTGTGTGAGACCCAATAAATCAGGAATTGGATTGCTAGTATGTTTAAACAAAACAGAAACCCAGTCTTTCATGGCAAATAATGCTATAATATAATATTTTAAATTTCTAACTATCAATCAAATTTAACATTTTTACGTTTTCTATCCACTGTCCCAGGACAGGAGAACTCTTTTTTTTTTTTTTTTCTGAGGGATGGGAAGAACTGGGTGGAGATTAGACTGTCTAGAGAGAGACTGATGCTTGGGCTTTGGTTTTCTGTGACTAATGAAGGTTTGCTCCCACAAGATAATTTCTGACTTGACTTGAGATCAACAGCATTCCATTATGCCGATTTTAGTATATTAAAACTGGTTACTGCATAACATACATTCTTCATTATTTTGATGAGATGAGAAACTGCTGAATTTAAACTTCATTTCCGCTAGAATATTTTCTCAAGATAAGTAAAACTGTACCTAATCAAAGGAGTATAATTTAGAAACTGTAGATATCTTCAATTGCTCTGAGTCTTAAACACTAAGAAGAATTAATTTATTTTATCAAAATGCAGGACAATGTAGCACTTTATTTTATCAGTGTTTTTTTAATAATCCAGGCGGAATGTATCCAAACCCTGGAACTAGGAAAGTCATTTTTCTCTGTCATCACAGGAAATTTGATGTGGTTTTGTTCTTTAAAAGTTGTGGGCTAATCTGATTTGGTTCTGGTAGAATATTCAAAATATTCTCTTACACACTGTAATAAAAATACAATTAATAGAATACTAGAACTGGAAAGGACCTCAAGAGTTGTCATGTCTAGTCCCCTGCCCTCACAGCAGGGCCAAGTACCGTCTAGATCATCCCTGATAGATGTCTGTCTAACCAGCTCTCAAATATCTCCAATGATGGAGAATCTACAACGTCTCTAGGCAATTTATTCCAGTGTTTCACCACCCTGACAGTTAGGAAGTTTTTCCTAATGTAACTTAAACCTCCTTTTGCTGCAATTTGAGCCCATTGCTTCTTGTCCTATCCTCAGAGGCCAAGGAGAACAATTTTTCTCCCTTCTCCTTGTAACACCATTTTAGATACTTGAAAACCACTATAATGTCTCCTCCCAGTCATCTTTTCTAAACTAAACAAGCCCAATTCTTTCAGTAGTCTCTCGTGGGTTATGTTTTCTAGACCTTGAATCATTTTTGTTGCTCTTCTTTGGACCTTCTCCAGTTTCTCCACATCTTTCTTGAAATGTATTGTCCAGAACTGTACACAGTACTCCAACTAAGGCCTAATCAGTGCAGAATAGAGCAGATGAATGACTTCTCATGTTTTGCTCTCAACAGTCCTGTTAATGCATCCCAGAGAAATGTTTGCTTTTTTTGCATCGGTGTCATACTGTTGACTCATATTTAGCTTGTGTCCACTATGACCCCTAGATCCCTTTCTGCAGTACTCCTTCCTAGACAGTCACTTTCCATCCTTATGTGTAGAACTGATTGTTCCTTCCTAAGTGGAGTACTTTGTATGTGTCCTTATTGAACTTCATCTTATTTACCTCATACCATTTCTCCAGATCATTTTTAAATTTATGACCATATCCCCCAAAGCACTTGCAACACCCTCCTCCGCCCTCTCCCCCGCCTGAGCTTGGTACAATCTTCAAACCTAATAAGCACACATTAATCGGTGATGAAGATATTGAACTGTACTGGTCACAAAACTGACCCCCTGCGGAACTCCCTTCCAGCATGACTGTGGATCTCTGAGAATGGTTATCCAGTTATGCATCCATCTTGTAGTAGCCCCATCTAGGTTGTATTTTCCTAGTTTATTGATTAGGAAGGTAACGCGAGACATTATCAAATGTTTTACTAAAGTCTCGGGATAGCAAGTCCACTGTTTTCTTCCTTAACCATAAAAGTTATCATATCAAACAAAGCTATAAGATTAGTTTGGCATGGTTTGTTCTTTACAGATCCATGCTGGCTGTTACCTATCACCTTACTTTCTTTCAGATGTTTGCAGATGAATTTTTAATTCCTTGCTTCATTATCATCCCTGGCACAGAAGTTAAACTGACTGCTCTATAGTTTCCTGGGTTGTTCTTATTTCCATTTTTAATAGCTGGGCACTATATTTGCCTTTTTCCATCTTCTGGAATTTCTCCTGACTTCCATGACTTTTCAAAGATGATAGTTAAAAGGTTCAGATGCCTCCTGTATCAGCTCCTTGAACATTTGAGGGTGCATTTCATCAGGCCCTGGTGACTTGAAGACATCTACGTTTTCTAAGCAATTTAAAAAAAAATTATTTTAACTTCTAAACGTTCCCCATTTCCACTAGCATTCACTATGTTAGGCATCCCGTTGTCATCGATCTTCTTTGAGGAAAACCAAAACGAAGTTATTAAGCACGTCTACCATTTCAAAATTTCCTGTTTCTCCCTCTTTATTGAGCAATAGGCCTACCCTGTTCTTGGTCTTCCTCTTGCTTCTAATTTATTTGTAGAATGTTATCTTGTTACCTTTTATGTATCTAGCTAGATTGAGCTCGTTTTGTGCCTTTGCTTTTCTAATCTTGCCCCTGCATACTTGCATTATATATTATATTAATCCTTTGCAATTTGATCTAATTTCCACGTTTTATACAACTACTTTTTGATTTTTAGGTCATGTAAGATCTCCTGGTTATGTCAAGATGGTCTCTTGCCATACTTTATCTTTCCTATGCAGTGGAATAGTTTTATTTTGGTCCCTTAATAATGTTATTTTGAAAAACTGCTAACTCTTTTTAGTTGTTTTCCCCCTTAGTCTTACTTCCTATGGGACCTTACCTACCAGCTCTGAGTTTACTAAAATCTGCCTTCCTGAAATCCATTGTCTCTATTTTGCTGTTCTCCCTTCTACCATTCCTTAGAATCATGAATTCTGATTTCATGTTCACTTTCACCCATGCTGCCTTCCACTTTCAGATATTCAGCCAGTTCCTCCGTATTTATTAAATTCAGATCTAAAACAACTTCCCTCTAGTAGCTTTTTCAAGCTTCTGAAATAAAAAAATTGTCTCCAATGCAGTCTAAGAACTTACTGGATAATCTTGCCCTGCTGTTAGTTTCCCAAAAGATATCTGGATAGTTGAAGTCCCCCATCACCACCAAATCCTGTGCTTTGGATTATTTTGTTAGTTTAAAAAAGCCTTCCTTATCCACCTCTTCTGCCTGAGTAGGTGGTCTGTTAGTATACCACTAGCATGCCATCACCCTTCCCTGGCTTGCCATCACCATTTTTTTAACATAACCCAGAGATTCAACAAGTCTTTCTCCTATGCTCATCTCAATCTCAATCCAAGTGTATCAATTGTTAATATATAAGGCAACACCACCTCCCTTTCCCCCCTGCCTATCCTTCCTGAGCAAGCTGTACTCTTCTATACCAATATTCCAGTCGTGTGTATTATCCCACCATGTCTCTGTGATGCCAACTATGTCATAGCTATGTTTATTTATTAGCACTTCAAGTTGTTCCTGCTTATTTCCCGTACTACTCGTGTTTGTATACAGGCATCTAAAATACTGATTTGATTTTGCCCCCGTTCTGCCTTGTCCCTCCTTCACTTCTGTTATAACCCATGCTCCCTCCCATTTCCGACCCATCTCCCAGGTCTCCATGTTTTTTACTTACCTGTGGGCTTTGCTCCGCTGTCCCTATCTAACCTAGTTAATCCTTCCTCACTAGATTAGCCAGTGTGAATCCAGATACTCTCTTCCCCTTCCTCAGAAGGTGAACCCCATCCCTGCTTAGTTCCAACAGTTGGTTAGAAGTGTTTTACAGAAATCATGTATACCTTAGATATGTAGTTATTGTATATTGTAGCCAAGCAAACCCATAAGATATGGTGAATCACTTGTTCTCAGTGTGTGCACAACAATTATTCATACCAGAAAGGTATAGACAGTGGAGCCCTTATACAAGACATTGATGTTTCTTATCTTGCCAGATTTTCTTTTAAAAAAAGGTTGTTTCTAGTGTGAGAGAGAATGTCTCTGGTAACACTAGTTTGTATACATCTCTTTTTCTTGTGATGCAGGCAGCTATTGAAACTCTGGAACTTCAGGAGGAAACAAAAGAAGAATCTGATGAAGAGGAGGAGGAGGATGAAGAATCTGGACGACAGCGTTTCAAAACTGAACGAAAAGAAGGAACAATCATTAGGCTCTCAGACATAACAAGAGAGAGGAGAAACATTCCAGAAACTTTGGGTAAGATTCTGTGGGGATGGACTATAATAAATAATGACAATAAAAGAAAGGAAAGCATTTAATTATGTAAAACCCTATTCGCCAGTAAATGTTGTTCTTAAGTTAAAAGAATGTAGTTTGCCATAGATTCTGCTTGTCTATATCCAAGCTGTCCAGTCTTCTGTTGCTTCTTTTCCTAATAGTTTTAGTTGTCCTCCTCCTTCAGATAATCAGAAGAAGAATATGCTTTTTCAAAAGCCAATGCAATGTGTATTCTTTGAAGCTTTCTCTCCCTCTTACCACTTAGCCCCATCTTCTCATCAGGCTGTCCTTTTAACAAGGGTTCTGGAACAGTTTTTTTTATAGGGGATATTGTGAGCCATCGAGACAAACTGAAAATCCTATACATAATGGAAACCACTTCAAATCAGAGGGTGCTGCAGCACTCTTGGCATCCCTCATTTTAGCACCTATGCCTTTTAAACAGCAGCTGGCTATACACTGGGGAAATTCCCACTACTGTTTTAGTATTTCCAACTTATAAATAACCCCTGCAGATTTTCATGCTTGTGTTAAGGCTCACAATAATAGTAAATATCACACTGATTGAAAACAACTTGCCCTGGTACATTGGCACACAGGATATATCCAGCTGCAGTGAATGTGTGCTTGGCACGTGTTTCAGCATTGAAGTGGGAAAGCCATTATATGCTATTCCTAATAAGACTTTTTATTTATTAGCTAATAAACTGTTATGACATTATGTGCAATTTCAGTGGAAAAAGTGATAAATTGATTTTCGGCTTTCTCTTATTTGCCCAGTTTTAGTCCATCTGTCCAAATAGTCACAGTGAGGTATCTTGGAAAGGGGTTACTTTCACCAAGTCTTCCTATGTGGTAATACTGAATTATTTGATACTGTGATATTTAAAAAAAAAAAAATCATTGCCCTGTTGAGAATCACTGAGGCTACTGTTTGTGTTGGATTTCAGATAATGCAGCACTTTTAGTATATATCTTGATGTCCTAATCAGTACCAGCATTTGATGCTAGAAGTGCTTGGTACTACAGGGATTAGATGCTAATACACAATGATCTAGAATCAAGACTAGCCAGATTCAAAATATGGCTGTCGGTGAAGTATTTGCCTTTGTACAGTGATCACAGTTCTACTGCAGAAACTTAAGTATCAATTCAAACTGTGGAAAGAGATTTGGATGTCTTCCTGAAGAGTCAAAATATGAAGCAGCTAACTTGAGAGGGAATGGGAGGGGAGCTTATCAGATGCCATTAGTCTGCAAGGCCTTGAGTGCAGATGGTGCTGACATTGATGCTTGCAGATACTTATGGCGCCACCCATGAGGTATTAAAATTTTCTGTAAGATGTCTGGAATATTTTTTGGAAGACTGCAGAAGCTATATTCACAAGAGTAAAGGGCTCTTGTTTTTTTTTAACTCTGGTCCCTCTTCAGGTAAAGAAGGTGGCAAGGAAAGAGCCTCTCACTGGAAGTTAGTGTACATTAATTCAGTTATCAGGTTTTTTCTGCTTACCTTCAGAAGAAAGCCACTGTGTCCTAAACCTCCAGATTTTCCTGTAAGAGCATCTTTTATGGAGGGGGAGATTAAGGGCCTTTTTTCCTTCCATAACCACCAGTTTCCTAAACTCCATCAAGGCAAAATATCTTGCTTCAGAGAGACTCCTCCGAATTGCCGTTCTTGAGATTCCTCTGTAGTTCAACAGTACGAATCATAGAATACTAGAACTGGAAGGGACTTTGAGAGGTCGTCCAGTCCAATCCCCTGCACTCATAGCAGGATCAAGCATCCTGTAGATCATCCCTGAGGGAACGTCTAAACTACATGGCTCCATCGACGGAGCCATGTAGATTAGTGTACTCGAAAAAGGGAAATGAAGTGGCGATTATTTAAATCGCCGCTTCATTTCCCTATGTCTAGAAACCTCATCTACATGGCTCCGTCGATGGAGCAATGTAGTCTAGACATACCCTGATAGTCTATCTAACTGCTCTTAAATATCTCTAATGATTGAGATTCAGCAACCTCCCTAAACAAGTTTCTTCCAGTGCTTGACCACCCTGACAGGAAGTTTTTCCTAATGTTCAACACAAACCTCCCTTGCTGCAATTGAAGCCCATTGCTTCTTGTTCTATCAGCAGAGGTCAAGGAGAACAATTTTTCTTCCTCCTCCTAAATAACACCCTTTTAGGTACTCAAAAAAAAAGAATAATGAAGAAAAATGGTGTAAGAAATTTGATTCTTCTTGACAATCAATGAGTTCAAGCTGTTGAGGGGAAGGAGGGGCGGGGAGAAAGGAAATAGTTTTTATTTCAGAAATGTATTCGCTCTGACGAATCCTGTCAACAAGAATTATGCTACAGATGTAGGTCTGATTGGCGCAGCAAAATTCATGGCATGTAATCCATGTCAAATGTATGAATGAGACAATCTCAGTGGACCCTGAGATCTTGGTAGTTTCAAATCAGAGAAGACTATTATTAAATCTGGCCAATGAATGAACTCATATTTTGTTCTCTATATAGAACAGGGATGGGCAATCATTTTTGGTGGGGGACACGCCAAGATTTTGGAAAGTGGTCAAGGGCTGCACTTCTCTGTCAAGGTGGTGCAGGGTCGTGGAAGGAGGCTGGGTACAGAAAGGCTTATGGAGTAAGAGACGGGGGTGCAGAAGATGGTGTGAGCTCTGAGAGGGAGTTTGGGTGAAGGAGGGGGGTTGTGACCTGGGTCAGAGGGTTGGTGCAGGGTCTGGGAGGGTGCAGGAGAGGATTCTGGCCTGGGGGAGCAGTGTAAGAGAGGGTACAGAGCCTGGGAGGTAGTTGTGACCTGGGGCAGGGGAGTGCGGAGGGTTTGGATAGCAACCTGAGGGAGGGATTCGTGTTGTGGGAGGGGCAGAGGTGCCAGAGGCAGGCTCTGGCTGGTAGATGCTTACCTAGTTTTTCCTGGCCAACACCTCCAAGGCAGGCTGGGCTCCCTGCCTGCTGCGGCCCCAGATCACGTAGAGCTGCAGGCTATTCCGTCCATGTGGCTTTCAGCTCTGGAAGGGGGAAGAGGCTTGTGCTGCCCCCATCTCCCAGGCCAAACTCTCAGTACCTATTGTTTGGTTGTTTCCAGCCAATAGGAGCTGAGAGATTGGCTGGGGTCAATTCCTATTGGTTGGCTGTTTCTGGCCAGTAGGAGCTGAGGATTGGGCTGGTGGTGGGGAGATCACACGAAGCCTCCCTCTCCTTCCGGAGCAGAGATCCACCAGACTGTGCTTTAAACCCATGGCAACTGTGTGCCTGAGGGTCTCAGCGGGGTGATCCACGGGCCAGATCTGACCCCAGGGGCAGTATTTTGCCCAGCCTTGATGAAGGCATACTGATGGGGATGAGAGGTGCTCTCTAGAAAGGCTTCACTCCAAAGCATTCTAATAATAATGCATAAGTAGTCTAGATATGAGGTGATCCTGAATGCACTAGCACCCTCATATGTATGTCTAGTCTACACACAAGTGTATCGCTGGCTTAACTGAAGTGATTTTTTTAAATGAAATCTGTTGAACTATTGTAGACACTTGCATAAAATTTTGTAGCTGCTAGTATTAAGGGAAATGGTGGCTGTAAACAGACTGAAGTATATCCAAGTGGCTTTGTAATAACTGAATGCTTAAGAGATTAAAGGGGAACAGTGCTTTTATATTAGTCTATATCAAGTTTTGTGGGTGGTTTGAGACATGGTTCAGATTACAAAAAAAAAATAAAATGACTTACGAACTAAAATAAATAGCATTTGATTAGTTCTATGTTTGTATGTTTTGCCAGTTGCTTTTGTTAGAACAGTTTCTGTAAATGTGATTTGTTTAATTTTTGTTTCTGTTAATGAAAGGACATGCAATAATTGATGCTTTTTAGCTGTTAAACTAACAGCAATGCAAAATTTGTCATTTGCATATAAATACCAGCCCTGCTCCTGGGATTACTGATTTAAAAATGAAACTTTGTTGCATAGCTACATCTCTTTACTTTACAGTCTGGACATAGTTGAGAAAACACTTAAAGACAAATTAACATTTCAGTTGAAGTTACAAACGTAATTTTCATCCTGTCACATTTTGGTGACCTTTAGTGACAGCTTGTCTCTATTGGAGGGAAGCATTCTTACTTGCTGATTAAAGATGTCATTTGAAACCATTTTATTACCAGGGTTAGTGAAATTAATCTTGACACTTAGAGCCACTAGAAAAATAATTGCTGATTCACTGCATTAACTGTGTATGCGTATGAGAGAGAATTGTGAAGTTAAGATTTGAATTTGTCTGTTGGGAAAATAAATATATAAAATGTAAAAATTATTCTCTTATGAATGGTGTTGAAACTTCATAAATGTGTGTGGGGTTTTTAACAAAGAAAATATAATTGGTGGTTTTGAAAAGATGTTAGGGAGACATGTTCTGGGAAGGATATAAAACAAGCTTCTGAGAGTGCTCATTTCATCCTCTGAGAGAAATATTAAATAAAGCTTTTTTATGTGCTCAGTGTTGACCATGTAATATTATTGGCTGGCTATGTAGAGCTTACATTGTGTATGCATGTATGCAACAAACTTCAAGGAAAGAGGAGGAATTACCTCTTTTGGGCTGGTACAATCGAAAGCCAGCAGCGTTCTTAAAAACAGCTCTTCTCCATTTTCCTGCTTTTCCCAGCAACTCCTCCCTCTATTTCTGATTTACAAAAAAAAAAAAAAAAAAAAAAAATGACTTCCATGCTATGGAAAGCCATACACAAAGCAGCTGGAACTGCAGTATTGCTGTATAGTGATGCTGATATCAGCAATAATATGTACAATGTAATCCATTTATGCTTGGTATAACATCTAACTTTTGAACAAAGGGAGTTTTTGGTCTGAAATAAAATATTTCATTAAATTTATTGCACTTTCATACACATGTGGAAACATACAATGCAGTAATGATGCAAGTCTGAGTGCTCCAATCAGGAAGCACACAAAATATCATGATTCAGACTTTGAGTCTACACATAGATCACATAAATGTACAGACACTATACTCCTGTGTGGAGTCTTAGGCCAGGTCAACATTCCAGACACCTATCGGTATAACTACATCACTCAGAAATATGAGTAATCCACACGCCTGAGCAACATAAATACTAAACTCCCCTTCTCCTCCATAAATAGCACATTGTCAATTGGAGACCTTTTGCCACTGACATAGCTACTGCCTATAACTATGCTCACAGGAGAAGCTTTCCCATCAGCATAGTAGCGTTTTCACCAAAGCAGTACAATGGCACAGCTGCAAGGGGCCTTTACTGACTGCAGTGGAGTACTATGCAGATGCATGTTTGCAGGGCTAAGGGATAAAGTTGGAACCTCCAAGTTGATTTTTGTTCTTTTAGGGCAAAGAATTAAAACACTTTATCTCTTTTGATTTCTAAGTGCTTTCACAGTCCTACAATGAAATATTTGTTAATTTTTTTTAAACTGCAATAAAACAAAATCATATCCAAATAATCACTATCTTCATAGTAGTGCTGCTGTAGTTTTGCCACAGAGCAGTATCCAGTCTAACCCTGTTGTTACATTCATAATTTTAAGGAACTGTATTTGTTAGCTGAAAAATTGAGCATGTCATCTGTGTTTGTCCGCTGCTAGATATAGTTCATAGAATGGGAAGAATAGCTGTGAGTACACAGTTGTAGGCACCTCTCCTTTTCCCCCAATTTACTGCATTTTTAGGGACCAACACAACTGAAATTTGTACCTTGAAACATTATATACGGGCATCAGCCTGCATACACAAGAAGAAAAATGAGACACAAGTGCTAGATCAGAACTCCATTATCTTTATCTACAAACTACAAGACAATAAATTGTCCAGTGCAGTTTGTCCTTCTTTTCATAATCTATTCCATCTGGCGAAGGGCTGCAGTCATCTCTCCAAGCCTTTAAAGCTGCTCCTAGCAAGCCTCTCTTTGTATGAGATCTAAGTGGCTAGGGAAAAAAGTACCTATAAATATTTTTAAAGTAACTGGTGAGATCTTTTAGTAGCATATTGAGATTTTAACAAAGTTGAAGTCTTTCCCCCTTCTTAAAACGACCTTGCACATTCTCCTTGATTGGCACAGGGCTGTTGTCCTCCCAAAGCCAGGTGCTGGATGGGAAGAGGAATTACTGCTTAGTACAGGCAGTCCCCGGGTTATGTACAAGATAGGGACTGTAGGTTTGTTCTTAAGTTGAATCTGTATGTAAGTCGGAACCGGCGTCCAGATTCAGCCGCTGCTGAAACTGATCAGTTTCAACAGCGGCTGAATCTGGACGCCAGTTCTGACTTGCATACAGACTCAACTTAAGAACCCCAGGCATCCCCAAGTCAGCTGCTGCTGAAACTGATCAGCGGCTGATTCCAGGAAGCCCAGGGCAGGGGCTTCCTGTAGTTAGCCACTGGTCAGTTTCAGCAGCGGCTGACTTGGGGACGCCTGGGGCAGAGCAGCTGGGGTGCTGCTGGGTTGGTCCAGTAGCGCCGCCACTCCTCGGCGCTACTGGACCAACCCAGCAGCACCCCAGCTGCTCTGCCCCAGGTGTCCTGATTCAGCCGCTGCTGAAACTGATCAGCAGCAGCTGAATCAGGACTCCTGGGGCAGAGCAGCTGGGGTGCTGCCGGGTTGGTCCAGTAGCACCAAGGAGCGGTGCTGCGGGACCAACTGGCAGCGCCCCACCTGCTCTACCACAGGCCCGGGGCTTTGCTTCATATCTCCCTGGTCTGCCGGGGGGGGAGGGGGCACTAGCTGCACCCCCCCACCCCCCAGCAGACCAGGGACACGGGGAGCAAAGCCGCAGTGGCAGCGGGGTGCCGCGCCGCGGCTGGGGCTTCGCTCCCGGTGCCCCTGAGGCTTTGCTCTGGCGGGACCCCTCCGCCTCCCAGCTTTGCTCCAGGTGTCCCTGGTCTGCTGGAGACGGTCCCCAGCAGACCAGAGGCACCGGGAGCAAAGCGGCAGTGGCGGCGGAGTCCCGCGCCTCTGAGGCTTTGCCAGAACAAAGCCTCAGAAGGTGCGGGACCCCTCGCCTCCCTGGCTTTGCTCCAGGTGTCCCTGGTCTGCTGGAGACGGTCCCCAGCAGACCAGAGGCACCGGGAGCAAAGCGGCAGCGGCGGCGGAGTCCCGCGCCTCTGAGGCTTTGCCAGAACAAAGCCTCAGAGGTGTGGGACCCCTCACCTCCCCGGCTTTGCTCCAGGTGTCCCTGGTCTGCTGGAGACGGTCCCCAGCAGACCAGAGGCACCGGGAGCAAAGCGGCAGTGGCGGCGGAGTCCCGCGCCTCTGAGGCTTTGCCAGAACAAAGCCTCAGAGGTGCGGGACCCCTCGCCTCCCCGGCTTTGCTCCAGGTGTCCCTGGTCTGCTGGAGACGGTCCCCAGCAGACATGGGGCACCCGGAGCAGCTTTTCTCGCCCCGGAGGTCGAGGTGGCGGGACTGCTGCACTCTGAGCGGTCCCGCTGCCTGCGAGCTCCGGGGCGAGAGAGCCCCATTCGTAAGTGCGGATCCGACATAAGTCGGATCCGCGTAACTCGGGGACTGCCTGTATATTGCTTTAGCTAACAGAAGCATACACCAGCCAGTAATCCAACTTTCTCCTCCTTGCCCAACTTGGCCTCATCTTCTCACCAGCAACTTGCCCAAAACTGCTCAAATATATAGTGAATGTTAAGGTGTCTGCAGTTTTTGCTAAATTTGTAATACTCAAAATTCTAAACCCTTCTTACCTTTTGTATTGCAAATATACAGCATTCACAATTCAAACACAAAGAGTCTCCAACCAAGTAAGAACAGCAGTGGGTTCCTATTTTTGCTCCTGTCACAGACACACCTCAGTCAGCTGTGAACTTCAAAGCTTAATGAGATCACTTAAAGTAACTTTAAATCAGTGATCTAAGTAGCTTTAGCTATTGTTTCATATGCCATATTTGTGGCTTAATCACATTCTTTTAGATTTTTCACCACATGGTTGTGTGAAGGACCATACAGAATGGGAAAATAACTAAGTAGAAGCATCAGAGGGGTAGCCGAGTTATAGACTAACTGGAAAAACTTAAACAATGAATAGTTTAGCAGCACCTTAAAGACTAAGAAAATATGTGCTGGTGATACGAGCTTTCGTGGACACAACCCTCTTCTTCAGATGAATGGAGTATTAAAGGTCCATTTCCAAAATAAATAGTTGGGGATGGGGGCAGGGAGAGAAGGAATGGAAAGCGGGGTGGGGGAGTAAGAGGGCGGGGGGGGGGGAGGAGTCATTTAGAGTGTGAACTGATTTATACCCAGCAATGCTTTCAGACATGCAAAATAAATACTTTTTCAAAACGTTCAATTTTTGATGGTATTATGAGAATCAAATGTCTTGATTCTGCCCCTTCAAATTGTAACATTAAACATGGATTATTATTTATTTTTATTTATAAAAGGATTTGTAAGTTAATTTTATCATACAGCAAATACATGTTCTAATATTGTTTAGTTTCCAGTTAAGATGAAAGGAAAAGTTGGTTTCAAAAGCAGTAGGTTGCATATTTGTATAATAAATAATTACACCGTATTTATTAATGATTTTTCTAGTTAAGTATTTAGCTTATTGTATTGCTTGTCACTAAATGGGCCTCCTTAAAATAAAGTATGCTTCTTCTGCATGCTGCTGGTGAAACTCACTCTATTTTATAAAAATTAGTGCAGACTTTGTATGTTAGTCAACACTTATACTATAGCTTAGTCCCCTGACTCAGTTACAGCATAGTTATCCCCTGACCTAGTAAAGGGCGTTGCCTTGAGTTTTGACTTAGCTCTAGGTCCTTGTACAGTGCCATCTCCTATACAGCGTTTAGCCATGTTGTAAACGAATTGGGGACAGTTCTTGTAATCAGGCTCTCAGTTGTAGATGGACCCAAAATCTGTAATGCATATTTAGTTTTTGTTTACCTGTAAAGCTCACCCCCCTTTTTTTGAGGCACATACACAGGAAAATAAATTGCATAAGAATGTGTGCATTATTTAGTTCTTTCATGTTTCTTAAAAATGGCATTATCTGAATTTGTTCAAATGTACAAAAGAGGTCTTTGACATAAGACAAATGTACAGAACAGAAGCATTTAAAACTGGTTATGGTGGCAGACTCAGTATAACATTTTCTTTAGTGTTTCTTGCCGCTTCATTTTCTGAATGTTTTTTCTGTGGGTAAACACAATTAAGTTACTAGCTGACAATGTAGTTACTTTCATGTAACTTAAACTTCTTAAGCAACAATCGACAACTGTAAGGCAGATTGCAACAGTAAAATAATATTTTCATGGTAATTTCTTAACCTTCTACTACGTTTACCTTTGTAGTAGTTACAAATGCACAAAAACATTGATTTTGCTTTAATGAAATGTTAACATGCCATTGCCACCTTAAGATGATCAAAGAGCTTGCAAATTTTATCTTGGTTGTAGTGATACTTTTCTCTAGTCATTGTGGTCTTTCTAATCCTTATAGCAAATAGCTAACATACGCATTTTTCCCATATAACAGAACTCTCTGCAGAAGCCAAAGCAGCGTTATTTGAATTTGAAGAAAGGGAAAGACAGTTTAAACAGGGACGCTATGGCTCAAGGAGAGGAGGGAGGAGAGGAGGTTCCATAATGTGTCATGGAATGGGAGAACAAAGGAGAGACAACAATGAAAGGGGAAGAATGAAGGATCACAGGCCTGCACTGCTGCCAACACAGCCACCAACAGCGGTAACACAGTAATTTCTTCATGGAAATGATACTTTTAAGAAAATAATTATAGCAGTTACACTGATTTGTAGGTCCTTGTCTTTCAAAACTAGGTTGAATTTTAGAAAAAATCTCCACTATTCTTAATCATTCACAAAGATTCAAAAACCTGAAACCTTATTGTACTGCAGCTCCAATGGATCTTAAAGGTAACATGGGCTTCTCATACTTTTGTGATTAGAACTTCACACACGTTGTTAACCAAAACATTTTTATGTGAAAAATGTAGATTCAGCAACGCTGAAACACTCCATGAATTCTTAATTTCTTATATCATTTTGGTCAGTGAAAAGGCTTAAAAAATTAGACCTTTTTTTGCAATTGAACTGTTCTGAATTTTTCATTCAAAATGACTCCCTTTTGAAGTGTTAAGTCTAATTTAAAACTTTAATGTGCAAAATCAAAATGAAATGTTTTGGTTTGACACACTTTTTTTGAACTTCTCAATTTGCTGAACAGATTAGTTTTTAGTCAAATATTTTTTTAAAATCTTCCCTGATTGTTTAGAATTGGTACCAATCCCAAAATATTCATTATTCACCTAATTGTAGTTGTGCATTGTGGAAGTATGAGAAATGTCACGTTTCCACTTTAGTATCCAAATTGCAAGCATTTTTTCAAATGACACAGAGACTCTGTTTTTTGGGTCAACAGAGGAACAGGTTAATTCCGGTTGTATAAGGGAGCCATCTATGATTTTGACACTAAGTCCAACATTACTGATTGCTGCTTAACCTAGATGGAAGAAATGTGACCAAATATTTCCTTATCTGCTGAATTTATCTCTGGTGACTTAAAAAGGTGTTAAAATAGTGATGTTAGTTTTTTTTTTTAACACTAAGTATTCTTCTTCGCATGATTGCTCATATCTGTTCCATGTAGGTGTGCGCGTGCAGTGTGCATGCATTGTCGGAAGTTTTTCCCTTAGCGGTACCTGTTGGGCCAGCAGGGGAGCCCTGTGGAGTGGTGCTGCTATATCGGCTAATATATACTCCCGCTGGCCCTCCATCCCCTCAGTTCCTTCTTACCTCCCGTGATGGTCATTGGAATGTGCTCTGTTCTTTCTCTGCAAGTGCTCCTTAGCAGTTCTCACCTAGTTGTCTTAGTTTAGAGTTGCTGTTAATTGTTCGTTCTCTTCTGTAAACAGTTCTCAGTGTTAAGTAGTTCATTCTGGCGTGGGGACTCGCTTTGCGCTCCCTGCTCCTGTGGTGGGGCATAGCTGGGCCCCAGGGCTTCAAGTCGTGTGCTTCAAGCCTATGCCCTGTGGGGATCCCCATGAAGCCTGCCTAAAGTGCCGTGGGGAGGCCCACCTTTCAGAGTCCTGCAAGATTTTCAGGGGATTCAATCCGTGAACCAAGCTGGAGTATGAGTCTTACCTTAAAATCTCGCTTATGGAGGTGGCTCTCTGTCCAGCACCGACCTCAAACCCTGCGCTGGCCAGGCAGAACACACTGGCCTCTGTGTGTAAAGCACCCCACCACTCCAGGGCCTCCCCAATATGGAGATGGTGCTGCAGAAGAAATGGAGGCTGAGCAGGAGCCGGTCTCTATCGCAGCATGTGCTGACACTACACCCTCGAGAAGGACATGGGACACCAGTGGGCTCGACACCCGAACCTTCGAGATTGGGCAGACTTCATATCAGCCCGAGCCGGGACTCCAGCAGAAGTCCACCTGGAGCCATCAACGCAGGATACCTTTCAAGCCACAAGGGACTTAATAAAGTTGACTTTGTCCCTGACCCAAGTGCCGTCCTTGAGGGGGGGAGAGGGGAAAGAGACAGACACTCTTGATGGCACAGGGCCGAGGCTTTGGCCTTAAGTGCTCCAGCACCAGTCCCAAGGTGGCATCATAGAGCCTCCCTGGTGCCCTCAACCAATATACTGGCACCACCTCTGTCAGCGGCCCTGGCTCTGTTCTTGGTGCTGACCCAAATCCCAGCCCCAGCACCAACTCCAGGGGCACCAGCACCGACCCCTGTGCACACTTCAGTGATAACACTGACACTGGAGCCCTCCATGACACTGCCGCTGACTCTAGCGGGACATGCAGCATGGTCTTTGCCACATTTTATTCTCATCTCTTTAAGTTTTGTTTGGCTGTTGGTCGTAGTCTGTGAATTAGGCTTGGGCACCACACACAAGAATGAATAACCTTTTAGCCCTTTCCTTTACTTCTCATTCCCTGCCTTATTTCCCCTTCATGATGATATTTTTTACTTTCAGATTATTCCTTCCCATGCTGGTAGTTGCAGTAGTTTCAGCTGGTTCTTGGAAACTATTGGAAACTGTGACCTTAAATTAAATTAATGGAGATTGCCTATCTCCTAGAACTGGAAGGGACCTTGAAAGGTCATCCAGTCCAATCCCTTGCCTTCACAGCAGGACCAAGTATCATCCCTGACAAATTTTTGCCCCAAATTCCTAAATGGCCTCTGCAAGGATTGAACTCTCAATCCTTGGTTTAGCAGGCCAATGCTCAAACCACTGAGCTATCCCTCCCCCCATTCTCTGAGATACCAACTTTAATTTTTCTGATTTTTCATCAGGGTACTTGGATTTTAACCAAGGAATTTTGTTCTTTTTGATTATTTGCAGAGTCATTCACAGAGGTTAATTCCTCCTCACCAGCAACAGCCTATTAGGAGTCTGTTCCCACAGCAACAGCTACAAACGCTACTTCCTATTCAGCATCAACATCATTCGTCTCCTCCTCCAGGGCTACATATGCCACCCCAGATTGAAACACCTGGAATAATGATGACTCCACCCCCAGTGACACCTCAGCAACCAAAGAACATACATATAAACCCACATTTCAAAGGGACGGTAGTGACACCTGGGCAAGGTGAGTTTTCTAAATATTTTAAGTTCTGAATTAGCATTGCCATGCAGGGAGTGGGGAGAGAATATCTACACAGTTTTCCTGTGATCATTCAGTCAAACTTACATAACATACTTTCAGGCTTAAATTCTACTTAATCATAGAGCAAATATTTTGTAAAAGTTAGTAGCTCTTCTCTAAAATGACACTAAATGTAAAACTTGCATTATCCTTTAAGGAACAATTGACGTGCCAGATGTAAAGAAGGCATATTTAAATATTAGACATCAGGTTTCAGAAGTTAAGTGCTCCCGCTTATAATTTCACAAGTGGTATACTAGCTTCAGCAAGGCACATTCAGAACATCTGTGATTATACATCTGGTCCCCTTATGACCATTCGTATTTATGACTAAAGCTGTCATAAATGGCGGACCCCGAGTTACAAACGCGATTTGTGCTTACAAACAGCGCTGTCGCGTGTAACTCTATGGGGTCCGACTTACGAACAAACCGAGTTACAACCAATTGCTTGGTCCGTAACCGGTTCGTAAGTTGGGGAGCAGCTGTACTGTGGCACCCCTCAACGTATAGGTTGAACCCCTGAAATCTGGGAGACTCTGGTCTAGCAACATCTGTGGTCCGGCAGGACGATGGATGTTGCTGGACCACAGAGCTCTGGCACCTGGGAATACAAACCGGCTGAGGGCCCTGTCACCAGGGAGCCTCGGCTGGGCGGGACAGCAGCAGGACAGCTAGCAGCAAAAATGGGACAGCCAGCAAGCCCAATACCCAGGGATCCCTGGTGGAGGGCGGCAGAAACGGGTTAACCGGCAAGCCCTGTCCCTGGGGATTCCCAGTTGGGGGGCGGGGTGAAGCAGGGTTGCGGTGGCTGGGGAGCATCAACCCCTGGGAGCCCCAGTGGACCCAGAGCCCAAGTCCAAGCCCAGCAGGCTGGAGCCCAGTGGCAGTGGGGCCAGAGCAGAGCCAACCGCAGGGAGAGAGAGTCCTACGAGACTGGTGACAGGGGACCTCCCCATGTCTGGTAAATTTCCTCATTCGGGATGGGTCAGCTCCCAAGGGTACTGGACAAGGGAGCTCCTATCTGTATAATGATTGTATGAAAGATGCAAGTTTTGTCCATTATTTATGATGCTCCTGACATGATATGCTCTGCTTGTTCTTAACTCCACTATTGCTAATGGATTATTTGATTCAAAGCCTGAGAATCAAACTTTTTCCACAACTTGTTTAATTCAAGGACCCGTTGCTGGGTCACATTTTTTTGAGAACTTTCAACAAGTTGAAATTGCAATTTCTTTGGCTGTGTTGAATCTGAAACTAAAGAAAAAAATAGTTGTATAAATTGTGACTTTTGGAAGTACTTGCAAAAGAAATATTTTTTTTTACATTCTGATCATATACATTTTTTCTCCTCAAATAAACAAAGAGCTCACTTAAAGCTAACATTCTACTTATCATTCTATCAAATAAAGGAAAATTGCCAGGACTAGGCTTTGCCAATTGGGAGAAATCTTAAGTATGTTAATCCTGTACCAGATCCACTTCTCACATATGGGTTTCAGAATGGCTGTTTCCTGGAGATTATTTCAGTTTTCCATATCTTATAAAAGCAAATACTTCCCGCTTATTCAGTTAGTAGGTTGCAATACTTGCAGTAGTCTAGAAGGTCCTTAGTCTTGCATGAATCACTTTTGTTCACCCATCTTAAGATTTCCAAAGCAACCATTGAATGTATTTGATAAAAAGCAAAGAATCAGATTCTGCCTGTCCGCACCTCTTCAATCAGTCAGTAAAAGTCTAACCCCCAGATGAACAGCCTGCCTCTTCTAATTCCAGTAAACAGTGTTTGGAATTTTTACTCTGACCTCAAAAAAGGATACCAGCACATCCTCCATCCACCCTTTTATGGATTTGAACAGGAAAGAGGCAAAATGGAGATGTTTCAGTGCTCTCTGCACAGTTAGTCAAAAATTACAGGTAATAAGCAGTATTTCCTCTAAGGTGGGTGTCAGCACAGCTTCCCAGGTGATTAATCAGTCCCACCCAGTCGGAGGCTCCGGGCTCTGTGCACAGAGCTGACTGATTGGGCAGGTTGGTTAATCACCTCTGAAGCTGTGCTGCCACACATCTTAGAAGGAACACTAGAAACAGGGTGGATTTTGGAGTCACATGGGCAAATCACATGTCAATGCATGCTTCACTTAGTCATACTAGAGACCATCATCCATACTGTAGTTAGAATGTCCACAGGAAAATCCATTAAGTATAGCTAGGCATCTTCCATTGTGAGTTGTGTTCTTTGAAGAGCCATTTGACTTGAATAGTCCCTTCCAGGCTAAATACTTTGTAGATGGTAGCCAGAAGCAAACACATTAGAAATAAAGGTATAGAACCAGTACTCATAACTTCAGAAACAAAAAGGATACATACAACATAATTCTATTGACACCTTACTTGACACACATTGTGTAAGATTTGTTTGTTATAGAACAATGATAACAGCAGTGATCTACGTGGTCATATTTTAATCAGACAACATCACAGTTTCACTAAGTTCATTTGAATCCATTTAGTCTGAAATATACTTCCTGGAAATACCAAGACTTGAAGCTTAGGGTACTGAGACTAGCAGATTCTGTAAAACTGGAACTCAAGTCACTAAAACTATTTTGCAGGATTGTCTGGAATTTCAGCTAAATAATTTTACAGCAGGGCTGAGCCCAAGTATGATTAGGTCTTTTTACTAAGGACATTTTGTTCTAAATAGGAATCATGGAAATTTACTATCCACACTCCTATTTTCTCTTTCTCTAAATCTGTGAAACTTCTGGGGAAAGTGACAGAGAGAAGCCAGTCAGAGATGTTAGCCAGTAGGACCAGAAGCAAGCAAAGCAGAGAGAACTGCATTTAGGTGGTGGGGTAGGGATAAAATGGGATCAAGCCACCCTTCGCTCCTAGCATCCTCTGGATATGGAAGTGTGGGGGAAGAACCCCTTCTCTGAAGGCACTAGATCCCAGGTAGTACCTACCTACACTCATGCCAATTAGCCTTGAGATAAATGTTCAAGAGGAACCAGCCAAGAGACTTCAACTGGCAGGAGCAGAAGCAGCCAAAGTAGAGACCCGTGGTTATTCAGATAACTTCAGTTTTGACTGGACAACTTCTGCCATATTCTGATTGATTTGAATGTTTGTTCTTACCCTTCTCTTTCCACTCCTTTTATTATCATTTCGCTTTAGGTGTACTTACTGCACACTTGCCTCTTATCTTGTTCTCCCCTGCCCTGCCCCCTTGTACCGTTTCCCTTCAGTGTCATCTCTTCTGTTTCTAATGATTTCATTTATTTTTCCTAATCTTTCCATTTTATGTGTTCCCTTTGAACTAAACCCATCAGTAAAATAACTGTTGTAGAACAAAAGTGCTTGTTGCCAATACATTACTCACTGGGTGTATTATACCTAGGTTTGATGGAATTTAATTTTTTGTAAATTTTTGACATATTTATGCTTAAGAAATTTTAAAATATTTATCTATTTACACTTTCATAGCTGTGAAATTTTGGGATGGGTAGTCACAATTATTTAATGATAGTAGAGGCTGAGATTGAGAGTTAAAATTTTATAGCTATTAAAATATGTCTCAAAATATACAAATTAAATATCCTTAAATAGAAATATAATAAATTCAAAAGCAGCATTTTTTACATTATGTAAACTTCAGTTATTAAAGGAAATATTTTTTTCATCCATTTGTGTGTATGGGTTGGGGGGGAGCGGATAAATTTACATTTACTAATAAATCATCCATCCAGTAATAATTTAGATCCATTCACTCACCCTCTCTGTCTAGATCATAAGCTGTTTCGGGGCTAGGACTCTGTTTATATACAACAGTGGCACTTCGTTCTTGGTTAGCTTTTAGCCTGTACTGTAATAAACATAATTAATAATTTTAAACATCTTCTGAAACAGTCTCAACAGTTATAGTGTAGTATGTCACAAGGCTGCCATTTGAACTGTTGCATCAGAATTGTGGAAGTAGTCTCCCTAATGGCTACCACTTTGGCCTGAAGAGTGAGTTTGAAGCTTTCCCACTGAAAAGTCCTGTCTGTAGGTAACTCCTGTTTTCATACCAAAGATAAACTCTTCTTTCTATATAAGAAGAACTTGCCATTACTAGTCCAGTTCTCCAAGCCAAAGAAATCCCACAAAATAGTTTCATACCCCTTGTATCTGGGTTATACAATTTTCTTGTCTGAGCTATTTTTTCTTCAAATGAGATTTTTTTTTCTACTTTTTAAGATAGATGTTCAAATCAAATTTTTACCTGAGGAACACAACTATACTCCATGCTTTCTTTAACCTCTTTTTAGAAAAAAGGAAAGAGAAACTTACTCGTGAAAATCTTCAAATCTACTATGTCAGCTTCCAGTCACACCTTCGCCAGACCCATTGACATACAGCTACCAGTCACACCTTTGTATACTAGGTCCTTCACACTGCTATGTGTTAAACTTTCTTCCTTCCCTCCTGCAAATCTCTTGCCTCTTCCACCCCAGAATTTGAACACTAGAATGGTCAATACACTCCAGTATGAATAATTAACAAATATGATAGGACAGCATGGTTCCCAGCCTCAGCAATAATTTCACATCAGCTCAGTTTTAGAGTTTGTGGTTCAGGTTTTCCTCTTAATATTGATATAACAAATAACTATCCCAATAAGTGTTTTAAGGAGCTATCGAATTCAACAGAGTTACCAGACTGTTTCTTACTAACTTACTAAATTGCTATGTAGTGACTCAATTTTATCCTTTAAAACTAACTTTAAAGCAGTTTTCTGGGGGGGGGGGGGGGAGGCGAGGATTACTATTAAATTGCCTTAACAAGAGACATGGATGGTTTCTGCTCTCTTTATTATTTCCTAGTCATTTACCATCAGCTATTTATTTCCATTCTTATTCAAAATCCTGTCCAACATTGTGCTGTTCTAAAACGTTATATCACCAGTTCTCCCTCTTGTATCATTAAAATTTTGTGGATTAATTTGATGTTCAGAAAAAAAATGATGATTTTTAGCTATCTTTGCTACCTCAGCAGAGAGACAAGGATTGAAATGATTTGAACTATCATCTTTTACGAGCATTATATTCATTTGTGTGCTTAAAAAAAAAGAGGGGGAGCACTGCCAGAGGCAATGTACCAAAACAGATAATGACAGTTGAACAGAGTGCTGGCCTATTTTTTGTGTGTGTTCCTTATACAGCTTCCCCCCCTCCCCCCCCCCCCGCATCTTGGCCCTGACCTGTAACACTTCAGCTATTTTAGTCATGTTTCTGTCAAACTCCCCATCTTTCCAAATTGGGTGATGACTGTATGATGCTGACAGGTGTTCGGTAGGAACTAGGATGAAACCATCAAATTGATTTTCTACTGTAACTGAATACAGAGGTTGAATACAATCTTCCAAAGGTGAAAAGTTAGTGCACTTAGCCCAGTACTTCAATATAAAAACAGTAAAACAGAAAAATTCAACAGAAGTGTATGGAAGTTAGAATCAGGTGTGAGATAAGAATAGTTCCCAATATATTAGTTCTTGTATCTTATTCACTTTTTAAGAAGTTTGAGGAAACAGTTGATAGGAGTTGGAGCCTCCAAAATATGGAATTTATTAATTCAATGATAGAAGTGTCAAGTGCTGTGAATACCTCTAAGAATGTATATATGCAGTGTAGTTGTAGCCCAGTTGGTCTACTGGTGTTAGAGACAAGGTGGGTGAGGTTGGATGGCCTTTCTTCTAATGTTGATTCCTTCTTCTCAAAAACATAGTACAGTGGCCTCCATCTAAAGTCAGTATTTGATAAATGTGTGGGAAATGTTTTTCCATCCTGGGAAAATTTTGGAGAGATCATCCCAAATCAGGATGAAAAGTGGAAATCTCGTTTCTTAGACTTTTAGTCCAAAAGAAAAGATTTGGTTTGACATTTTCAAAATGCTTCATTTTGATTTCAACCTTTTATTTACTAAACTTACAGTATATAAATTTTGAGCTGGAAAAAAATGGAATTTTTCATGTAGAAAATTTCCAAATGGGATGTTCCAACAACTTAAACCTTTTTTCCAAAATTTTTTGAATTTCCAAATCTGTTCAGACTACTGCTGTTCCAGAAAAGTTTGAGTTAAATCTGCATTTTCCAGTATAAAAAATATTTCTTGAACGTTTCCCAACCAGCTCTAGTTAGCACATCAGTTGAGGTATCACAGTGTTTCGCTGTGCACCATATAGGGAAGACTTTTGGTAATTGTGTGTAATATAACAGTGATATAGAGGAGTCTGATGTACTGATTAGGTATGTAAAATCCCATTTAATTGTTTAACCGGTTAAACAAGGGGAGTGGGCGGAGGGGAGTGCTTCAGCCCATTGCTGGGCTGCAGTAGTCCAGCCACCCAGAGCAGTCCACACACAAGCTCATGATACCATCTACATGTTGTGTTAGTCTATAAAGTGCTAGCAGACTATTTGTTGTTTTTTAAGGGTATCCTGGACAGATTAACTCAGCTCCCCCCGAAGCTTCCATTCATTAATGTTTAATAGGTGACATCCATGCATAATTCTGAATGTTTTTACCCTCTCTCTCCCATTTTAGGTTCTCTGTAGTCATTCTAGCACCTTATCTGCTATGATGCCTTAGTATACGTAGTGTTAGGATGTTATAAAGACCTGTTGAAGCATGGAATCTGTCACTGTGATTCCCTACAATCTAAAAGGGTCTGAGAAAACAAGAATTTAGCATGTAAACTCTGTATGGTTATGTCATTTAGATCCACCTTTACATGTTGACTTCCTTCAGTTTTGCCAGGTATAGGTTTTCCTTTGTCAACAGGTTTGATTCTGGAAAATTCAGGATTGCATTATCTAATTTATGCTATGAAAATTTGTCTCCACTTGGCTAATTTTAGGGACTATGGAACACATGCTTAGTTCTTAAAAGTAAACTTAACCAGCAGTGATTACGATCTGCTATGTGACTACTTTTGTAGATAAAGTCAATAACTGTTAGGTTAAAATAAATGCTATTAAAAGGTGTTTCTTGTTTCAGTGCCCTTGTTACCAGTCCCAACTCAGCCAAGACCTACTGTAGGACCGCAGAGATTTCCTGTGAGTAGCAGCTGTTTCTCCTTCTGTGATATGGATAAGCATACATTTGCAAAGAAATATTAATATAGCAAATAAAAGCTGTTCCAATGAAATATAATTTTAAGGATTTGTAAATATTGACAGTAATCTCTTCAGTTGAAAATGTTTGTTAAAAGCTTAAGGTCAATGGACTTTTCAGAGCAGAATTAATTCTGTTTAACTCTAAAATTGTTGAACCAGTTACTCCAATGGGAGAGGTACAAATGCATCTTATTGTAGAGAGCTTTTTTCATTTTCCTACTGGCATCTCTTAAAAAGGCCACTGGAAAAAAAAAATCTCAGACTAAAAAGCCCCGTATTTGTATTTTATTATAAAAATCAGTGCCATATTTTCTGCTTGCTTTAACCATTTAAAAGGTTTCATTATTTTTATACCAAAAGTGGATTTGCGTTGAGTGATCCTTCCCATCTTACTTTCTTTTGGTTTCCAAATATACTAAATGTATTTTAATTCTTTTTCTAAACTAATTTTCCTGTTTTATTTTGAGTATGAATAAGTGATTTTTGCATACTTCATTCAGTTTTCCAGTTACTGTTTTGTATCATTTTAGTTATTTACAACTCTTTAGTTATTCACATAGAACAGCAAATCCTGTAAATGAAAGTAATTTTTGTGTATCATTGCCTTCATTTGCCAAAACTTGGAAATCGACACAGGATTTTCTTGTACATGAAGCTCATGGAAAAGCTAAACCTTAGTAATATATGGAAAGTGTAAAGGGAAGTAAATGTTCTTGTAGCAAAATATACTACAAGTTGGACCTGATTGGTCCCAGATAAAGCATTTTGCAGGACATGGGGAGGTAATTTCTGACCCCCCTGCTCTGCCACCCCACTGGCTTCCCTGGGCAACCCTGCTGGGTTTGTGTGTTGGACTTCCCACCCCTCCGTTTTCATCCTCCACCCGCAGCCCAGCTGAGCTTCATGCTGGGCTTCCTGGCTCCCGGTCTCCCAGGCAGTCCAGCGAGACCCTGTGCTGCTTTCCCTTCCCACGCATTGCGCCGGCCAGCTCCCACTCCCCTGCATCCCAGAGAGTCCTGGTTTATAGAGGTACAACCTGTAGTAAACAGAGTTCATCTGTATAGAAATCAGTTGTAGCTAGAAAAGGCTGATTAGAAAAAAATATTCTGGTTTTGTGATTTCCATGTGCATATAATATGAGGATAATATTTGTGCAGAATATTTATTTGCAAGATCCTTATCGAATCAATTACTTACACTTGTTCATTTTATACTGATAGTCATATTAATGACTATAGAATCTATTTTATGAAGTATAACATGTTAAATAATCTAAAACTGGCTTTACGAAACCTGGTTATTGTTTTATCGAATTTTGTCATACTTTTGTGAAATTTCTATATTTCAGGTTATCACAGTTTGACTGTTGTGTAACTAAGGAAATACTTTTATCTGAGCAAGTCTGAGTGCAAAATAGTGAAATCTGCCTAGCATTTAAAAATATTAGTTCTAATTTTCACAAAGAGCAGTTTAAATTTATGTACCTTAGAATTTTACATGTTGTTTTCATGTGATATATTTTAATCTGCTAATCAGATTTTGAAATTAAAACAAATTGGAGGAAGAAAGAATGGGTAAATCTGTTGTAATCATATCTCTGAAAATGTATTTACAGAAACATATTAAAATTTGAATTGGAATTCTTTGAATAAGCTGTAGAATTAGAACTCTTAAAATATTTTCCTTTTAGCAGTAGGGGTGGGGGTATGTGTGTGTGTCTCTCTCTTTCTCGATAGGAATATTTTTCTCTTCTCCTCTGAAAATTTCCCTAGAGAAAAATGGAACATCTTTCTTATATAGGCACTAGTACCTGCTGTTTGTTAAGTAGCTGATGTTTGGAGCTAAGAGAATTCTTTTGGTTAGTATCTATTTCTGTTAAGTGAAGAGATTGTGCATCCTAGTAGAGCACTGAACCTCAGATTTGAGAGACCTGGGTTCTATTCCTGGCTCTGCCACTGGCTTGCTAGATAAGACCTTGGGAAGTGATTTCCATTCTTTGTGGCTTAGTTTCCTGAATCTGTAAAATAGGCCCGATGTTACTGATGCCCCTTGTAAAGTCCTTTACAATGGTTTACATGAGGCATGTCAAACTCGAGCCTGCTTAGGTCCACGCAAACGAAAACTGATAGCTTTCAGTGCCACCAAAGAAAATGTACTGTATCAGAAAGTTGTAAGTATTTATTATTATGGATTGTTTTGGCATATTTTATAATATATTTTCAGGTCTAGTTTTAATACAATACAATATTTGATGTGCAAAATTGTTATTTGCGCATATAAAATAATTTTAAATTTAGATATAAATTTAAGGTACTTCTAATTTTTTATGATACATAACTTGTTTTATTGAAATAAAAACAAGTATAAACCATGGTTAATCAAATAGAACATGCTTCTGTGAAAATTTCAGATACTTTGTAAGGTTGAGATTCTGCATGAACATAATTATTCAGGCAATTGCAAAAAAATACATTTATTGCTATAACATTAATATACATTTTGTTATTTTATTTGGGAATAAATAAATAAACAAAATATTAACAAAATAACCTCAATCCACTCCCCCAGAGCCAGGCACTCCCAGCCCCCCAAACTAATACCTAGGTCACGGAGTCACCGTTGCCGCTGCCACATATTTCTTCCTCAGACATGCTGGGGTGGCATGAGCACAGCGGCCGGCTGTGAGCACATGCTGGATGCCATGTGCAGAGCAGCCTGGTCAGCTGTGAGTGAGCATGCAGAGCGTCCAGCACAGAGTGGCCTGGCCGGCCATGAGCGCGTGCACAGAGCAGCCCTGGCCGTGAGCAGTTGCTGCGGCGCAGAGTGGCCCAGCCAGCTGTGATCTGTGCTCAGCCATGTGCTCCGAGCGGCCAGTGGGCCACACTTTATTCCTTTATAAAATGTAGTGGCGGGCTGCAAAAATTTCAATTGGACCACATGCGGCCCCCCAAACACCAGTTTGACATGCCTGGTTTACATAGAATATCAAAGATGCTAGGTAATAGCTTGTTATGAGCAGCATTATACATATTTTGCTTGTTTTATCAAATGTAGTATACAGCTATTGAACTGAAGTCAAATTTGCCTTCAAATTTGAAAGTTGTGTTCCATTTATGTATTCATCCTGTTTTCTATTAAAATAAAATAAGGTGTGAAATTTGCATACTTAGCAGAAATGATGCATTTTTTAAATATCTTTTGTTAGAGGATTTTTATGTTCAGTTTCTAATAATAATAAGTAAAACTTTAACATTTTCATCCCTACTTACGTATGTAAATCTTTGTCTCTTGGGTGTTTTGGGAGGAAGTAGGGAGAAGACATGAGTTCATTTATTTTTTTTAGCTTTGTACACATTTCTTCTGTTTTTTTCCTAGCAGCTGGGGTAATACAGAATCAGTAATCTTAAAATACTCAAGGAATATATCAAATACCTCACTGACTTCCCCTTTGTTTAGTGTGCAAACTTATCTTTATCAATAATTATATTTAACTTACTGGAAATTGAGTATATAATGGTTCTGAGATGGGGCTGTCAGCCAAGGGCTGTGGCAACAGGGTAAGAATTCTCTGTTCGGAAGAGAGCCTAACGTTTTGTAAAAATTGAAGAAGACTCCATAAGTTTTCATGTAGAATTGTAGCTCTTTCTTAAAATATATTAGTTTTGTGTAGTAAAATGTATGCAGAGATTTTAATCAACTATTAATACTATTTAATTCTTCCAGTTACTTTAAATAGTCTGTTTTTTAAAAAAAGCACATTAAGTAAGTTAATGCATTGCACTGAACTTTCCAAAATGGGAAAATGGACACTGTGGCCAAAATTTTCCAAAATAGTTGCTTAGCTAAGCCATAAAAGTTCAGTGGTGCAGGGAGTATCCATAGTCATTTTTGTAAAGTCTACCCTAAGTGAGTTAGGTCTTTTTGAAACTAGGTCCTTTTGAAAATCCTACCCATTGTCTTCCAGTTGCTAAGTCACTTGATGATCAGACCCATTAATTGTAGTGGCTAGATATGAATGTATTAGCTTTAACTGATTTGAAAAGAATTGTTTTAATTACTGCTTTGCCCAGGGTCATGAAGCACATGAGTCACAATAATACTATATAAATACAGGCAGTCCCCGGGTTACGTACAAGATAGGGACTGTAGGTTTGTTCTTAAGTTGAATCTGTATGTAAGTCGGAACTGGCGTCCAGATTCAGACGCTGCTGAAACTTACTGCCAGTTCTGACTTACATACAGATTCAACTTAAGAACCCCAAGCGTCCCCAAGTCAGCTGCTGCTGAAACTGATCAGCGCTGATTCCAGGAAGCCTGGGGCAGAGCAACTCTGCCTCGGGCTTCCTGTAGTCAGCACTGGTCAGTTTCAGCAGCGGCTGACTTGGGGACGCCTGGGGCAGAGCAGCTGGGGTGCTTCTGGGTTGCTCCAGTTGCACCGCTCCTCGGCACTACTGGACCAACCCAGCAGCACCCCAGCTGCTCTGCCCCAGGCGTCCTGATTCAGCCACTGCTGAAACTGACCAGCAGCGGCTGAATCAGGACACCTGGGGCAGAGCAGCTCGGGTGCTGCTGGGTTGGTCCAGTAGTGCCCAGAGCGGTGCTGCGGGACCAACCGGCAGCGCCCCAGCTGCTCTGCCCCAGGGTCCGGCAACAAAAGCCTGGTCTGCTGGGGGGGGGCACACTAGCAGCCTCCCCCCCCTCCCCCCAGCAGACCAGGGACACGGGGAGCAAAGCCGCAGTGGCAGCGGGGTGCCGCGCCGCGGCTGGGGCTTCGCTCCCGGTGCCCCTGGTCTGCTGGAGACCGTCTCCAGCAGACCAGGGGCACCGTGAGCGAAGCCGCAGCAGTAGCGGGTTCCCGCGCTTCTGAGGCTTTGCTCTCACAAAGCCTCAGAAGCGCGGGAACCCGCCGCTGCTGCGGCTTCGCTCCTGGTGCCTCTGGTCTGCTGGAGACCGTCTCCAGCAGACCAGGGGCACCGGGACCAGCTTTTCTCGCCCCGGAGGTCGAGGTGGCGGATCACTGCCTGTGAGCTCCGGGGCGAGAGAGCCCCGTTCGTAAGTGCGGATCCGATGTAAGTCGGATCCGCGTAAGTCGGGGACTGCCTGTATAGTACTAATGTGTTCTGAAATTATGCAAGTGTGTTTGACAGTCAGTTAAGTATTTGTTCTAGCAAGAGCTTTAGCATTGTCCTGAAGTAACAGCCTATGGAACAAACTGTTTTCCTGAATCACAATGCCTGATCCCATCAAGCTGCTAATGACAGCTGGCATGCTTCATATGAGACTAGGAAACAGCCAATGGATGCATATAATTACAGTTGCACTACCTGACACTCTCTCTCACTGTACTAGTCCAACTTGTTTAATCCTGAAGCACAAGCTGTGTGGTGGGGACCTCTATAACTGGATCTTTGAGTCATGTCCTCTGTCCACAAGCAGACTTGTATTTATTTCTTTATATTTAGGGCCTTTGTATGAGATTAAAATGAGGAGGCAGCATTTGTCTATCTTTCAGATACTTGGTGGAGAAGGCCCTCTAGAATGGAAAGGAGAAGTATTTTGGGTAAGAGAAGTAACTGAGACATTTCTTTGGTGAATCTGTGTTTTGATCCCCGTTAGATATACCCATTGAGGGAGGAGTGTATCTATGGGTCACTGTCCTTATATTTTGAGATCTAGAATATCTTAAAATATACATTAGAATATAATTGCATGTGCTGTTTGTGGAAGTCATTAAAATAGCTGTCCATTATTTTTCACACCTTTCTGGTAACTTAAGGTAGTGACTTTTTTTTGAACGATTAATGTTTTATATCTATCAGCTGCCATTCATTTGCCACTTATTTTACATTTTGAAGTCTGAGGTAAACACTCTCTAGGATTGTTAGGGCAATGCCTCAGAGCTGCAAACACTTCTACCTATATAATACAAACGTTACATGTCGTTAATGTTAAAAATTCTAAGTAGCATTATAAAGTGGAGTACAGGCCTAACTTGAGGTCCAAAACTGAAAGCAAAGCTTCAGGAAATTTTATTAGCTGAACTGATTTTGTGGTGATATACTAAAGCATTTTATGTAAAAATCTCTCTAGCTTTAGTGGATCTTAAATACTTCAACATTTTATGGGAATGAAGCAAAATGAAATTGTTTATATTGTACTGGAAAGTGCAAAAAACAAAAGTTATTTTAGATTTAATAATGAGGTGGTGTAACAAGTAAGGAAACCAAGGGTTTTAAAAACCTCGTATCTAAAGTTTTTGGTTCACGTTATCAAGTGTATGACTCTTAATTCATGTAGCTTTGAATTGTTATGCAATTTACATTTCTAGAACAGTCTGTCATTCCTGAATGATATCCAGTGAGGAGTTTTGCGTGTTTTGTAATAGCATTTGTTTAGGAGGTAAATTATTAATGAAAATGAAAGAACATTTGTGAAAACAAATCTGCTGTTCTACTTCCTCAAAATTATTCTGCTTTAGTTATGGCTTTACTATAATAGTAGCAGTAAATGAAATTTTCACTGGATTACGGTGTAGCAAGAGCAGATCACAGGTAGTGTAGAAAGCATTTTGTTTTCATTTAACAGGATACGTGGTATCAGGTGGTGTTGACTGACATTTCTTGGATAGTGCTTTATATGGCATTTCATGCAAATCATGTTTGAATGAGACTGCTGCATCAAATTACATCTTTCAGATTATAGCCTTTGCAGATGTGAGACTGAGCTTATTCAACATCTAGCAAAAAGCTTTGGTTTGGAACATTTACTGTTTTCACAACTTGCCTGCAAAGCCCTGTAATTACAGCACTTAAGATAGTGAAGGAATGATGGGCATTTTCTCTTTTCAGATCTATAAGTAGTAGCAAGCAGATGCAGCATGAGATCCCTCCAGCTGTCAAATATTGTCAGGCTGGCATAGAGGGAATGCAGTTTAAAATGCAGGTGACATAATACCCAACATCCTCCATTTGCTAGTAGGCTTCTGATTAATCACGATTACCATACATTATCATACCATCAAATTTAATCATATCAATGAATTCCCATCTGCAAGAGGAGCTGCAGCAGCTAAACATGATGGTAACAGCTATTAAATAAGAGCAGAATAGATGGTTTCTAAACCACAGTAATGCTTTAACTTGTCATACTATCTCCACGATGCACACGCTCCATAGACGTTAAAATCAAACAGAAAACTCATACATTTATATTTCATGGTACTTGGACTATTTGGTTTGGTTGCTAACTGGTATCTCAGGCTTTTGGGCATCCTGAAGTTGTGGATTTAAAAATATTAGAATGTATATTTTCTTCCTGCATGAATAAAACCTTAGATTTTTTTTCAGTAGTTTCATTTTTACTTTCTGCTAGCTACATAAAAGTTGCTAAAACATTATTTGAATGAATACAAATTTAACTTTTGTCCCCAGAGTCTTGTGAGTAAGATACAAATTCTCTAGACGGGCAACAAGCACAAATTATTAAACATAACCATACAGCAATTCCATATAGCAGTTAATTAGAGGCCAATAAGGAGACTTTGTTGGCAAAAGTCAGACCCTCCCTCGCCTAAGAAAATCCAATGAACACCTTTCACTCCATTGTGTACAGGAAACAGTTATATGAACAAATTTATCCTACAACAAACTGGATCTGTATCTGAGAGATAGTGCATTGGATAAATAGAATCTGAGAGCAGAAAGATGGGTTCCAAACCTGGAAGTACATGTGTGCATAACATTATGCGGAAAAGTAGTATCAGTAAGTTCAATGGGAGCACTTGCTCAGATAAAATTTTCTCAGGACTATGTAAATCACATTCAAAATGGAGTTTCCCTGCGGAAATATAAACCAGGAATCATGTAATTTAATAATTGTGTAGCAGTCTTAAATTTGTTTGTTGCATCAGAAATGTTAATAGTTTGTAAAGATTTTTTTTCTGTTTTGTGTGTGAGAGGGAGAGAGAGAGAGAGAGAGAGAGAGATAAAGGCATTTTTGTTTTTTTTAAAAGAGCATGATCACTCAATGTTTGTTTTTTACTTTGAGGTTCCCGAATTTTTTTACATTAATTACAAGAATATTCTTTTGTACCACCCAGGTTGGAATAAAATATAGAAATCCTGAATTTCTTGTATTTGTGATCTAATTTAGTTCTAACCTTTTTCATAATTCTTGCTGGTGACTTGTGGGATTATCAAGATCCAACAGGTCATAAGCATTGTTAATAGTCTTCCCAATTAATAGCCTCTACTCTAAGGATGAAGAACTGTTCTTAATGAAGGTTAATCTCAATGGTGCTGAAAATGAGGACTTTCTAAAATGTGTTTTTCTTAGTCACCTATTTGGGAATGCTGATCAATTTGAGATTTCTAATATGTTGTACACTTTCTAGCACATCAGTCTTCAGATAGATTTTTATTGTCTTTTAGCACAGTGGTTGCTCTCTATTCCCAATGGGAAACCTCTAGTCTGTTATCCTAAACTTTATTGCCATGTTGTACCAGTCCTCCAGATTTTGTTCTGTGTACTATCACCCCTTTGTATTAGATCTTCAATTAACCATTTGTGTTAACTTTCTTATGCAAGACACTCTAGAGGAGAGACTTTTAAACCAAAGTTGAAGGTGAAGCTGCAGAAGACTTGCTGGTTTTAAAATTAAACAGCTATGCTTTTAAAACGTTTAGTGAAATCAAGGTTTCTAATGTCATTTAAGATACTTAAGTTTTCACCACTCTTCCTGCTGATACCAGAGACTTGTTCTGGTTTGTACATGAGATTTCATCACTTTACAATACCCTTTCCATAATCACTGTAAATTCTTTCTTCCAGCCATATACAGAGCAGTGAGAGCTCAGCCTTAAGGTTTATTGTTACCATCATGGCTTTAAAGCTAGAGTTTGGAACAAGAATTAGCAGTATTTCTTGCCTTATTTACCTAAATATCCCAACATGAAATTTATCCATTATTCTCCTTGCCTCGCATAATAGGCCTTCTCTACTTTCAGCCTGCATAAGAGCATGGATAGAATTTTTACTGGTGTAAAGATAAAGAAACCATCTGGATTTTCCAGGATGGCTCAGACTTGAGCCTATATCTCTCAATGTGATATCTCATGTCTTAGCATTATAATGTGAAACATATTATATTTTATGGATAGTGGATCACCTTATATTATAAGGATCCTTTAGTTTTGACTTGTTTGGACAGACATTCACTACTTATTTTCACATGCTGGGATCTGCCTGTACTGTTCCCATAGCTTTTCTATTTCAACCAATTTTCCATTTCCTGAGTCAGTTTGACAGAATTAAATACTCTGTTGTGATTTTAAAAAAAATACTAATTTCTGATTCTATTGAAAGAAGCTGCCCAATCAATTAATGGTACACATTCAATATTACATGAATCTGCGTATTATAAACTATGATTATTGACCTCCTCTTGGGAGAGGCTTAAGTAAAAGGTTTAGTTTAAATATTAGTCTAATTAAATAAAGTAATTATGCTATTCAGTGCATTCTGTTTTCTCCTCAATGCAAATGCATTACTATAATCAGCCTTAAATGGAAGCTGTTGGGCAGTTCAGGTCCTAAATTTAGATGTTTAAAATAGAACTAAATTAATATATTTTTCAATTTCAGTGAGCAAATTGTGCCTAGTAAATGAGAACCAAGTGAAATTGATTAGATGCATACCTCTTAAAATCATACAGTGGTGTGTATAAATTCTACATTAAAATATAATGCACCTTAGGTTTATAAAACATGTCTGTTTATCCAGAAGGATAAGTGCTTTCTTCTAAAAGGTAGGCATTTTAGGAAAGCTTTTTGAAAGTCTGACCTTTGAAATAAGAGGATTAACATCTCATGACAGATGGCTATAGTTTTAATTGTGTCATAGGTTATAGTGGTCATTATTCTTTGCATTAAACCATATAATAAGAATTAACTGAGTGGCTCTGCTTAACTATCAATGGGGTTCTCATAGCTCTTTGCATTTTAAGTAAGATTAATAAATGAAAACATGTTGTAGAGGCAGAGTATAATTTATTGAAAGATTCATGAAGTTTCAATGACATTGTTAAGGTATTTAATTACTCTCTTGTAAAAAGTATAGAGTGACCCTTTTTGGGAAGCTGATAAGTCATATAATAGCTGTTAGATCCTCTTTATTCCTTGCTTTATAAGATTAACTTTGTGCTAAGCAATTTATGCTAAGTTTTCTCTTTTATTGGTAACCAAAGTTATTGCTGCTTCTTTAATAGATTATTCCAGATAACATCATGTAATTAACAAGAGATGCTGAAAAGTAAAAGTATAATTTGTGTAAGAATTGTACGAGAGAATGTTAATTTCTTAACTAGGAAGGATATTTAAGGGGATAAAAAGGAAAGCAAAATAGTGCAATTCTTTGAAAGGATTAAAGTAACCTTATCTCATATTCTTTCAGAAGGCAGGATTGCCTGAGTGTGTGAAAGTCATGTTCAATGAGCTATTCACAACTCTAATGAATTGTAGACACAACTTAGCATTGCAATTTTTGTAAAAGTGATTGATAATATGCAAGTTATGCCTTAGATTAAATAATGGAAGTCAGTATAAAGGGAAATTGCATAACCAGCATTGCATGTAAGACTGTAGAAAAGTATTTGTCTATAGAGTCATAATTTGTGGTATAAGGGGATGAGGAATGAATAGGGACTTGTTCTTTGTCACGTAAATTTAACATACAGTATTTCTTAGATTTCAAAAATCCAGGCACGAATATTTAAATATAAAGTTATTTTTAAACCACGTTTATTTCAGGTATTTGTTTGTCACTATGGAAGTTAAGTCTCTATTACACTTTTTCAGAGTAAAACTGGACTTTCAGGTGCTCTGGGATAAAAGGAAAGCAAGAGTTCAACATTGTTTTTTTTAAATTTCCAGAATAAATTAGTTCAATTTAATATTTGAAAAGATTTTATAAAACGAACCATCTGCGTTCCCAGCATGGAGTCTGGAAATCATTGTGTTTCCATCTCCTGAGAAAATGGACAACCACTGTTGTCTGTTCCCATCCAGATCTGCAAATCCCTTTTGAAAGTTCATGATAAAACCTGAGCAATGGCAGTGCGTCACTACTAGCATGCCTTCAAAGAAGGAAATTAATTAACCTCTCACTTCTCTTGACATACTCTTATTACTGCTAGTCCTGCATTTTAGCAGGAACATTGCTGGTACAATTTTGAGTTGGTCATAAGAGAGCCATACACTACATATAGAAGACATACATGCAGACCATCTGTGGGTGACTTCAGACCAATCTTTTGTGTCCTGTAAAGGCTGCTAATGCAGATGGATGGAAAATTGCCTAGAAGTTGCATTTTTCCTAATCCTTAACACATTTTAAGGAAAAATACCCTCTTAAATGCAGACCTTACATGGTAGTGGTGGGCAAGCCTACAGTGATCTTTGCTCTCACAAGCTGCATGTTTGAACACATTTGTCTGTCATCTTTCTATTTTTAAATGGAATTTTTGGGTCCGTAAGATGATAACGGGACATGAATTGTTCCATTCACCCTCAATACTATCTTTGTAAGTAAATTTAAATATGATAACATATTCAATTTAAAGTACTCTACTGGGATTTTTATTTTTTCTGTTAAGAGAAATTAATCCTTTTTAAAAATATTAATTAATTAATTAATTAATTTTGAATTTAGATTGTAAGAGCTTGGAGGCAGATACACCCGCTTTTTGCATTTCTGTAAAGCACTATGTAATTTACAGTTCTTTACAGTTGTGTACTCTGTGGCTTGCTTTGTTTGTCCTTTGTCTTCCATGATGTAGTAGGGTAAATTCTTATGTGATCATTGTTATTTGAAAGGACCAAATTCTACCCTATGTTAGTACAACACATGAGCTTCAGTGAAGTTCATACCCATGTAACTGAGCAGAATTCAACTCAATATAAATAGTGATATCCACAAACCAAATTGTAAATAGCTTTTCACTGGCATAGTATCACCGTTGCTTCAGTTCTGATCTTGGTGTCTCCCAAAAAAACCAAGGAAATCAGTTCTCTAAAGCTAGCCACATAATGTTTTAGAAGAAAAAGCTAATTCCAACATTTTTTTTCTCCATTAGGGGAAATGAGCAATAAGAGTTCAGTGCCACGGTATATTGGTAATTGAGTCAATCCTGCTCTATTATACTGAGCCTGCATTTGCTTTGGCATTGTTGTGCAGAGTTGAAGATTTAAAAATCCCAAACAGGGTTTGTCTGCTTTATAGGTATTAAGAAGATTGGTGCCTACTGTCCTTTCTCATTAGAAGTTCTGCTTACCTTTAAACTCTGACAGTAAGAAAGGTACAAGTACCATACTTAGCACAAAAGCCAGGGAAATCATTTTCTATCAAATCATAAAGTCAGTAGAGCTTAAAAATGATGTAGCATTTAAATCAAATGGTTGCAAAAATAGAGAAGCCTCTCTTAGATTTTTACTTCCACCTTCTCCCCCCCCCCCTTACCCTGCTTAAAGTGGGTGGTGCTGGTGGCTAGTATTAGTCCTGAATTTTGGAGTAGCTCAGGGAGCTTTACTTTCTAGACTATTGTATGATTTTCCTTCTCCTGGAATATTTGTCTTGTGTCAAGTTTCACTGAAATCTATAGTACATATGGATGAAATGTGATTTTGCTTGGATTCCAGAGTTTCTTTCTGTTCAATATTGTATAATCTTATTACATTACCAAATTAGCAATAAAACTATATACCCTGTTGACAAGGAAAAGGACTCCCCATCAGTCCTCCTTTCTTCCCATATCATACTGTAGGCCCTGCATTGCAGCTGCCTTCTTTCTGGGATGGAAGTTAGTTCTGTGTAGCCATTTGTTTCTGCTGCTGTGGTTCAGCCCAGGTGGGTTCCTGGAGGTTGACACTTCCTACTTTCCCCAGAGTAAGGACAAATCCCTGCCTTGAAATAAGGGGCCTAAGCACTATTAACTTGCCTGTCAACACTAGCTTGAGAGCCTTTTTCATTTAGTTGGCAACCAGTTAGTTAAAAGAAAATAAAGGGGGGATATATTCAAAGTTGTAAGATCAGTTAAATGCTTTTTTAGAATCAAAGTACTGATTACTCAAGCAAAGTAATAGGTAAAATAAATTTTGTGTTTTGCAAAAAGGCATCTTGGATTACATGTATACTCACTATTTTGCTGTTATTTGGTAGATGTTCCCTCTCTCCCCTAGTGTAAAAGCTTTTTGTTAGTTAGCTTTCAGCTGGAAGCATTTAATGTGCACTGAACTTCCAGTAAAATTGAAGCCCTTTAAAACAACGGGGTATCACTTTCCCAGCAGCTCATCATTTGTATTTAAGAAAATGTCCAGTTCTGAAACCAAATGTACTTTCCCCTCTGCTGATTTTTGTTTAAAATACTATGGATTCTCTTGTTATAGCTTATGCTGAACATAAACGGTCTCAGTCTTTAACAATAAAAAAGTGATATTTCTGTGATTAAAACCTTAAGTGTTCCTTTTACATCATACAGTGTAGATCACTGAATAAAAACTATTAAAACACATCTGGAAATTTTCAAAAATGGGAAAAAATAGAGATGTCTTGTAGCTGATGTAAAATATGCATCAATGAATAAACGCTTGATACTGTCTATTCAGCTATTAAGATATTTTATTGTATCCTTGCTAATCCATTCCAGCTGACAGCTGGAAATATCTGACTGTAACACTATCCAGTCAAGTCATAAGACAAGAAGACAATGGGTATAGTTTAAATAGGTTGCAACATTATGTATGTTGTCAACAAATATCTGTGGAAACCACTGGCACAAGGTCTCATTCATCTCTAGTGCAAGCCTGCATATAACAGGACAGTCTACTGTTACTGTTCCTATCAGTTACTCTGTTATCTCAAGTAGCAAAGGATTATGTGGTGAATCTGAAGGTTTCTATCCTGCTAATGGCCCATGTGGTGATTATATGCCTTATGATAGCATTTGTTTTTTCAGTTTTTTCAGAAACTTAAGAAATTGTATACAAACACCACATTAAGGGTTGAAAAGCCACACACACAAATTAGGAAATGCCAGAATAAAAATGATCTCTGCAACCTTAATTTGTCCCCTTGTACAAATGCATAACAATAAAGCCTTTAATTTAAGACTCACATAGACTTTTTCCACAAGGTGACCAGCTCTGGAGATGAATCAGTGCTGTGTACAATAGCAGACTGGGGGGGAAAGGACAACCTGGGGAATTATAGATCAGTCAGCTTAACGTCCATGCCTGGAAAGATACCTGAGCAAATGATTACTTAATCAATTTGCAAACACCTAGAAGATAAGGTGATAAGTAACAGCAACAGTTTGACAAAAATAAAATCATGTTAACCCAACCTAATCGCTTTTTTCGACAGGGTAACTAGCCTTGTCGATAGGGAGGGAAGTGGTAGATGTGATATATCTTTAGAGCCCTGCATGGATACACAATATTATAACAGCATCCACGTTTGTGTCTGCAAAAATGAGCCATGGATATCTGTGGCTTTGCAGGGTTCTAGATACAAAATTTGTATCCGTATTTGATTCGTACTGGCAAAAATGAGCTGCAGGTATCCACATTGACATCCACGGATGTGAATATCCACAGGTATAAAGCAGATATCCGTGGATTTGCAGGGAATCTACATATCTTGACTTTAGTAAGGCTTTTAATACTGTCTTGCATGACCATCTCATAAACAAACTAAAGAAATACAACTTAAATTGAGCTATTATAAAGGTGGGTGCATAACTGGTTGGAAGGCTGTTTCCAGAAGTTAGTTATCAATGGTTCACAGTCATGTTGAAAGGGAATTTCAAGTGCTGTCCCCTAAGGATCAGTTCTGCATCTGTTTCTGTTCAATATCTTCATCAGTGCTTTAGGTAAGAACATTAGAACAGTCATATTGCGTCAGACAAAAGGTCCGTGTAGCCTAATATCTTGTCTTTCGACAGTAGCCTATACCAGGTGCTCCAGAGTAGAACAGGTAATCCTCAAGTAATTCCTCCCCTGTCGCCCAGTCCCAGCCTCTGACAACAGAGGCTAGGGATACCATTTCTATCCATCCTGGTTAAAAAGCATAGATGGACCTATCCTCCGTGACTTTGGCCTCTGAAGAATTGGAGGTCTTTGGGTCTGACGATCCATTTTGTGTTTATATGTAATTAGCTGTGTTTTTAAAAGGAAAAAAATTAAAACAATTTCTGTTATGTGCAGCTGTAACAATCTCTCCATTGTGCATTAACCTCAGGGTTTGAACCCTGAAGCTTTGATTCTGCAACACAGACTACTACCCTGGAGCTACAGGTCTTAAATTTACATTGGCTGGCAGCAGCAGAAGTGTTATGGTTTGTTTTTTTGAGTGTGGTGACAGTAAGGTTGATGATCTGTTTTCCCATCTCCTGTCCAGGAAGTGTGGGACTCCTGCCTCATGGGTGGCCCCGGAAGGGGGAGTTGAGATACTGAAACCATGTGCCAGGGCTAGAAAAGGGGTTTGGTTGGATGTGGCAAACTAGTTTGGCATGCTTTCCTCCTGCCCCGTTCCACTACAGATGCTGACAGCTTCTCGGTGTTCCTAGTACAATATGTGATGATGGTACTCCTTTCATGGTGGCTCAGACCTGGCTCTTCAGAATGTTTATATTCAGTTGTCCTATTTGCAGGCTGCCAGAATTTAGTTAATTCTCTAGCCTAAGGCTTTTTCCTTACTGAATTGGGTACTTGCAAGAGAGGTGTTATGTTGTGTGTCAAAAAAAAAGTTGCTAATATATTTTATAATTGAACATGGTAGGCAATCTAAATAAAGAAGCTGCTATTAGTTGTTCCTATAAATTTTAAGCTTAAATATCATTAAGATGGTCATGGCTGTTTTAAATACTGCCTTTCCTCTAAATGAAGTAGTCAATGGAGACTGGTTCGGGCATCTGATAATGGGAATAGAGAACTTTTAATCTGTAGGGTTTCTGGATCCAGTTTTGGCCTTTCCTACCCTGCACTAAGGTAGTTATGTCTGACAGCTGTATTGTGCTGTAAAATGAGTGATTGCAGCCCTTCTCTTAGTGGAGATGTGTTAATTGCTCAAAAAAATCCATTTTTGAACTCTCAGAAGAGAGGTCAGCAATTTTATGGGCATGAAGAAATTCTGTTCTAGGAATTGATAACTAGCATAGCAAAAATTGCCCAGCTTGCTTAAATGATATTCACACATCTATGTTTTCCCTTACATGTACATACATATATACTAGAGTGAGTGGTACAGTGGCGGCTATGGCATATGTTTCCTCCGGAAGTGTGGAAGATTTCTAATACTATTTTAAGACCTGTGTTTTCAGACTTCTAACATTCTTTTATTTAAAAGAGATATTCTCTTCTTGAATCTGTTTATTTTGATGTGCTTGTTTTTGATATATGTGGTTCTTATTATTGGGATAGATGGGAGACATCCTCATATTTTCAGTGGATGGTATCAATTTTTTAAATTGTCAAATTTTTCCATACAGAAGCAAAAAATCATAGGCAGTGTCTACATTGGCACCCCTTTCCGGAAAAGGGATGCTAATGAGACCAGTCGGAATTGCAAATTCCGCGGGGGATTTAAATATCCCCCGCGGCATTTGCATGAACATGGCTGCCACTTTTTTCCGGCTCGGGGTTTTGCCGGAGAAAAGCGCCAGTCTAGACGGGATCTTGCAGAAAATAAGCCCTTTTCCGGAAGATCCCTTATTCCTGTAGGAATAAGGGATCTTCCAGAAAAGGGCTTATTTTCCGGAAAATCGTGTCTAGACTGGCGCTTTTCTCCGGCAAACCCCCGAGCTGGAAAAAAGCGGCAGCCATGTAAATGCAAATGCCACGGGGGATATTTAAATCCCCCGCGGAATTTGCAATTCCGACTGGTCTCATTAGCATCCCTTTTCCGGAAAGGGGTGCCAATGTAGACACAGCCATAGTGTTAGTATGAATTACTAAATTCAGTAAGAATTATTCTATAAGCTTCTAATTGTAAAATAATAGTACATTAAACCAGTGTTCAAAGTATTTAAAACTTTATTTTTTATCAAGACAACATCTATGATAATTTTTCATATGCCTTTTGAAATGCATCAGCTGCTTAATTATTTACGTTTTACATGAATTGGTAGTAATGGTTAGCTCCTGTTATTTATTGAAAGATGATTATTTTAATTTTCTGGATGCCACAATTGTTTTTTTTTTTCCCTTTTGCCTTTTGAAGTAAAGCTGATTCATTTCTGTAGCTTAGGTTGTACTAAATAGACGGCAAAGAATAGCATGGTTTAAGAAGATAAATGTCAGGAACGTTTTCTAAAGTAGACATTCAGACTTTTGGATTAATGGGAAAGAAGGTCAATAATTGCATGGATTTCAATAAGCTTGAAAGGAAATGGCATTCCTGTGGTGCAACAATGACTATTAAAACACTGTGAAATCATTTCATGATTCTGGTTCAGTGTCTTATCCATTATGGGAGAATGACTCAGTAGGGCTGCCAACCTTGTACATATTACAGAAAAGAATTAATAAATCAACTGATTTTTTTGAGTGAGAATTTTTAATAGACTATGGCTGAATTTCTTAAAGATGGACTTAGTTTTGCTGGTTTTTGTCTTTACTAAACAGGGCCCTCCAGATTTTCAGCAGCACACTCCTGGACCCGTTCCTACCAACTTTACACAAGCCCCAAGACTCCCTCTCCAGGACCAATGGAGAGGCCCACCTCCACCGCCTTTGCCTCCTCCACCACCACCACCTCCTCCACCCCAAGAAAGAGACCCTTTCTTCCTTGGAGGTAGATAATTTTTATTTTAGATTATTATACAGGATGATTATTTTATTTCAAATAAACCATTTGAATATTCTTTCTTTACTCATATGTATAGATAGATTCATTCATAGATCTTAAGATCAGAACGGACCCTTATGATTTAGTCTGACCTTCTGTATAGCATAGGCCATGAACTTTAGTGAGTTTTTCCAGTCTTTAACTACAGTAATCCTGTATTTTACCATCTCTTAAAAAGCACCAGATATTTTCTTCAGTTTGTTACAGTTCAGGTATTAAATGTCAATACCATTCCTACAGTCATCTCTGGTTGTTCTTCCATTAACAGTTATATCTATCTGGAATATTTGGTCCTCTGCAAATTTAATTCTGACCAATCTTTCAGTGAATGTTAAAGTTACAACACAACAAAGATGGCGTTAACTAAAATATAAAAATTGAATAAAATCGCTTGACTAGTTCTTTGCATGGATTGAAATAGCATTAGTTTTGTTCAAATTATCAGTTCTTGCATTTCTCTAGTCCTAATTCCTCTTTGGAGTTAAGTGATTCTGCAGAAGAAATAATAAAATTCCTTATTAATGACAGATAGTTATCAAATTGTTGTCTTTCTCCCAAGGGTCTGCACTTTTCATGCCAAGGCTTTGCTCCTTTCATACTTCATAGTTATCACATTTTCAAGTTACTCTCCTGAAGCTGAAATATGGCACGACTGTATTTTAAACACATTTGTATTCAGGAAGTAGTTGTCACTAAATTAAATGTTTTGGTTTCAACAGATCCAAGATTTGCAAGTCATCATTTGTTCGAGCAACGGAGTCCCCCACCTCCACCGAATCCCCCACTCCTTAACAGTACCCATCCTGTCCCTGTTCAAAATCCTTTGCCTTTCAATCAACCTGGACCAGGATATAATCAGCAAGGACAACAGCCTGTATTTTCCAGAGACAGGCCAGTAAGGCCGAACATCCAACCTCAGAATCCTGCAGGACTTCTGCACTTCAACCAAGCAGGTTCAGTAAATCCACGGCCTTTCATGCAACCCAGGCAACAGTTCTTACAAAACCCAGGACAACCATATCTAGGAACACATATACAGCCTACAATGCAGGTATGAATTGATGGTAAAAGTCAGCTTGTAAGTTCTAAATAGAACTTTTTCACTTAGAAAACTATAGTGGGATTTTTCCTTCAGGTCATAGCAAGGGTCTAACCAAAGTGGCTAAGTCTTGAATAACATTATAAATATTAAGCAGTTTTATCTATGGTGTTTATCTTATTAGAATATTGGACAGAGAGGCAGGTTTTTTATCATCATAGCAACAGTTTAGGTTTGAAATGTTTATGAACATATGTTTCGAAAGTGAAATTGTTCAAATTGTCGTGATTTCTGCTCAACTGCTTACAGCTAGTGAGATTAGAAAAGTTCTTAATGTCTATATTCTGTTCAATGGTTCCTTAAATGGATTTACTCTAGCAGAAATATGAAAGTATTGTTTAAAACAATCTGTATATAGATAAGTGTGTGTATTCAAAATATTGACATTGCTGGGTTACTCCCCCTTTTGTCACAGGTCTTGGGTGCCCTCTGCTGATAAGGAGTTGTATGTTTTAGGGGATTAGCAGTGAGAGAGAAACCACTATGACCTCTTAAATTAATTTTTCTTATAAACTGTTTAAGGTAGATAAATAGTTTGTATGACCAAAAAAATATGGAAAGGACCTCAAATTTCAGGGGTGGGGATTATTAAAGATTATGATACATACATTGTGAACTTCATAAGAGTAAATGTAATAAGTCTGAGAAGCAGATAGGACAATTAGATTTACTTATTGTAGTCTCAATAATATTTGAGGTTTTTTCACTTTAAGAAGTTGAGCTAAAAATCTAGGTGATCAGTGATAGTGATATTACCCTGCACGGTAATCAATCCATGTTAACCCCAAATTCTGTTGCCCCAGGAAAGCTTATATTTCTGCACTCCTTATGTAACAGCCAAAATAATGTTGACTTAAAAGAACAAATCTGTTTGCTTAAGGGCTTGTTTCTTTAGGATTGAAAAACAAATGTGTAGAATCATTTTTTGTTTTTATGTGAAGGGTCCCTTGCATCCTCCACTACCACCTCAGCCTCACCAGCAGCAACAACACCAGCAGCATCAACAGCAGCAGCACCAGCAGCACCAGCAGCATCAGCATCATCAGCATCAACATCACCATCCTCTTGCTGGTCCACCACAGCCTTTAATTCCCATTACCCCGTCACAGTTCAGACCTCATATGCAGGCTTCACAGCAACAGTCAAATAACAATAGAATACAGTGTCAACAGCGGCAGGGTCCAATGAAGCCAAGACACGTATGTACCAATAAATGCTGGCATAAATCAATGTTCTCTTCTTTTCTGTGTGTGTAAAACATTGTGCATCTCCTCTTTCCTTCCTCACTCAGTGTCCTATATTTATAACCACTTCCCCCAACCTCTGTCTCCCCTTGTATTACTGACCTTCTCTTTTCCCCTCATCTCTCTCACTGTGTAGCAGAGAGAGAGAGAGACACACACACACTCTGGCTGTTGATGCTAAGAAGCTATCAATCAAGGATGTTTGGAAGGGTGAAGTAGGGGAAGAGTTGTATGGTCAAATATAAAGCTGTGATTGGGGTTGGGAAACCCAGTGCTTCAGCACTACAGCATCTGTGCTTGAAGCTCTCCCCATAGCACTGCAGACTAGGCTTCGTGGTGCACCATGAAGCATTGTCATGGTGATCCCTTGTTACTCTTGACTGCTCCAATGCATAAAAGCTTTGCCCTGTTTCCTTTTGTCCCTCCTGCCCCCAGCCCTTCATTTGATCTGTGGGGGATCCAAAGCTTCAGTACCTTAGCTGATCTGGACAAAGTTCAGAACAGTTATTCTTTGGGTTTTAGAAGTGGCTTATGTTTGAGAGGTGTATATATGAGAGAAGTTTTAAGTTTTGCTGCTTAAACAAGCTTAAAGACGAGATAGACTTGAGAACATTTCAAAAGGAGGGCATTTTTAAAAACTTACTCTGCAAAAGTTAGCAGGTATTTTCCTAGAAAGTTACATTGTGAATGCTGTTGTCCCCTGAAGAGTTGGTACCAGTTTTTGAAACTAAATGTTAATCCTGCTTTAAGTGGAAATCTCAACATAACCTGAACCCTGGAATGGCTACCAAGGCCTCTACATTACCTGAATTTTGTCTTTTGCCTTTGTCAGAATACACCAACGCAGAATGTTGTCAAGCGTCCGAATCAACAGCTACAGCCAACTGCTTCAAGAAATAGCAATTTGCGGGAATTACCAATAGCACCTTCACATGCTATTGAGATGAATAACAACCGACGAACTGCTGCACAGGTGAAACCCATTACCAGCACAACATCTGCTACAAGGTCTGTAGTAGGAGTTGGGAGCCCACATGGAAGGACTGAAATAAAAGCTAGAGCAGTCGTGCCAGTGGTCCAAACTAAAGTAGAAGTAAAATCTGAACCAGAGGTAAGGGGGATTTTTCCATTGGTGTTAAATGGCTCTTTCTAATACGTGTCTTTGTTTCTTAATGTAAGCAGTTGCTGTGGATGTACAGATGAGAAATACCTGAAAAATATACCAGTGTGATGCTGCTAAATAGGAAATCATGGCTAAAAGTTAAAGCAATATGTTTAGATATTTGCTAGTCTAATTTGTGGGGTATAGACTCACATGTATGCACCACTGTGCTATGCTTTGTAACCACTATGAGTGCCACTTCCAGAATGTCAGAAGTGGAGAAGGGATTAGCTGGAAGCTCCTCCCAGGACTAGTGTTGAGTTCTTGAAGGTTGGAAGGGCTGGGTGAGTCAATTTGGAGAGATAAGGGAGCTACTCCTACAAAAGTTGAGTACTGAAGGTAATGTATCTGATTAGGGGTGCCCTACTTTGGTATATGATGTGGTTAGAGAAGCAACAGCCAGTGAATGAGGAGAGAAACAGAGCAGGAATGAATTAGAGTTGTTTCAGAAATAGTATGGGCAGGACATTGCTGACCTGAAATCTGGTGTTGGAGTTAAGATGTCTGAGACCCACAGTGGGTAGCATGGAGCTAAATGAAGTTGGAATAGAGCTAGCAGCAGCTGTGCTTCTCTTCCCTTGCCTCAGGTTCTGCTGCTCATTCCTGTATCACACCAAGAGGCATTTGGCTCAACCTGTTGCTTAGTATGGATTTTCTGATAAGAACTGCTATCTTGGGTCAAACCAGTGGTCCATGTAGCCCAGTATCCTGTCCTGACAGTGGCCAGAACCAGAACTGCAGGGGAGTTAACAGAACAGGACAGTTTTGGAGAACTCCATTTATGTCTTTCCCTCCTGTCTTCTGGCATTTAGAGGTTTAGGTCTCTGGCATTCAGAGCATGGAGTTGCATCCCTGGTCATCTTAGCTAATAGTCGTTGATGTACATGTCCTCCATGAACTTTTTTTTTTAACCCAGTTACATTTTTGGCTATTACAACATCCTGTTGCAATGAGTTCCATGCGTAAATTCTCCAGATTTTACCACCAAATACCACTCTCTTAGCAATACCTATCCCTGTCTAATACAACCTAAAACAATACTTCCCCAATGTTTAGCACTTGCTCATCAGTTTTGTGAATAAGACAGCCACCAGATCCCTACCTTCCTCTTCTTTTCTGTTTCTTACTCTCTCATGAAATCCAAATGGCTTCCAAAGACAGCTTCTGCAGCCCAGCCAATCTTAAACTACAGCTGGGCCATTCTCTCAGCTGCCTCTTCTGCTGCTGGAGTGGATACTTTTTTTTTAATTATTTTTTTTTTTACATTTTGTCCGGAGGAAATATAAAATATTTTATTTTTATACTTTTCCATTTTGAAAAAAATTATTTAATTTGATGAATCCCACAAGAGTGTGAGGTATAGCTGTACCCTGAATTTCACTCATGTCTTTATCCTGAAGGCTGCTGTGTGAGGGCACATACCCCTGAATGCAACCCTGTTGAAACCATTGAGGCTCCACATGGTCAAAAGGAATCCTTTTGTGTGGAACAGTTTACAGGTTTGGGCCCTTAATGTCAAACACTGAGACACTATCTTTATGATGGTTAAATGACTTACAATTTTCGAATGTGAAGTAATTCCATGCAGAACCACAAATCCTTCATGTTAAGTTAGCTATGAACCCCTTGGTCTCACGCCGAGTTTCTTTCAAGAACTTCTTTTCAGTTGCTGGTGATTAGTTCCTCATCTTTTTCTTGAATTAGTTATGACCATCTCTTATTTCCACAAATGAAACATGAAAGAAATGTGCAGTTATTGATTTTTAACCTCCTGTGCATTCATTCATCATCAGCAATAAAAACCCTGCTGATGGAGGAGGGGGCAAAAGGGGCAGCCCTGGGGAGTGGTGACTGCTGCAGTAGCCAGAGCCATGGGTCCTTTAAATCAGTGTTTCTTAACCAGTGGTAAGAGTACCCTTAGGGATACTTGAGAGAAGTCTGGGGGGTACGCCAACACAACTGAAATTTGGAGAAAACTGCATTTTTGTTAAGTTTTACAGCATTTTATTATTTTTGTACTTTTTACACTCCCAAAATTTCATTGCCCGCTTGGCTACAATTAAGTTATTTAAACAAATGTGTTGCAACGGTAAAAAAAAATGTTGTGTGTCTGAAAACTGTAGGTACTGGGGGTACTTCTTAAAAAAAATAAGGGGTACTTTATTTAAAAAAAAAAAAAAAAAGGTTGAGAAACACTGCTTTAAATCACTGCTGGACCCCCAAGCAGAACAGTTTGGGCAACTCTGAGGGCTAGGGGGAGTGGTGTGGGATGTGTGATGCTGAGTTTTGCTGCTTTGTCTAAGGCCCTGACACTTCCTGAAGCATAGAGGCCCCCTCACACACACCTTGCCCAGGGGCCTGACAAGTCTGTTGGCTCCCCTGAACTTTTCTCTTTAGTTTCAGTAGAGAGAAGATAGTTTTCCTTTTGATTTCAATTCCTCATAGAAGAGTCCTAAAAACAACAGGAAATAACATAGATCTTGGGAAAATTCTGCATCTTTCAGACCATTAAAAAAGGGGATAAAGATAAGCTTGTTACATATAGTTATAGGTTTCCTCTCCAGTTAAACATGAAATAACTCCAAAATGTATATATTAGTTATTAGCTCTTTGTGCGTTCCTTATAATACAAGACAAAGCAGCCTTATGGTCTGCTCAGATTTAAAACAAATCCCTGTGAATTTTGCATGTTCTAAGATTAAATGGACCTGCCCATATGAAATTTTAACTTACAGAATTTCTGTATCCCGTATACATTTTGACATCGGTTTTGCAAGGCTGGCAGTGTATGAAATAAAGGCATTTCATTCATTTGTGAAGTGCCAAAAGAAAAGTTTGCTTTGCCTCTACTTCTCTCCGTAAATCTTTCCCTGAAGTGGGACAATGAACTGATAACTTCCTGTTGTATATTGTCATTTTAGGGTCTCTTTCTGACTTGTATAGATTATGGCTTCCAGATTTAGGAAGTGTTCCTCCTCTTTTTTTAAAGGTTTTTTTGATTAGAGGAATCTTGTCATTTCATTTTCTCAGTTCCTCCTGTTAATTTCCTGTTAGAGAGAGCACTGGAGGAGGACAGTGCACTTCACAGAAGCAGCATAACTCGTTTTTTCATTCTCTTTTTTTTGGTGTTAAGGTGATTCAGGACCTGCATCATGTGGGATGCACTCACCTCTTCAGAGGCTAAGAGCCTATCATAAAGGCTGTCACCAGGAACCTAAAATCCAATTCAGATCTTTGAGTTAAAACTCACCAAGCATCAGACTGTCTGCATTTTGATTTGTAGACTTGAATTAAGGCATGAAAGTCAAATCATTTGGGTTCTGTTCCCATGCCTTTTTGTTTTGGACAAATTACCTAACCGCTCAGTGTCTGATACTCCCTCAATCTAAAGCAAATAATAGTATTTTGAGTGATCTGTACACATGGATTCCTCTCATGGTATTCATGTATGTGAGATTGGATTTTTCTGGCAAGCTGTATCCATTGTAGTCACTTCTGTTCCCTACATGTCCTGTTCCCTTTAATGTCAGGTCAGATGGCCCAATAGCCAAAGTCAGTAAATTGAACTTAAAGTCTGGCCCTTTAATACTGGGCTGATCGGCCCACCAGCCCAAGTCAGGGAATTAAAGCCACCCAAGGTCATAAAAAGCAGAGGAGCCTCAACCAGCATTCAGTTCCCTCTTATTGCCAGTATGCAGGTTTTCTGCAATACTATTACAGTGTTAATGATTAGTTAGTATAGTTTCTAATTACTTTTCATTTGCCCATTGGCTTTACAAAAATCATTTGTAATGCTACTTTGTAGACAGTAGGCCCTGAGCACTCCTCTCAGTACTGTGACTTGACTGTGAGTTGATATGGGAGAAATGAAATCTCTGATTTGACATGCTCCTCTTGTGATGGGCATATCTCTGACTGTTGATTCCCAAGCAGGCACCGAAGGCAAGGGATGCCTACCTAATGTTATCTTCTAGTACTCTATGAAATCCTCCTCAGAAGGAGGATGTAGTAACAGTTCACTCCTCCGTCTGTTCCTGTTCAGCAAGTGTCCCAACAAACTGGTATTGCTTCTCAGGCACCAGGGATAAGATGTCTAAGTGCAGTTCTTGAGTTAGATGCCCTTGTTGACTTCAAGAAGGGCTACAAAGGTACCATGCTGCAGAGACAAGACATGGATCTCCTTCAGGGGACCATTGGAACAGAGTTTCAATAAACAATGTATTTATTACATTGTCTCAAGCCCTTCATTGAAAGGGTACCAAGTTGCCTAAGGTAGCTGCCTCTGCAACCTCATTACCAGGTATGAAAAAAAAATGCTTGTAATACTAGCTAAATCTACTGCCAGCCTTCAGCACCAATTATTGGTAATCTTGGGATGCAGTTCCCACATGACTAGCCTTTTTGGTGCCTATGGCCTATTCTTCACAAAGTAACGTGTGTGAGCCAGTACTGGAATCTTCCTTATTGAAACATACAATCTCAAAATGCTAACTCAGCTTTTAATTACTGAAATTATGAAATTGCATTGAGCTGTTGAGACTCTGCCATCTACTTTTCCTACTTGGTGTGGGACCCTTCTATCTCATAGGCTCTAGAACCTGAGACCTAGCACAAGCCCTAACTTCCACATTGCCCTTTAGCCTGACTCCCATGGGTCAGCTATGTGTTTTTTTTTATTGCATTGTAGACTTAAATAGGAGACCCAATGTGTTCAGCAGAGAAGTCTACTCCTCATCCATCTCCAGATGTACATTGTCAATTACTAAGTGTTTCTAGTAAAATTACTATACTGTGACACATTATCTTAGTTTATAGAAAGACTATTGGAAAAATTAAGATCCATTGTCCTAGAGGGGAATCGGATAGCTAACAAGGAAATCCCAGCTACTTTTGAATGTATCTGATATATCCATATACAGAATGATCAAATCACCAATGCAAAGAGCTTCCTGGCTTTTGTCCTCAGGAATGCCTGGGTAGTCCAAACCATGATAGAGAATCTTCCATTTGAGAACTGTGGACACAGTACTCCAGCTGAGGCCTAACTAGCGCAGAGTAGAGCGGCAGAATGACTTCACGAGTTTTGCTTACAACACACCGGTTGATACAACCTAGAATCATATTTGCTTTTTTTGCAACAGCATCACACTGTTGACTCATATTCAACTTGTGGTCCACTATGACCCCTTGATCCCTTTCCGCCATGCTCCTTCCTAGACAGTCGCTTCCCATCTTGTATGTATGGAACTGATTGTTCCTTCCTAAGTGGAGCACTTTGCATTTCTCTTTATTAAACCTCATCCTGTTTACCTCTGACCATTTCTCTAACTTGCTAAGGTCATTTTGAATTGTGTCCCTATCCTCCAAAGAAGTTGCAACCCCACCTATTTTGGTATCATCTGCAAACTTAATAAGCGTACTCTCTATCCCAATATCTACATCATTGATGAAGATATTGAACAGTATGGGTCCCAAAACAGACCCTTGAGGAACTCCACTTGTTATCCCTTTCCAGCAGGATTTAGAACCGTTAACAACAACTCTCTGACTACGGTTATCCAGCCAATTATGCACCCACCTTATCGTGGCCCTATCTAAGTTATATTTGCCTAGTTTATCAATAAGAATATCATGCGAGACCGTATCAAATGCCTTACTAAAGTCTAGGTATATGACATCCACCGCTTCTCCCTTATCCACAAGGCTCGTTATCCTATCAAAGAAAGCTATCAGATTAGTTTGGCATGACTTGTTCTTCACAAACCCATGCTGGCTATTCCCTATCACTTTATTACCTTCCAAGTGTTTGCATATGATTTCCTTAATTACCTGCTCCATTATCTTCCCTGGGACAGACGTTAAACTGACCGGTCTATAGTTTCCTGGGTTGTTCTTATTCTCCTTTTTATAGATGGGCACAATATTTGCCCTTTTCCAGTCTTCTGGAATCTCCCCTGTCTGCCATGATTTTTCAAAAATCATAGCTAAAGGCTCAGGTACCTCCTCTATCAGCTCCTTGAGTATCCTGGGATGCATTTCATCAGGACCTGGTGACTTGCTGACATCTAACTTTCCTAAGTCATTTTTAACTTGTTCTTTGTGTATCCTATCTTCTAAACTTACCCTCTCTCTGCTTGTATTCACTACGTTAGGCACACCTCCAGACTTCTCGGTGAAGACCGAAACAAAGTAGTCATTGAGCATCTCTGCCATTTCCAAGTTTCCTGTTACTGCTTCTCCCTCCTCACTAAACAGTGGGCCTACCCTGTCCTTGGTCTTCCTCTTGCTTTTAATGTATTTATAAAAGGTCGTCTTGTTTCCCTTTATGCCTGTAGCTAGTTTGATCTCATTTTGTGCCTTTGCCTTTCTAATCTTGCCCCTGCATTCCCGTGTTGCTTGCCTATATTCATCCTTTGTTAGTTGTCCTAGTTTCCATTTTTTATATGACTCCTTTTTTATTTTGAGATCATGCAAGATCTCCTTGTTAAGCCAAGCTGGTCTTTTGCCATATTTTCTATCTTTCCTACACAGCAGAATTGTTTGCTTTTGGGCCCTTAACAACGTCCCTTTGAAATACTTCCAACTCTCCTCAGTTGTTTTTCTCTTCAGTCTTGCTTCCCATGGGACCTTACATACAAGTTCTCTGAGCTTATCAAAATCTGCCTTCCTGAAATCCATTACCTCAATTGTGCTGGTCTCCCTTCTACCTTTCCTTAAGATCATGAACTCTATTATTTCGTGATCACTGTCCCCTATACTGTCTTCCACTTTCAAGTTCTCAACTAGTTCCTCTCTATTGTTAAAACCAAATCAAGAACAGCTTCTCCTCTGGTAGCTTTTTCAACCTTCTGAAACAGAAAGTTGTCTCCAATGCAGTCCAGAAACTTATTGGATAGCCTGTGCCCCGCTGTGTTAGTTTCCCAATGTATGTCTGGATAGTTGAAGTCCCCCATCACCACCAAATCTTGGGCTTTGGATAGTTTTGTTAATTGTTTAAAAAAGGCCTCATCCACCTCTTCCACCTGGCTAGGTGGCCTGTAGTAGACTCCTAGCATGATATCACCTTCGTTTTTTACCCCTTTTAGCTTAACCCAGAGACTCTCTACACAGCTATCTCCTACGTTCATCTCCACTTCAGTCCAAGTGTGTACATTTTTAATATACAAGGCAACCCCTCCTCCCTTTTTTCCCTGTCTGTCCTTCCTGAGCAAGCCGTACCCTTCCATTCCAATCATGCGTCCCATCCCACCAGGTTTCTGTAATACCAATGATATCATAGTTGTATTTATTGGTTAGCAATTCCAGTTCTTCCTGCTTATTACCCATACTTCTCGCATTTGTATATAGGCATCTCAGATAGTGATTTGATCTTGCCTCCCTGTTGTGCCCTTACCCTCCTTTCTCCTTGCCATTATAGGCCGTAGTCCCCCCCATTTCCAACTCATCTCCCAGTCCCGTACATTCAGCACTTACCTGTGGGCTTTGCTCACCTGTCTCCGTCGAACCTAGTTTAAAGCCCTCCTCACAAGGTTAGCCAGTCTGTGTCCAAACAAGGCCTTCCCGCTCCTGGAAAGGTGAACTCCATCTCCGCCAAGCAGTCCTTCCTGGAAGAGCACCCCGTGATCAAGGAAGCCGAATCCCTCCTGGCGACACCATCTTCGCAGCCAGGCATTCACCTCCATGATGCACCTCTCTCTGCCCGGTCCCCTACCTTTGACAGGAAGGATCGAAGAGAATACCACCTGTGCTCCAAACTCCTTCACCCGTACTCCCAAAGCCCTGTAGTATTTGGTATTGGCCACTGTTGGCAGGCAGGATACTGGGCTAGATGGACCTTTGGTCTGAGCTAGTATGGCCGTTCTTATGACTTTCTATTGCCGTGGTGTCCCACCAGTTGTGAAGCAGTAGCCACTTAAGCGAACTAGCCACATTTGTCAAGCCAATTAGCCACACAGTCAACTGGCCAAATAACCACATGTGGCTGATGGCTAGCATGTTAGACATCATGCTTCCTTAAGTTTTATTACAGGCAGTCCCCGGGTTACGTACAAGATAGGGACTGTAGATTTGTTCTTAAGTTGAATTTGTATGTAAGTCGGAACTGGTACATATTGTAGGGGAAACTCTAGCCAAACATTTCTCCAGAGCTCAGTTTTATTCTCCCACACCTCACTTCCCTCACCTCACTTCCCTCAGTCCTTTATTCTCAAGCTGAGGTGTCTGCTGAGTAAAGCCGCTCCATGTCTCCCTGGTCTGCTGGGGGGGGGGGTGCTAGCTTCGCGTCTCCCTGGTCTGCTGGGGGGAAGCAGCTAGTGTGGGGTTGCCTCACCCCATTTATAAATAGGGATCTGATGTAAGTCGGATCCATGTAACCCGGGGACTGCCTGTAGTTCCATTTGAGTCAATCTAGCAGTAATATCAGTTCTCATGTCCAGTACCACACTGTATTTTCATGCTCATTGGCTACATTCTTTGTTTTTATTCACATTTGCCCCCGCCTCCCCTCCCCCCGTCCTGAGATTTGAATGTAGTATTAATAAGGTTGATGGTTTCCTCTGAGCTTTTAGCAAGAAGTTCCCTATACTCCTTATCTATGAAGGCTGTCTTTTCAGTAGCCATTACATCATCTTGAAAGGTAGGGGAGGTGCATGTACCCTGATAGTTTTTAAAAGACAGGCTTAGAGGTCTCATCCCAAGTTCCTGCCAGAAGTTTGAATTCAGTTTTAAACTAATTTGTCTCCCAGTTTTGATTGGACTGCAGTCATTGGTTGAATAGAATTCCTAACCAGCCTCCAAACAAACAGATAACTAGTCATTAGGTGTGGAATACCTGTGGACAATTACTCAGACAAAAGAAAAGTTACTTATCCTTTGGCTGCATGGATTCCATGATTCTTATTCCTCTGAGAGTCTTATTCCTCTGTATTGGCAAAGGAAATGTGAGGCTTTTGGGTGCACTCTTCCTTTTATGCCCTACACCAGAGTGTATGATGGTGGTAATGGGAAGGGATGTTCAAGAATATCTAGCATGCAGGCATGGACCTAATGAATACTGCTTGCTACAATAATCCAATTTTATGTGCAAACCCACATTGGAATCTGCATGGATATTATACCTCAAAGAACCAGTATGGTAAGTAACCATTTTTACTGGACACGCAGGTTGTTTGTGAAATGCTCTACTACCCTTTTATAGAAGACTTTACTAAAATGCAGTGTATTATTATTTGATGAAATGTTAATTTTATTATGTTCAGTATATTTTGTAACTATAGCCTTGAATTAGAATGATCTGTTCATTGAAATAGTAAATTCATTATATACCATGCTTTATAGGCAGACAGCTTTAAAAATAATATTAATGTCATTTAAAATGGAATCTGTATTTTGAAAGATATGCAAACACGCATGTTGAAGCAGCCACCTCAAAAGCAAGTTGGATCTTTTTCATGAAGATGGGCACCTACATTTCCTCAATTGTTCTCTTATTTCTTATAAGGACAGTTTCTGCCAAACATACAGGACCTCTAGAAAGGTTATTTGATAGAGTATAATACTTTCAGAAAGGCTTAGGGGTAGAATATTAAAGGCATTCTCTATATACTATTAATATTCCAACACTGCATTTGGCAACATTTTGATTCTGAAGAGAGTGCATGAGTTCAAGGTCAGAGAGATTGACTTGTGCTGTTCATTATAACCAATTATTGTGTGACAAATGAGTTTGAGATCAGGCTGAAAATTCTGTAAGAAAAATCAATAGTTCTAATCAGGGCCTTTCAGGTCATTTACCACCCTACCTTTTGTTAGTTCGTCAGAAAAGAGCAAGATAAAACCTGTGTGACAGTGGGTTGCCTCTGTATTGTTGCATTCCATTTGAAACATATTTTGATATCTTGCATTATATTAATAGTTTAATTGGTTTCAGAAACTTCTACAAGAGTTCTAATTTATAAGACTGTATTTTTAGACTACTACTATGGTGAAGGGTAGGGGAATTTTCCCTCTAAGAAGGAGTATATCTAATTCTGAAAACAGATTCAAGATGTCTGTCACTAATGAATAGCAAATTTTACTGGAAGATATGTCACTAACAGTTTTAGTACAATGTCTGGAGTAATTTCAAAAGCCCTTTGCAGAGTTACACCATTATGACATCTTATAAAATAACTTAACATTAGTTTTGACTAAATTGGACACATTTCACTAAATGCCTTTGCTTTTATTTTTATAGTTTCCTGATGAAGATGAAGAAACCAGATTATACCGTTTGAAGATAGAAGAACAGAAACGCCTAAGAGAAGAAATTCTGAAACAAAAGGAGCTGAGACGGCAACAGCAGGCAGGTGCTAGAAAAAGAGAGTTGCTTGAAAGACTTGCACAACAGCAGCAACAACCTCCCATGCAACAGTCTTTCACACAGCAGGAAGAGGAATCCTCAGAGTTGTCCACTAATGGAAACCTATTTATACTCCATCCTAGTGCACAGGCCAGACAAAATGTGAAAAATAGACTTCTGGTTAAAAAGCAAGATGTGGTAGTTCCAAATATTCCACCAAAACCCACAGATTTTGTGCAGGATGGGGCTAATATGCAGTTTCAAGGACAACAAGTGAGACCAATGAAGTATTTGAGACAGACTAGAACAGTACCTCAAAGTCCCCTTCAGCCTTCACCAAAAGTATTACAAACAAAACCTGCTGCAACTGCAACATCGCTCGCCCCAGGACAGACTGCTAGGGTGGCATCAATACAAGGAAGGCCTCAGGAACTGAAACCTGGTGTGAAAAGGACTGTCATGCAACGGGCAAACAGTGGTAGTGGAGATGGGCCCCATGTCGGCACCAAAGTGAGGGTGATTAAGTTGTCAGGAGGGGTAAGTTTCCAAGACTCATCTATTTTTGTGTTGTTTTGTCATAGTCTGTTTTTTGTGTGTTTCATTCTGTTTCCCAAATAGAAAGATACCCTATTTTGAAAACCAAACCGCTAATTCAACAGAACTAATTATCTGTTTCAGACAAAGATTTTCATAGCTGTAGACAAGTTATATTTTAAAAACTTTGTAGGAGAAGAGGTGTGTTGTAATATGTTGCACTGGAGTGGGGTTACCATTAGGCTAACATCCTTGTTTCCTGGATAACATCTACTGTGTTTATGTGCTTACAACTTGAGCCTAAAACTCTTCATCGGTGAATATTTGCAATGAACATTTTGGTTCAGAAATGTTTTGATGTATGGGAGAAAAGAATGTGTGTGGCTATTGTTAATTTGATGGTTTAAAAAAAGTGTCTGCCCTGTCCATATTGTAGTTGAAACCATCCAAGAAGCCTGTCGTGTTTTAAGCATGTCTGGAGCTAATATAGGTTCCTTAGTAGAGTGGGTAGATTTTTTTTCTTTAAGAACCACATTGCAAAACTGTGATATAAGCAGAATTGAGGAGAGCGAGAGGGAAAATGTTCTAATATAGAAGAGATTGGCGATGCTACCATTTCACTTTTGTGTCTAAATCAAGATTCTTATCTTCTGACAAGGGGCCCATTGTCTGTATATTGGTTCCTGAGCACAGATGATGGTCATAATAGTATTACATATTCACAATTGTTTTCTATATTCATCCAGCAAATATCTGTATTGGTGGTTTTAACCTTTTTTTTATTTGAGGACCCCTAAAATTTTTTGAATGGAAGTGAAGTGGATCCTTTAAATCTATATTAAGGTTTTTTCCATTATTGGAACAGATGTTCATATATTAGGAGTGCAGAATAAGGTAATAAGGTAAGAACTAAGAGGATTTCACTATAGGATTTCCCCAGAGAGACCTGAGTCTTTGTTTTGCCTTGGCAAAAATATTTAAAAATAAAAAAATGTCGAGACTGATTCAATACATTTTAGGGCAATATGAAAAAAATCCAGACACAAATTCAGGAAATCACTAGAACGGCACTAAGCAACAAGTGTGTAGACATAGTGGGAGTAGTACCAGAGATTGAAAAGGACCTCAGTTACAGAAGTTGTTTTTCACTCTTCTCGCAAAATCTGATTTTTTTTTTAAAAATAATAGAATTTAGCAAACAGGTAGCCCAGAATGTAGTTTTAGGTGCTCAGATACCTACGTAATGAGTGCAGTGTGTGCAAGCCCAAGATTTGGTGGTGATGGGGGACTTCAACTATCCAGACATATGTTGGGAAACTAACACAGCGAGGCACAGGCTATCCAATAAGTTTCTGGACTGCATTGGAGACAACTTTCTGTTTCAGAAGGTTGAAAAAGCTACCAGAGGAGAAGCTGTTCTGGATTTGGTTTTAACAAATAGGGAGGAACTAGTTGAGAACTTGAAAGTGGAAGACAGTATAGGGGACAGTGATCACGAAATAATAGAGTTCATGATCTTAAGGAAAGGTAGAAGGGAGACCACCACAATTGAGGTTATGGATTTCAGGAAGGCAGATTTTGATAAGCTCAGAGAACTTGTAGGTAAGGTCCCATGGGAAGCAAGACTGAAGGGAAAAACAACTGAGGAGAGTTGGAAGTATTTCAAAGGGACGTTGTTAAGGGCCCAAAAGCAAACAATTCCGCTGTGTAGGAAAGATAGAAAATATGGCAAAAGACCAGCTTGGCTTAACAAGGAGATCTTGCATGATCTCAAAATAAAAAAGGAGTCATATAAAAAATGGAAACTAGGACAACTAACAAAGGATGAATATAGGCAAGCAACACGGGAATGCAGGGGCAAGATTAGAAAGGCAAAGGCACAAAATGAGATCAAACTAGCTACAGGCATAAAGGGAAACAAGAAGACCTTTTATAAATACATTAAAAGCAAGAGGAAGACCAAGGACAGGGTAGGCCCACTGCTTAGCGAGGAGGGAGAAGCAGTAACAGGGAACTTGGAAATGGCGGAGATGCTCAATGACTTCTTTGTTTCGGTCTTCACCGAGAAGTCTGGAGGTGTGCCTAACGTAGTGAATACAAGCAGAGAGAGGGTAAGTTTAGAAGATAGGATACACAAAGAACAAGTTAAAAATCACTTAGGAAAGTTAGATGTCAGCAAGTCACCAGGTCCTGATGAAATGCATCCCAGGATACTCAAGGAGCTGATAGAGGAGGTATCTGAGCCTTTAGCTATGATCTTTGAAAAATCATGGCAGACAGGGGAGATTCCAGAAGACTGGAAAAGGGCAAATATTGTGCCCATCTATAAAAAGGGGAATAAGAACAACCCAGGAAATTATAGACCGGTCAGTTTAACGTCTGTCCCAGGGAAGATAATGGAGCAGGTAATTAAGGAAATCGTATGCAAACACTTGGAAAGTAATAAAGTGATAGGGAATAGCCAGCATGGGTTTGTGAAGAACAAGTCATGCCAAACTAACCTGATAGCTTTCTTTGAAAAGATAACGAGCCTTGTGGATAAGGGAGAAGCGGTGGATGTCATATACCTAGACTTTAGTAAGGCATTTGATACGGTCTCGCATGATATTCTTATTGATAAACTAGGCAAATATAACTTAGATAGGGCCACGATAAGGTGGGTGCATAATTGGCTGGATAACCGTAGTCAGAGAGTTGTTGTTAACGGTTCTAAATCCTGCTGGAAAGGGATAACAAGTGGAGTTCCTCAAGGGTCTGTTTTGGGACCCGTACTATTCAATATCTTCATCAATGATGTAGATATTGGGATAGAGAGTACTCTTATTAAGTTTGCAGATGATACCAAACTGGGTGGGGTTGCAACTTCTTTGGAGGATAGGGACATAATTCAAAATGACCTTAGCAAGTTAGAGAAATGGTCAGAGGTAAACAGGATGAGGTTTAATAAGGAGAAATGCAGAGTGCTCCACTTAGGAAGGAACAATCAGTTCCATACATACAAGATGGGAAGCGACTGTCTAGGAAGGAGCATGGCGGAAAGGGATCTAGGGGTCATAGTGGACCACAAGTTGAATATGAGTCAACAGTGTGATGCCGTTGCAAAAAAAGCAAATATGATTCTAGGTTGTATCAACAGGTGTGTTGTAAGCAAAACTCGTGAAGTCATTCTGCCGCTCTATTCTGCACTAGTTAGGCCTCAGCTGGAGTACTGTGTCCAGTTCTGGGCGCCACATTTCAAGAAAGATGTGGAGAAATTGGAAAGGGTACAGAGAAGAGCGACAAGAATGATTAAAGGTTTAGAGAACATGACCTATGAAGCCAGGCTTCATGAACTGGGCTTGTTTAGTTTGGAAAAAAGAAGATTAAGGGGGGACATGATAGCGGTTTTCAAATATCTAAAAGGGTGTCACAAGGAGGAAGGCGAAAATTTGTTCCTCTTGGTTTCTGAGGACAGGACAAGGAGTAATGGGCTTAAAGTGCAGCAGGGGAGGTTTAGATTGGACATTAGGAAAAAATTCCTAACTGTCAGGGTGGTCAAATATTGGAATAAATTGCCAAGGGAGGTGGTGGAATCTCCCTCTCTGGAGATATTTAAGAACAGGTTAGATAGACATCTGTCAGGGATGGTGTAGACGGAGCTTGATCCTGCCTTGAGGGCGGGGGGCTGGACTCGATGACCTCTCGAGGTCCCTTCCAGTCCTATTATTCTATGATTCTATGAGTATATTTATATATGCAAAGGGAGACATATCAATCTTGGTGTTTTTAAAAGGAAGAGGAAATTTCAGTGCTAGAGAGACTTAAGTAATAAAGGTGACCACTTTTCATAATGATTCTATTGCATTACAAATAATTCTAAAAGTTTCACATTGTAAAGTTACACAAAATGCAGGACAATGTAGCACTTTAAAGACTAACAAGATGGTTTATTAGATGATGAGCTTTCGTGGGCCAGACCCACTTCCTCAGATCAAATAGTGGAAGAAAGTAGTCACAACCATATATACCAAAGGATACAATTAAAAAAATGAACAAATATGAAAAGGACAAATCACATTGCAGAACAGACCTTTTACATCTGCACTTGAAAGGGAATCCTCTGAACTGTCATTCATGTTAAAATTCGACACTTGCCAACAAGGACTTAACAAGAATTTGAACTATCTCACCCATTACCAAGACAGTTTCCCCAATTATCACCTGTAATACCATTAACTCACAAACATCCCATTCTCCCTACCTTTAATATCATCAATTCACAGACACTTACCTTCCTTCCCCCCCTCCCCCCCCGCATCCCCCTTCTGTTCTGCAATGTGATTTGTCCTTTTCATATTTGTTCATTTTTTTAATTGTATCCTTTGGTATATATGGTTGTGACTACTTTCTTCCACTATTTGATCTGAGGAAGTGGGTCTGGCCCACGAAAGCTCATCATCTAATAAACCATCTTGTTAGTCTTTAAAGTGCTACATTGTCCTGCATTTTGCTTCAACTACCCCAGACTAACACGGCTACATTTCTATCACTAAAGTTACACAGAGATTGTAAAGATCATCTTAACATTTTAAAAAGTAGTATATTAGCATAATGAAAAAAATAAGACCAATGAAGACTTAGATTGGAGGATGACATTGGTAGAAACTTTAGTCCAATGAAAGAAGGAAAAACCAGAAGCTGTAGGTTCCATTGGACTAAATAAAAAGCTTATTTTCAGAAATCCCATTGGCCTGCAAGTATTGTGACTGGATTATTTTGCTTTGTTAAATTACCAAGAATAATCAGCCCCAACTTTTTATTTGACCGGTTAAAACAAAACAATATCATGTGGCAACTCCAGCCACCAGTGCATAGAGATGTATGTCTAGGATAAATGATCCAATGTCCAACGTAGCAAGTGTCATGAAACAGTTTTTTTCTTAATGTTCTCTTTTTCCAGCAAACCGTAAGTCATTTTTTTTGAGCAATTTTACTTGCATGTTCCTTGTGATCAGATTTAACCTCATTGAATACATGTATTGTTCCTACTGCATTATAGGTAGGGTTGCCAGGTGTCCAGTTTTGAACCGGACAGTCTGATATTTGCGCTTTCTGTCCGGGAAACACATAAATGTCCAGTATTTTCTAATTAAATTTTTATTATTATCATGAGTATCAGCACGTAGTTGCGTACTGCCTGGCTGATAGACACGCTCATGCTGCATGAGCGTGTCTACCAGCCAGGCAGTATGCAACTACGTAGTAGAGAGGAGAGGTGCGGGGCCGGGGTGGGATGGAATCCCCAGGGCCAGACTCGCCCATGTGCCCTGCCGGGACGGACAGCACCTCGGGATCTGTGTGCGCTCGGGCCAGCCCTGCTTCCTGACAGCCAGCTGGTCCGTCCCTCTCTCCCCCGCTCCCCCCCTGCTCTTCCCTCCCCGCCAGCCGGTTCCTCCCCTCCTCGAGCCTTGCTCCCTGCCATCTGGTTCTCCCCCTCTCCCCCCAACCAGCCCTGCTCCTCCCAACCCCCCCTCTCCCCCCGGCCAGCCCTGCTTCCCGCCGGCCGGTTTCCTCCAAGCCAGCCCTGCTCCCCCGACCCCCTCTCAGCTCCCCCCATCTGAGATCAAGTGTGTCCGGTATTTTTTTTAAACCATCTGGTAAGCCTAATTGTAAGCTATATAGACTTGATTTTGTCCCCTGAAAATTGAGTTCATAATTTGCTTCATCATCAGCATGGAACAGGTTGTCTATGCATCATATGTAGTTGCTTTCCCTTGTCACTGTAGAATATTTGTTTTCTTTCAGACTACAGAAAAATGAAAGCAAGGGTTACAATTAGCTTTAATTCTGATCAAGACAGTTAATTTTTTAATAATTTGTCAGAAAGTTGAATCCATGACTTTGTTCCATGTGTCACACAAAGAAAAAGAAGAATCTCAGCAGCAGGGGGGCAATCTGGCCTAGTTTGATGCTCAGTATTTTTAAAAATATTAAAAAGTTTATCAGAGCCCTGCAAACCATAAGGATCTCAAATAATATTGTCAACTCTGGTTTATAGTACTGCAGCAAATTCTACTTATTACCAGACCTTTGAGGCACCTTAGTGCTATTTTTTAAAAATAAGTTACTCTCTAATCTTTGTTCCTCTGTCTGAATTAGGTTTGCCTGGCTTCCCTTCTGTCAGCCACCAGAATATGCTTTGGCTCCTTTTATCTGTGACCAATAACTTGATTCTGCAGTATAGTAGTCTCTTTGCAGCTGTCAACACTACAGATCTTTTATACCCTTTCTCTTTAATTTTTTGTGCAGATGAAGTCTTTAATGCCCATGGAATGGTGAAAATTATGCTGGTTAGGCACTGTGCAGGCTACTCTACCCAGCTGTGCCAGTGCATATCAGCACACACTTGAAAAGTCCTCTCTTTCAGCAGACTAACAGCATTACTGAATAATGCAAAGTAAACAGTTATCTAACAGGGAGTGGACTAGGATCAAGCTCAGACCATCTTTTATCTAAATTGTTTTTGCTTTACACAAGAGCTGTTGGCAAAGTCTGTCTGCTCATTAGACTCACTGATATGGTGGTGGGTAGAACAGTGGTGAGTGGCATGATATGCCAATGAGGGCTTTTGTTCAATCTCAAATTTAGCTGTCCTAAATTTAATTTTCCCTTTTTAAGGAAGTTGTCATGTTTTCCTGGTTCAAAATTACTTTGAGGACAGTAGATCGTTCTGTAGAACAAGAGTATATCCTGATATGAGTCTTTATTTTTTGTGTAATAAGTAGGGATGTTAAAAAGTGAACTGCGTAATGGTTAAAAATCGTAGCGGTTACATGGTTACAGGCTCTGGAGCAGCCCTTGTCTGCAGTAGGGGGGTGCAGGGGGATTGCTTCAGCCAGGCTGGAGTAGCCCCCCCCCCCCACCCTCTTTCTCCCCTTTTAATTAGTTAACCATTTAAACAATATGTTGAACCAGTTAGCCAATTAAATGGGATTTTATGTCCCTAGCACATGACATGCAGAGATGCACATACTGGCCCTAGAAGCCAACTCCTTTGAGCCACATGTGGGAGTGCAGCAGGCAGGGAGCCTGCTTGAGGGTCTTGCTGTGCCTCCCAGCCAGAGCCTGCATGTGACATCCCACTTCCTCCTGCAGCCTAACTCCCTGACCCAGGTCATGTCCCAGACTCTGCATTCCACTGCATTCCTTCCCCAGGTTAGCATCCCACTCCTGCACCCCAATCCCCTCTCCCAATTTACAACTCCCTCTGTCACCCAGACTTTTCACAGACCCTGCACCCCTGACCCCTACCTCAAGGTCCTTGCTGCACCCATCCTCTGTCCCAGATCTCACTCACGCCCGCCCCCCCCCCCCATGAATATCATAGAAAAGTGTTGCCCTTGACCACTTACTAAATTCTTGGAGTGGCCCCCATCAAAAATTATTGCCCACCCCTGAGCTCCAGGTATCTGATTCCAGGTATGCAATATCACTTCATCTCTGAGACAAAGAAGATGGGTCTGTCAAAGTTGCTTTTATTGCAGTTCACACTTACTGGAAAAATAGTCTTTTAAAGAACATTTCATGAAATTGAAATTCTTACCAATTAAATATCTCTAAAAATAAAAAAGCATATCTGAGGTCAGAAGTACTTTAAAGTGTTCCATATGTAGCTGGCAAGCGTCAAAGAATAGAAAGCAGAAGGCGATTAATGCTTCCTGTATATCAGATACTATAGTATATTGAATGGCATATCAGGGAGTAGTGGTGCGATTCCAGAAGTTCATGTTTGGATTTATCTTTATTAATTCCAAGTCACAGCTGTCATTTTTACCAGTACCCTACCTTTTCAAAAACTTCTAGGCCAACTCTTGTGCCTCTATATGAGGAAGTAGTCCAAATATGCTTGGCATATTTAGTCTGTCTGATCTTTAGGACTTGAAGAGACAGTGGGATTAAGTGTTCAGCAGATATATTTGATATCAGGACTTTGCTTTTTCACCAGCTACAGCACACTCTTGGCATAGCTTATCTTGCCTCAGTCTTACTTTTTTTGCATAACTTCAGGATATCCCTTCACTAGGTCTTGGATATGCAATATCAGCATATCATTATAGTGCTGTCCATGAGAAAAAGACTCAGATATGTCTGTCTCAATCAGAAGCCTAATCTCAATATTAGATCAAGAACAGAATAGGAATCAAACAGGATAAGATCTTGAAATGGGACTTGTTGGGAGGAAATACTGTAATAAATGGATATCTGTATGCAGATATAGTAGATACCTAAAAAAAAAAAAACAGATGTCATTGAAATCTGTAAAACCAATAGGATGGCGCAGAGATGAGCGTGGCACTCAAGGGAGCAGGTTTGTACCCAGAGTTAGGGCTATATGTCTGAAGTGTTAAAAGGTTATATACACTGTGCATGTTGAACATGTCCATTGATTAGTCTGAAGTTATGTTGGCATTGCATAATATTTTAAAATCATTGTTATTCTACTCAGTCATCTTATATTATTATTGGGTGATCTCTCCCTAGCAAAAGACTGGTCTTCCTTGCTCAAAGTGATATGTCTCAGCCTCTGTTGCCCGAAAATGCTGAATCTTATGCTGGACCAAGAATATCCCACTCTTTGTCTATGTGGAAATCTGCACTAGTGGGCCTTTCGTATAAGTCACTATGTTTTGTTGGATTAAAAATGAACTCTTAGATTTTCAGGAGTTATACCAACCACTGCCTGACACAGCATCTGAAAAATCTCGATGGATATAGCTGGCAAACTATTTTGCTTGGAAATTCAGTCTGTAAGGTTGTATTTAAAAAAAGACTGAACAGTTAAAGGGCAGATAGCTTTGTTTTCTTTAGGATAGCAGTCCGGGTGAGAGTTAAACACTGAATTCCAAAAAATAGAGAAAATAAAAGTTGAATTAGACCATCCTGTTGAATGGAGTAAATTTATCTACCAACTTTTACTTGATGATTGTATTTGTTGTTTTGCTTGTATGTATATTATTCATGACAATCAATAAAAATTGTTTAAATTTAAATTTCTATAGTGCCTTTCATCCAAAGATCTCAAAAGTGCTTTTACAAATATTTAATTAAAATAGCCAACACTTGTGTGTCAAGAAGTATATAGGCATCTTTGACGCCATTCTGAAATAAAGCTTTGAGGTGTGTAACATCACAATGTTAGCAGAGTAAAGTAAAATTATTTTCCAAGAGTGAGAAGATGGCATCAGTTGGCATCAGTACTCATTCCCCGCCATTGACGAGAACGGACTTAGGAACAGGTAAGGATCGTGTCTGTGCCTTCTTAGGTGCACAGGCAAAAACTTAATGTGGACCAGCATTTTATATGGAATCTTCATAATTCTTTTTCATACTTACAACTTAAAAACATCGCATAAAGAGTGACACCTAAGAAACTGCTCTAATTTAAACGTCAAGGAGGTTGGAACTCAGTAAAAGGTGTTGAAAGGACAGACTTCCAATGATCTGGAATATTGCAGTCTAGCAATATTTCTCAAATTAGACTGTACCCCTTTGAAAAACCCACCCGAGTTCTTGCTCTGAAAAGGTACCATCTAAAGAGGAGCATTGCCAGCAGATCAAGAGATGTCATCATTCCCCTTTATTCGGCTTTGGTGAGGCTGCATCTGGAGTATTGTGTCCAGTTCTGGGCCCCCCACTACAAAAAGGAGGTGGACGCATTGGAGAGGGTCCAGCGGAGGGTAACCAAAATGATTAGGGGGCTGGAGCATATGACTTATGAGGAGAGGCTGAGGGACTTGGGTCTGTTTAGTCTGCAGAAGCGAAGAGTGAGGGGGGATTTGATAGCAGCCTTCAACTTCCTGAAGGGAGGTTCCAAAGAGGATGGAGAGAGGCTGTTCTCAGTAGTGACAGATGGCAGAACAAGGAGCAATGGTCTCAAGTTGTGGTGGGAGAGGTCCAGGTTGGACATTAGGAAAAACTATTTCACTAGGAGGGTGGTGAAGCACTGGAATGGGTTACCAAGAGAAGTAGTGGAGTCTCCATCCCTAGAGGTGTTTAAGTCTCAGCTTGACAAAGCCCTGGCCGGGTTGATTTAGTTGGAATTGGTCCTGCCTAGAGCAGGGGGCTGGACTTGATGACCTTCTGAAGTCTCTTCCAGTTCTATGATTCATGATAGCGTAAGTAGAAATTTGTTGCTAAGAGAAGGGATCTTATTTTAAAGTGAAAATTGGTCAGCATGGTATTATTGGCGTGGGAAAGGATACAGATTGGTCCCATTTAAATTTAGTGATTCCCAAGAACAGTGAAATGCTTTAATGTAAAATATTCAAAGTGGGGATGTAAAATCCCATTTAATTTAGTTAATTGGTTAAATGTTAAGTTTAACTAGTTAACTGATAAAATGGGAGCAGCGGGGGCGGGGTGCCCACCATGGCCAGGGTGGAGTGGCCTTTGGAAGTAGCTGCCTGGCTCTTGCTACATTTAAAAGGCAGAGCTGCAGTGGTCCGGACCTGGTACGAGCCGGGACTGAAACCCGCAGCACTGCTGTGCTTCTGCCTCCCCTTCCTCCCCACTCTCCTGTACTGCAGTGACGGTGCTTGGTGGAAGCTGTTTTAAGCCAGCTCCCCCGCATCCAGCTCCCCCGTAACACCTACTCTCCTTCTCCCCCTTTTCCCCTCCCCACTGCCTAAAATGTGAGTAGTCAAATACTTGACTACTCTTTTACATCCTTAGTCCTTTATTTAAAAGGAAAAAAGTACCAGGTGGGAATGCAGCAGTACATAAAACACATACTGGCTGTTGAAAGGTATCTGTGGCTCACCAAATTTTAATTTAATTTAAGTTACAGGAATCCTGAACCAGAAAAACTAGGAAAGAACTTGCTGAACTTGCTCTATTCAGTTTAGAACATAGCAGCTTGTTTGTTCAATAGCATAGGCCAACAAATGCGTATCATCCTAGTAAGCTCTCTTTACTGGCTTTCTGTTGAATGCTGGTTTAAGTTGAAGGTTTTTTTTAATGTTGAAAGTCCTACATTAGGATGGGCTAAATCACAAGTGGAATTGTTTCACTCTGTAAAGTCAGGACCACAGTGACATTTCCACTAGTGTAGTGTCAAGATTGTACAAAGGAGGCAGAGTTGTTTTAGTAGTTACCTCACACTTCCAAAAGAGATCATAATGACACATCTAGGCAATTCAGAACCTCTTTCTACTGATCCTCTCATAAGTATACAGAGATCATGTTCTGAAAGAAAATAAAAATCTTATAGAATGAGGGGAAGGTAAGAGACTAATCATCTTATGGTCACTTAAATCAAGTAACATAAGAATGGCCATACTAGGCCAGAAAAATGGCCCATCCAGCCCAGTATGTCTCCCAACAGTAACTATTGCCAGATGATTCAGAGGGAGTGAGCAGAACAGGACAAGTGAGTAATCCATCCAAGTGAGTTCAGCTTCTGAGGGTACGTCTAGTTCCAGCAGGACTAAAGTCAAATTAAGCTATGCAACATGAGCTACATCAATTGTGAAGTTTAAGTCGAAATAGTTTAATTCGGCTTTTGGAGCTACCTATACAGGAGGAAGTCGAAGGAAGAATACTCTTCCTTTGACTTTCCTTACTCCCCGTAAAATGGGGGTTACAGGAGTCAGAGTAAGAAGTCCTCCAGCTCGCCATTATTTCAAAATAATGGCTTGCAGTGTAGACACACTTTGTTATTTTGGAATAACTGATGTTATTCCAAAATAATGCTGCTGTGTAAACATAGCCTGACAGTTAGTTTAGCAACACCCAGACATAGGGTAGTGTCCTTGACCATCTTGTGTCCATTGAGGATTTCATCCTTGGCCTAATCTCCATGGCTACGTCTACACTACATGCTTCTTGCGCAAGAAGCCTTTTGCGTAAGAGTTTTTGCACAAAAACTTCTTGTGCAAGAGCATGTCCACACCTCAAAGCACATCACAAAAGCCATGTGCTTTTGTGCAAGAGACCGTCCACGCTGCATGGACACTGTTGTGCAAGAAAGCAAGAATGGCCATCAGAGCACCTGTGCTTTTTTCCATAGGGGTGTCTTGCACAAGAAACCCCTCTGAAGCATCCACACTTGCCTTCTTACGCAATAACTGTAGTGCTAAAAACAGTTATGCCTCAGAAAAGGAGGTTTACCTACAGTGGAAAAAGCCCTCTATTCTGCCATTTACCTGCCCATTTAATTGCACAAGAGCTCATTTGAGGTGTGGATGCTCTGCAGGTTTTCGCGCAAACACAGGTGGTTTTGCGCAAAAACCTTGTAGTGTAGACCTAGCCAATGAATTTATCCAATTCTTTAACCCGGTTTCAGAGCATCCTTTGGCAATGAGTTCCACATATTGACTGTGCATTGTGTGAAGAAATAGTTCTGTTTTGCTTTAAACCTGCTGAATATTTGTTTTGGTGGCTGGATACCTCTGTAGAGGATATGCTCTAAGAATCAAGATAAAAGCTGACTGGTTTAGCTGCATTCAGTTGAATTAGAGAGCAAGTGTTATTCAGATGTTTTCCAATAGAAATGCCTTCCAGGGAGATTTTTTTTGTAAAGACATACTGTGCTACTGGGGGAACAAAATAGGGACTACTAGATCATATAAGTTTGTCACTAGCATTTTGAATGGAACTCCCTAAAACAGGAATTTTCCTTGACAAACTATGTTTCTCCCTTCAAAACATGTCCTAATACATGTGCTTACAACACACCAAGTATTCTATGAAAAATATATTTTGGGGCGCTCTTTACTTCTGCTAAAATAAATGTCCACTGTACTTTTGCTCTGAAGTAATCTTTTACTATTGCTTAAAGTAGTGCATTGTTTTGATGGAAGGAGGTGGATTTTAGAATAGGGGCACAGTAACTCAGTGGTATGGCAAGTCTCAAACTGAATTGATTTTATTGTAGCTCTACAGTTATATTTACATTTTATTGGGGAATTTCCCATACAACAGTCAATAACTCGCAGGTTGATTCTACCCTAGCAAAGTAGGTAGGAATAATTCACCATTTGTGCAGCTACTTCAGTCGTAGCATAGTAAACAAGGCTCATACCCTTTTGTTGCTGTTGTCTAACCCTGTCTGTGCCACAGCTTCTGCTGTTGCAAACAACATGCACTTTCAGATAGAGACAGCAAGGAAATTTTCAGCTCACTTTGAAGAAGGCATCCCAGGTATTAAGAACATCATTGCTCACTGAATGCCTTTCCGTAGTTTGACTGAAACATATCTCCTTCTTTTATACAGTGCTGGAAAGGGAACATGCTTATGCTGAGAATAGAAACAACTCAATTTAATTCTGTCCACATTATGATAGTATGGTATGATATTATCTCTGTATGTATTAGTTCTGTGTACCCTTGCTTCATGATCAACATTTTTGGAAATGTAAAGGGAAAATACACATTTCCTCAAACATGGTTTTTAATGCTCTGAACAGAGTTAGTAGGGGTCAGCGCCTTCAATATAAATGGAAACTGATTGATTAGTAACCCAGTGATTTGATTTGAGTTATTCTTAATCTAACTTTGTATATGCGAGGCATAGCTTTTCTTTTCGTGTGTGTTTAAATCAGAGGTGGGCAATAATTTGACTCTGATTGGCCTGCGGGTGGGGGAGTGTGTGAAGTCTTCCCCCTTCCCCTCCGAGAAAATCGCCAGCTGTTTTAAAATAGCCAGTGGTTCCCTCTAGGAGCTGCAGTAGGAGGAGACCTCTTATGCTCCCTCAGCCACCAAACCAATCAGGGCCTGGAGGTGGGGGGAGCATTCAATCTCTTGCCTCCGCCCTGCCAGGGGCCCATGGTGGCTAGAGAGAAATCCTGGCTCTCTACAGTTAGTATTTCTCTCTAGCTGCTGCATGCCCCTGGTGGGGAAAGAAAGTATCGCGTGCTTCCCCCCTGCTCCCAGGCCAGTAAGGGCCTTGGGGTTGGGAGAGCATGCGAAGTCTCTTGCCCCCTGCCCTGCCAAGTGTGTGCAGCAGCTAGAGAGAAATGCCAGCTGTTTTAAAACAGCCGGTATTTTCTCTAGCCGCCGTGTGCCCTTGGAGGGGGTAGGAGACTTTGCTCACTCCCCCATCTCCACCCAGGACTTGATTGGTCTGGGAGTGGCAGTGCAGACATGGGCCAGATCCAGCCCATGGAGGCCCCTTCACCCACCCCTGGTGTAAATAAATGGAAATTAGATAATTTCTGTCTTGAACTGCTCACCAGTACTGAGATTCTCTTTTAAATAGAGATGACTATGATCCAGTGTGGATGGAGGGAGCAGAGTGAAAATTGTATTCAACCAATATATTATTGCTTTTCTGTCATTTAAAAAGTAATGACCAACCTCAGGCATGTATGTCCCAGTCAGGCAGAATGCTAAACTTTAAGTCTGAAAACCTGTGATTATTCTGCCACTGACTTGTGCGAAGTTTCATAATTATGCCTTAGTCTCCCATTCTGTAGAATGGGAATAATTCTTGCCACTTTTTGTGAAGTACTTGAAGTATCTATAGCAGTGTTTCTCAAACTATGCTCCGCGGAGCCTGAGACATCTCCAGGGCCTCCGTGAGGTTGACAAACTGGAAAGCCTTCAAAAGCATAATTGACAATTGCCTCGAACTGACGCAATTAACACACACCGCTGGGGCTCCGCATAAATTTTTAAGCATGTAAATGGCTCCAGAGCCCAAAAAGTTTGAGAACCGCTGATCTATAGATAACAGGAGACTCTTATAGCATTTGTTGTCTGCCAGTTCTGGCAATTCTCTCGATAAAATGTCCTGAACCATTGGTTAGCTGGGTTTTTTGGGGGAGGAAGGGTGTTGGTTTTTTTTAACATTAAAGAGTAGACAGCAATGGTTTTGCTTTGTTTTTACAGTGTTTATTTTTGTGTATTACACTGCTGTAATTCTATTCTGTGTGGACTTTAGCTTCTTTTTACTATAAACAACTGTAGTATCAACAACACCTTCTTTCAGCTGCTCTGGGACCTCTGTTGAGACTGCATCATCATCATCTGCTCCACGGGTGGAGAGACAGACACCATCCACAACCGCTGTGGCATAAAGCAGGGCCCCCTAAACCCCACCATGTTCAACCTGGCCATGGAACTACGCCTGCATGCTATCTCCTGCAGCCTGGCCGGGTTCAACCTGCACAGCGAGAGGATTGATGTCCTGGCCTACACCAGTGACTTGGTCCTGATTGCTGACAGCTCAAACAGTCTCCAGGAGGTGCTCGACATGGTCTGCTGAGCCACCGAGTGGATAGACGTTCATTTCAATGTCAGAAGGTATGCCCCCCCCCCCCTCCATGTTCACAGTGGGATCAGAGACTTAATGAGGCTTATGCCAGTTACAAATTCAAGAAGAGACGATTGTCTCCTTAAGGAAGGGCAGTTCTAGCAGCACCTGAGCATGCTCCCAGGAGTCAGAGCCTCTCCCCTCTCCCGAGGACAACATTGCAGAGATTCTGCAGGACTCCCTGCTCATCCCCTGGGAAAGATAATGCACTGAATTCTTTCAGTGGTTCAGCCAAGGCCAAGGTGCCCCTGAACAAAGCAGACAGTGCCATCTGGCACTTATTAAGAGATGGCTCTACCTCCCTCAGAAGGCCAGCATGGATACCATCTACATCTCCCAGAGAGACGATGGCACTAATGTACCTCAAATAGGAGACCTGTGCAATGTGGTGGTGGTCTCCCACATCTTCCATCTCCTGTAGGTGAGGAGTATCACTGAGAGCGCCATGCGAGAAGTGATAAGGAAGCACATCCCCAAGATCCCCTCTGAGCAGGATGTCATCATGTACCTGAGTGGCTCCCTGGAGGGAAAGTTTGGGAGAGAAGGGAGAGACCTGTCCTCGCTGAGGTCTCATGCCCGCAATGCCACATGCCATCTGGAGATGCTGGACATGGTGCAAGGAGTTCCAGGAGCTGGGAGTCCTGGTGCACACATTAAGAGCACCATCCACTCCAACTGCAAGAGGATCAGGTGGGTCCTAGAAGACACCATCTGCTGTCATTATGCGGAGAACCTAAAACAGAAGCTGGACCAGAGGAAAGTATTTGAGATAATCAGCAAGTGGGATGCCAGAATCCACTTTCTCCCTGAGGGCAGCTTCACCCACTTTGCTGGCTGGTGGTTTGTCCACAGGACCCAGCACAACTACATCCACCTCAACAGGGCCCTCCGCTATGAGGATTGGGACAAAGGGGCAGGAGGTGCAGCTTCAACAATGAGACTCTGCCTCACATTTTGTACAGCTGTCAGATACACTTCAGGACCTGGCAGCTCCACCATAATGCTATCCCGGACTAGCTAGTCAAAGCCTTCCTGCCAACATTGGGCAGCATTGTTGTCAACTCCATCATTCCTGGTTTAGACAGCCTGCTGCAATCTAATATCATGATGACCAATGAGGAGACGAGCAAGGTCATCATGATGGATATCATGGTGTCTCTTGAGAACCAGACACCAGCCTTCTGCAAAGCCTGAGCTCGGAAAACTGAGAAACACACCCCATTGGCAGACAACCCTGCGGGTCTGAGGCTACAGAGTTGAGAGCCACGCCCTGCTGGTGGGGGCCCTGCGCGCTTGGGATCCCTGTGATGTGCCCGTACTGCAAGTGTGCAGCATCGGTTGGTGCTGCGCTCGCCTCATGAGACAGCTGATGGTCTCCAGTGCCATCCGGTGGTCTAGGGACACTTACACCAACCATGTCATGGGCCATTGTCAGTACCAGAATGAGTGACCAAGACCACCACAAAGAGACCGAGGAACCATCTGCTTCCTCCACTAAAGCAGACTATTCATTCTTTCACAGCAGACACGAGACAGACAACGAGAGACGTGGGCCACCTTCTTCCCTGATGGGCTATATACTTCACAACAAGAGATACATGAGATTGCCCACCAAGCTTTTGTTTTTAACTTGTACCTCATATAACTTTCTTTGAATATTTGCTTCAATGAAATCTTTTTATCAGTTTTAAACTCTACTTATACACACAGGCATAGATGTATCACAAGATAGTCACTATACTGTCTGCCCTTGGAGAATGGCTTTAGTGGTCTAATGGGTATTTTCTCACAACTGCTGTGATCTGTTAAGTGACTCTTTTTTCTGGAAATACTGACTTTTAAACTGCAGATGGAGTATTTGTAGTTGATTTTCTTTGGGGAGGGGGAAGAGAGACCATTTGGGACTTTAAGGTTTTTTGTGTAAGATTTTAAGACTTCATCTGTTGTCGCATGCTCTGTTTGAATTGTGCTATATGTTAAACAACTAGGTCCACAGAATGAGTTGAGCGTATTAGAACCTTTGTGGTCTTTGTGTTTTTATATGTGTGATACTTAAAAATTCTAGGTTGATTTGTGAAGTGCTTTTGCAGCCCGCACATCCATTTACTATTGGGTGATTTTTGAATTAGCTTTGTAAAGATTACATGGATAGACATAGCATTGTAGTATTTAATAGAAACCTGTGTAGAGAGGTCTATGGGCCACAAGATCAGTAACAGTGCCAGTGACAGTGAAGTATGGCCTTATCGGAAGGAGAATGCATAAGAGGCTGCCCTGGGACACTACACCACTGTCCTTCTGTGTATCCTGACAATGTTATCTGTCCTCTCAGTACGGAGTATCAAATGTCTGTCATGAGTATAGAAATTAATTTAATGTCACCTGAAGACATGCAATTAATCTTTTAGAGGTTTTTATAATACCTTTACAGAAAGAGTTGCCAGTTTGGCGGATTTGGATTTTGGGGTTTAGAAGAAGATAAGGAAAATTAATTTTTCATCAGGGTTAATACAAGCTAGCAGGGCCACAAAGGCTGAGAAAAATGGTTGGGGAATTTGTCAAGTGTTGTCACTCTAGAATAATGCTGCTTAACGTCTGATAGGTGTAATCAAGAGTTGAGATTTCTATAGAGAGGGATTAATCAATTTGCTCACTACAGAATGCAAGTTGGTGATATCGCTCCTTCATGGGTTTAAGAATGAAAATAAGATTTGATCTGTCAAATTGCAAGAAGTGCTGACAGTATCAATGGCCATTTTTATCAGTACATTTTTAAAGCATTTGTTATAAATAAATTTGTCCTGCTAATGTTGTGGCAAACAAACTTCATTGTTATTGTAAAACTGTCATAACATCCCTAATAGAGTACAATGCCTTAGCTTTCTGAATTCAGGTATCTTGCTTTAAAAAAAACAGCTCTATATAACTCATGTTTATATTAAATTAAGACAAGATTAAATTTCTGAAAACACAGAATTGATAAAATAAACAATTGAAATATCATATAACAACCATTTTGAAATATGGTCATAATATATATCTGACAAATCTGGTTTAAAATTACTGGCATGCATGAATGAAATGATTTCTGTTCATTGCTCTGTTTTAGATTACTTTGCAAATATCTCCTTTAGCTCTAGAAGTTTGAAAAAATATTCATAATGTAGACCAAGTCAACGTGCTCATTCTTTTTGAATTTTCATTTTTAAATTCTATTCAATATTTGGACCTCATTTTTTTTTAATGTCAAGTGACTTTTAAGAGCAGATTTTCTTTGGCAAATAACCAATTCCCCAATGAGTTTCAAAGATTTTCAGATGAACGGACAGAACTCTTGCTATGCATAGCAGCTTTTGTCATGACTGCCATTTAAACCCAGTTCTACAGGATTTTGACTAGCAATATTCACATCTGATTGCAAATTAGCAAGTGTGAAACAAGCCTTGGAGAAAATTTGACAATTCAAATTGTGAAGTGGGGAAAATATCTATGCTTTAGAGTTTAAGGGGCAGACAGTATTTCTAGAAAATACTTTTATTAATGGTGTTTAGATTGGCATGGGCAGAAGCAGCTCACCACTTGAATCATCCTATGTAAGTCCTCAATGTAGGATGTATATGGATTTGTGGTCCATAGGCCATGTGTTGGCTGTGTGAGTAGATGTAAATTTCACTGGAAGCGTCAAAATTTTGTCATCAGATTGCATACGATAAATTAATGATTGATATATCATTGCAAGATCTAGTGTTAAATACATATCTCAAAATGCAAGTGTTTTTAATAAACTTTTTAACATCAAAATAGATTTGAGACACAACAGTTAAAATTGTGTGTAGGTCTACTAGCTCTTTTCTTTTACCCTGGATGTTAACCCAAAAATAGCCTTGTAACAAACTGAAATGAATAGTATTAAGACACATTCATTTTGCAAGCCTTTGCTGGCTTGCTCCTGAGAGAGTGCTGATCTGGGAGCAAGTTTTTGCTCTTGAACTCGCCAAAGACAGACAATGAATACCATTTTAGGTCAACCTATTGAATAGCTAACGAAGAACTTACTGCTTTCTTGTAATGAAATGGGGGTGAGGCTGTTGGTGCTTCAGCTTCCAAATAATGTTCTCCCTCTTTCTCTTTCTCACACACACACACACACACACACACACCCCCTCCTACCGCCTCTCATGAACAGCTGCTGTAGGTCCCCCTTATCCCATGCTTGGTTTTCCTGCATTGAGAGTTCCAAGCCATCCAGAAAACCATTTGGGATTGCACAAGGTACCTAGATCTAGCTGCCCTTCTTTCTCCTTTGCTAGCATCAGTTGTGGGTATCACTTTTCTTCCTTTTGCTTTGACGTGTATTTGAATTAGTGCACTTCATTTATTTATTTTTAAAGCTTTTACATTTTTCTCTAAACAGTTTTAGTGAAACTTTTGGATAATTCCCCATTATATGAGCTTTAGCTATTAGAATTCTACAAGATTGTGAAGCTGTGGTTCACTCCCCCTGCTACTCTTCTGAGACCTTGTCTACGCGCTCGCTATTTTGTCGCCAAAACCTGCCTTTTTGGCGACAAGACAGTGAGATTGTTTATGCTATAATGTAGCTTTTGTCAGAGAAAAACACCCAGTTATGGCGACACAAACTTCCACCTCTGAGACACACTTATTTGTCTTTTCCCCTCCCTTTATTGTCGATAAAGAGCCAGTGTAGACGCTGTAGTTTGTTTTGTCAAGAGAACTGGCTTCCACCGGTATACCATAATGCCTGCCCTGATGGCTGTTCTCAGTGTTTTGTGATCTCCGCTGCCCTGTAGGCATGTGCCCCTCGCCTTTCAAAGCTCCAGAAAGTATCTGACATTTGAGTAAGCTGTTCTGTTCAAACAAAGAGAAAATCATTGGAATGCTCCTTCATGTTCTGCCCTGCTGGAAAGGGGGGAGCTGGAGAGACTGCTGTGCTGCTTTGACATTCCTCAGTATGGAGAGCTCATAAAGCAGCTCTTCTGTTCCATAACACTGTACTGTTGGATGCTTACCCACATTGCTTTGCTCTGTCTGTTGTCAGGGTGCTAGCAGTGTAGCCATGAAATGTCGACAGTGGGAGTCAGAAAAACTGGCCAGTTTTCGCCTTTGGTGACTTTTGCATGTTGACAGCACCTTTCATTGCCAAACTTTGCCAGTGTAGATATAGCCTGAGATTAAAGATTTTCTGAGGCTTGGATTCATCTTTCAGCTTGGTTAGTTTCATTGTGTGATATGTGTGCGTAGTAGTTAATCGTTGGTCTTTCCTAGTTTTTTAAACAGGCCTATTTGAAGAATTGTGCATTGTCTAATTCTGAAATACCCGTGATGCATCAGCATGCCAGATACTATTTCTTGTATCCCTTGATTCCTCACTCTCTACAGTAGAGTTTTCTCTGTATATGGCTCATCTCTTGGACTTGTAGAAAAGAGAGTGTTGTTTAAGTCTTCCCCCATTCACTCCAGCAACCACTTAACCATCATCAGTCCTGATGCTTGCATCTGAAGCCATTTTAGGATCCTAGCTCTTCAGTCTTGCATTGATGCAGATTACCTAATTTTCTAGGATCGAAGATCTTTAAGGTAGCCAAGATATTTTGGTTTTTAGCTTAAAGTCAAGATTTGACATCTGTAGATTATCAAAGTATTGGCTTCATTTCTCCCCTTCCTCCCCCATATAAATTTGTGAAGAATTTCAGCACTCAAGCTATCGGTCCAAGGTTCGTTCTCTTTCATCAAGCATACAAGTGGATTTTGAGAAGATAACCTGCTTGATCTGCATCACTGGGAATAGTGAGCAAGCTATTGGTTTTAGTTAATTATTTTCCTTTTAGCGTGTTTCTGGAGATGAAATCCTTAATCATAAGAATGGCCACGTTGCATCAAACCAAAGGTCCATCTGTCCCAGTATCCTGTTTTACGACAGTGTCCAGTGCCCCAGAAGGAATGAACATCAAGCATGAATAATCAAGTGACTATCAGATTCCTACTGCTCATTCCCAGCTTCTGGGAAATAAAGGCTAGAGGCACTATCTCTGCCCATCTTGACTCATAGCCATTGATAGACCCATCTTCCATGAATTTATCTAGCTCTTTTTTGACCCCCATTACAGTCTTTCCCTGAGTTCTAGAGGTTCACAGTGCATTGTGAAAAAAATTGCTTTTGCTTGTTTTAATCCTACTGGCAATTAATTTCATTTAGTGACCTCTTGTTCTTATGAGAAGGAGTAAATAACACTTCCTTATTTACTTTCTCCAGGCGAGTCATGATTTTATAGACCATCATATTCTCCTTTGCTGTTTCTTTTCCAATCTCAAAGGCTCCAGTCTTAATTGCTCTTCATATGAAGGCTGTTCTATACTGCTAATAATTTTTGTTGCCCTTTTCTGAACCTTTTCCAATTACAGTTTGTGATTTGTGTGTTGTTTGGGTTTTTCGGTTTCTTTTTTTAGATGAGGACAACCATATCTGCACACAGTATTCCGAAAACAGGCGTACCATATATTTGTATAGAGGCAACAGAAAATACCATGTCTTCTTATTTATCTCTTTCTTAATGATTCTCAACATTGTTGCTACACTTCAAAGGCCAAAACGCTGTGGGGAGCATAGGACCAGCGGGGGACACAAGCAGACCCCACTGGCCCCCTGTATTCTCCATGTCATTTCAAAGTGGCAGTACCACATGGAGCATGAGGTCAGCTCAGGCTCCATGTGACGCTGCCGCTTTGAAATGCTGTGGAGTGCCTGACCTCAGGCTCCACGCAGTGCTGCTGCTTTGAAGCACCTCGTCCTCTCCCCCCTCCTTTGCTGCCTCTTTCTCATAGAGGCAGCAAGGGAGGGGGGAAGTGACTACTCGACTAACCAGTCAACTAGTCATTCACATCCCTAGTGACTTATTACTGTTTACTTGATTAATTTGTTCCAAAATCTCATTATTTTATTTTTAAAAATTACTGACTTATAGACCTGTTTTCCACAAAACTTTATGTTGTCTGTATTGGTGAGTAAGAAGCTGGCAAGTTAGGGTAAAGCCTTTCAGTTAATTCCCCAAGTTATTCATAGATATTGATGACAAGTCAAAAGATGACAAAAGGGAACATTACAACAGATTCTTTTAGAATGGATTAGATTTTGTATTCACTCGTGTTCTAGTGTAAAGACTCAGTTCATTTTACTAAATTGGACACTTTATGCCAATTGACATATTTGGGGAGGATCTGGGATTTTAATTGGCATACATCTGTGCAAAATTTACAATATTAGTACCAGAAAAGACCCGAATTCAGGGTTTTTTAATGAAAAACTAATTGCGGAGAGGCAGCAGCAGATTACACAATGCTATTTTTAATAAGTCTTAATTTTCCAAACATAAAGCCATAGTAATTATGTTGACCTCTCACACAGTATTTTGATTGTCAAATAAAGTAGGTATAGCTACCCGTTCTAGATGAAGTCTTTTGGTGTTTTTTAAGCACTTGGTTTGTCAAATATTCCCTGGGGCAGAGTATTGACACGTCGGGGTCACCAGTGTCGTACCTCGGTGTTTTCGTACCTCGGTACCTTCGGTGGTCTGGACTGTCAGTGTCAGTGTCGTCTGGTCAGGGTCATCCTGGCGCGCTCCTGACAGGACCTCTGCTCCGTCGGTGGTGATAAACTTTCGGTTGCGTGCGTAACAATCGGTACTCCTTTTATCTAGAGTGTTAGACCCTGTGCACTTGGGTCAACACGGGAGATCTTTGAGAGGCCGCGGAAACGACAGATGCAGGCAAGGTTTGAAATCAGTCGAGCAAGTTTATTGTCAAATGCGAAGCTCTACCAGTTGGTAACAGAGATCAGTACATTGTTACACCACTGGGCACTATGGCCCGCGTTGACAAGGTACCAACACCGGGCAGGTCTATTGCCATATATCAGATATTAACAGCAGTTAGTCAAAGTTAAGCTACTGTGCATTCTGTAAGTTTAGGCGCCTAGTGCCCCCCCCTCCTCCAAGGTCGGCCGGAGAGCACCCTCTGCGGTGTCCTTTTATAGACAGGTACAAACAACTTACATCATTTCTTTACGTACCCGGTTACCACCCTCTGTTGCCTAGTTACCACCCCTCACCTTATGGAAGGGGAGCTTACTTACTATCCTTTATGCTGTCAGTTCCGACCCGGTCCTGAATCTAGGTCGGTATGTGCATTAGTTTTTAGGGAGTCTTTGTACCAAGACATTTCTTATTAAGATGTTCCATTACTCCCCTTTGGCTTACAGTCTGTACCCAGTGCCTCCCTGTGTCCTTCCATGTTCGACCTAACTTACACAATCACACAATCATCAATAGGGCTTCTTTCTTGGCTCCTGTTACTGAACCAAAGTCTTGCTCACTAGATTGCAAGGCCTGTTGCTGTTTTCATGTTACAGGCCTCTATTTAGGGCTGCTGACTCCATGTTACTGACCCTCAACTTACTACAAAACTCTCTATCTTAAATGTTCATCTTTTCTGATATGGGGGAACAAGGTAGTGTCTACCTTGGAACCTTCTTGCTTACAGCATCTTTGGGCTTTTACAATGTTAATTGAGGTGAAAAGGAGCATATATTTCCCAATACTTAATACCCCCTTTTCAAAAAAGTCACGTCTCCTAGAAAAATGTAGTTAGTGTTAGTGGAACATTGATGTATAGCCTGAAAAGCTAGAATTGTGAAGAATGAATAGGTGGGTCCTATAATAAATAGGATATTTTTCACAGTCTCTTGAGAGGAAACAATTGAAAAACAGTGATTTTGAGGTATTTTGTACATACTGAATTATGGACTTTTTAACTAAGTGTAATTTCTAGCTGAAGTCTATACTATACATCCTTCCCTTACAGACACTAGTTTGATTTAATATGCAAGTCTGTTTTCTTCTAATTCTCTGTGTGCTAAAAAAGTTCTCCACAGCAGGTTTCACAGGAAGTGAATGTTTGCATTGAGTAGCTACTGAACAGCATGTTCTGGTTTTGATTTCAGCAGGAGGGGGAGAATGTTGGCTTTGTGCACCCAGATGGCCAGCCCCAACGCCTTCAACAACCTCCAGAACTGAGACAGCAGCCAATGCGGAAGGTCACATTGACAAAGGGACCACTCCAGCAGCATCAGCAACAGCAGCAGCAGGCACAGATACAGTCAACAGTTCCACAAGGAGTCAAAAACATCCAGGGGATTCATCAAGCTAAAAAGGTGATTTTTAGATGCATTTTTGCTGATGGGATCTTTATCTGCTAAATGTGTTTCTGTATTAATGTTAGCATTGTGTACAAAAATCACCAGAAACCTTCCCACCACTAAAGTCATTTTAAACTGTAATTTCTCATGTAAAATTATTAACACAGGGCTGAATGACTCACGAGATTGATATGGGGATATAAAGCTATTATTTTACAGGTTTAAATCTAGCACAGGTTGGTAATACCTAAAAGTTATTCCCATTTTGGGGTGCCAACTTTCTGATTGCAGAAGACCAAACACCCCTGTGCCTGTTCTGCCCCTTCTCTGAGGTCTCGCCCCTGCTGACTCCATCTCCTCTCCCTCTGTCACTCGCTCTACATCACTTATTTTCACTACACTGGGGCAGGAGATTAAGGCTCTGGCTGGGGGTGCAGACTCTGGGATGGGACTATGGAGTGTGTAGGCAGCGGGGATCTGGGCTAGGGTTGGGGTCGAAGAGGGGGGTGTGGGCTCTGGGATGGGGCTAGGAATGAGGAGTTTGAGAGGCAGGAGGGCTCTGGGATGGGGCTGAAGAGTAAGGAAGGGGGGCAGGCTCCAGCTGGGAGTTGTGGGCTCTGAGGTAGGGCTTGGGATGAGAGGATTAGAGTTCAGGGGGATGTTCCAGGCTGTGTCCAAGAGGTTCATAGTTAAGAAGGGGGCTCTGGGCTGGGACAGGGAATTTGAGCTCTGGGGTGTGACTGGAAATGAGAGTTCAGGGTGCAGGAGGGGACTTTGAACTGGAGCGGGGGTTAATTTATGGGGAGGGGACCTGGGACATTAATGTAAAGATAGTTAATTTTAGTAGTTGTAAGTATGGTTCTAACACTGACTTGAGATCTTATGCACTGTACATCAAATTACACTTGAAATGTATAGCAAGAGCCCCAGAACAATGCACAGTTTCCTATTCCTTAAAACTTTCATGCCTTGGTTCAGTCCAGTGCAATAAGTAGTGTTTTTATTCCTTTGATGTACAATTTTTATGGTGTCCCCAAAATAAATAGTGATTGACTATATCTATCCCAATCTGACAGTAACCCCAGTGGACCTCAACATAACATCCAGACTACAGTCAATGTGAAGGACATTGTCTTGCCATTTCTCCCAAAATAATGAACAGTGAAATAGTTAATATGTTTACATTTTGAGGGAAGGTCCTCATTTAGTTTCCAAGATCTCTCCCCAGTGAGATGACCAGTGCCCATGCACAACTGTCATAGCTATTGTTTCAAATTGGCTGTAGAATTCAGACAGCTGTTAAGGCTTTAGTTACATCTAGTTTACGTTTTGAAAATTGTCTTTGCAAATCATAAGAGCCTGAAGACCTGTGTTTAGTTTGTTCGTTTACTGTAATGGAAGCTTAGATTCTGAAACAGAATTCTGCAGCAGATACGAATTTTGTGGCATTTATGCAGCTTTGAACTTGCATTATGCATGAATTACTGCATTAAATCTTAATCGGTGTTGCTATTCATACTATAAGATACCTATGCGAGCTAGCTTGTATGTCCAGAGGCCCCTTCAATAATGCATTGGTTTTATAAATGTGTGAAAGTTGATGATCTCTTTTCTCTAAAAATTGCTTGCCATTTTTATTATGGAGATGGTATTAATAAACTGGTTACTAGGGTTAAAAGCATGATGGTGATTTTCCCTTGGAGTCATAAGTTGTTTTTCCACTTCATTTGCTTCCAAAAAGCTGCTATGGGATAGTATGGGGGCTAGTGAATTCTGTGTTACTGGGAGATTTTGTTTGGGATATGAAATTAATTTGTAGTGCTCAAGTTACTCAGACTGCTGCTGCTCAGACTGGGGCTTTTCCTCAAGTTCTTTCCAGCTCTTGGATATCTTTCTCCTGCTGAATTGGCTCTTAGACTCATCAGCCAGTGTGGACTCTTCTTCCCCCTCCCTCCCCCCTCAAAAAAAAAAAAAAAAAAAAAAAAAAACAGTTCCAGGGTATTTAAAGCAAAATTCTATAGCAGTGGAGAGTGGGAAGAGCCTGAGCCCCTTCCTACATACATACTGTGGTGTTAGAATGGGAAAGGGCAAATGGCTGTCTGCTGATCCATCCCAAAATGAGAATTGATCATGTGAATAGGAGTAGACTAAATAATTTTTAACATGAGGTGCTCAGTTGCTGTGTAAACCCACCTCTAAACATAAAGGCAGATTTGGTACTCATTATAACTTGTAATTGTGGGAGATACCTGAATAAGAAGCAGATAAATATGTTAACATGTGGCCTTTTAAATTAGCAAACAGCGACATGCTGCTTTAATCAAAATGCGCTTGAATCAAAATCAGTTGCTAACTTTCATATTATCTGTCAAATTTAGTTAGAAGCACTAACTAAGGAAATCAAAATACTGTTACTTTTGTTGTTGGCAGGTTATTATGCATGGGAGAGGCAGAGGAGTAGCAGGCCAGATGGGCCGAGGACGCTTGATGCCAAATAAACAGAACCTGCGAGTGGTGGAGTGCAAACCTCAGCCCTGTGTTGTGTCAGTTGAAGGGCTTTCTTCGTCAACTACTGATGTCCAACTGAAAAACCTGCTGATGTCAGTAGGACCCATTCAGGTAGGTCAACCTTGCTTTATAATCTTTGTGCCAGAAGTCTTTCTAGAAAGCTTAGTTAATTCTGTAACACAAAATCCAATTTTTTTTACACATAATTACTTCTATTTTAAGGAACTTTTCTCCACTTCTTAATAAAATGCCACAAACATAAGCATGTAGTGAAGCATTGTCATCATGTTCAAAGAAAATATTTTTAGTTATTTATTATTTGTTTGTTATGGTTGGTTTACTAATTCACGACATTGAGTAATATTACTATTGTTATTATAAGTTAGTGAGGCTTTTTTATGACATTTAGCTCTCATTCTGTATACACACTAACTAAAAGGATACCAGAAAATGATTGTTTTAAATTTTAGTTTTTAAAAAATCAAATTTTCAGTAAAATAGTCTGATTGCATAGCGAGACTTTTTAGAAAAGTCTTTTAAGGAACAATGAGTAGTCCTGTGGCACCTGGGAGACTAACAGAAATAAATAGTATCATGCATTTTTATGGGTAAGACCCACTTCATCAGATGATTTGGAGTGAAAATTACAGAATCTAAGATATATAATACCTGTCAATTGTAGCACCTGTGTTAATGAAGCTAATTAAGTGGGCAGTTTGTGAACAAGCCCAAGAACCATATAAAGTATGACCCATCCTAAACCGATGGTGCCTATTTTTGTGCATGCGTGGCCCACAAGTGCATGTGGGCCGGATGTGAAACTAACTTATTAGCTGACTAGTAGAGATGCCTTTAAGCAAAAGGAGAGATTTTTTTTAAAACACCCATTGAATTTAGAAGCAGAAGCCTCACTTATTTTCACTGAGAAATAACTTTGAAAATATCTACCAAGTGCTGTTAAATACACAAAGCAAACAAAAAAGAAAATTGACACTCCTCACCCAACCATCTTTCAGTTTTAGTTAGTAATGTTAAGTATTCCCTATAAATGTAGGTACAGAATTTTCAGACAGAAATACAGATGTAAAATTGATTTCACTTTGGAACCTTTTCAGTTAGGTTGTGCTATGTTGTTGTGTACCCTAAAAAACAGATGTCATTAAGATATATCTCTGTCTCAGTTTTCTTACTCATGAAATGGGACCCTGATTTACCGTATATTCCGGCGTACAAGACGACCTCTGAAGTTAAAAAACATCCCCCAAAAATCGGGGGTCGTCTTGTACGCCGGATGCCCCCCCGCCGGAGCCCCTCCGCGGCTTTGAATGCCTCGGGGGAAGCCGGCGCCGGGGCATCCCAGGCGCGCATGGGCTGCCCCCCCGCCGGAGCCCCTCCGCGGCTTTGAAAGCCTCGGGGGAAGCCGGCGGCGGGGCATCCCAGGCGCGCATGGGCTGCCCCCCCGCCGGAGCCCCTCCACGGCTTTGAAAGCCTCGGGGGAAGCCGGCGGCGGGGCATCCCAGGCGCGCACGGGCTGCCCCCCCGCCGGAGCCCCTCCGCGGCTTTGAAAGCCTCGGGGGAAGCCGGCGGCGGGGCATCCCAGGCGCGCATGGGCTGCCCCCCCTCCGGAGCCCCTCCGCGGAGGGGCTCCGGCGGGGGGGCAGCCCATGCGCGCCTGGGATGCCCCCCCGCCGGCTTCCCCCGAGGCTTTCAAAGCCGCGGAGGGGCTCCGGCGGGGGGGGGGGGGGGGGGGGGAGGAAGCCCAGGCGCTCCTGGCGGCTTTGCTCCCGGTGCCTCTGGTCTGCTGGGGACCATCTCCAGCAGACCAGGGACACCGGGAGCAAAGGAGGCGGAGGGGCGCTGGGGTATAAGATGTAACCCTATCTTTTAATTAAAAAGATAGGGGGTCGTCTTATACGCCCAGTCGCCCTATACGCTGGAAAATACGGTACCTATAGATTTACCTATGTCTGTAGTTCTGAGAGACTTAACTTTTTTTGTAAAAAGTTTTGATAATTGGTACTGTATATGATTTATTATACTGTTTAAGGAATACATTGTTAGGTTTTTCTATATTTATGTACTAAACATCCATACACAATACTTTTTCGCTTCAACTTCTGCACTACCTTGTACAGAAATTTGCTAGAGGTTTTTTTAAACTGTTCCATGTGCCTAAAATCCTGCACTAAAGAGCAAGGGTGATATTTTCAGTATTATATTAGTCTGCTTCATTCAATTTCTAATTGTGGGCGTCAGTCCAGCAATTTGTGTTCTAGGATGTGGTGAAAAATCAGAAAACTTTGTGCTTCATTTTCTGACTTGTACATGCAGTTTCCAGATAAAGGATTGGTTTTGAAGCTCATTTACTCAGGTTTTTACTTGTTAAATCCTGTTTGAGAACATTAGGAAATAAGCACAAATCTTGTTATAGAAGTATTCGAGATAAAGAACATTTACTATGAACATGCTGGAAAATTTGTTCATCATTTCTTGTTCCAAATCAAATACCACAACCATTTTATTCCTAATGCAATGTCCTAGTACAGGCTTGACTATAGAAGGGCTCATTTACAGAAGTGAATTTCTTGTAATTTTTCAGTACACTCAGATGATACAATAAAAGTTTTTAAGCCCAGGCTAATCAAGAACTTGCTCCACTGGCAGAATGGATCCCTTGCACCATGCTAAAAAAAGAATATTTGTTAGACAATCTAGTAAAGATTGTGCTCTGACATTACATCAGGAATCTAAAGATTATTCCATTATTCCATTTAATAAGAAACAGGCAGGTTAGTTAGTAGTAAAAACACACCTACATTTGAGTTTACACCATTGCTAGAAAAAGCAGGTCAGAAATTTCCTGGTATAGATATATGATTGAGAGTGATTGAAATGCACAGGATGGGTTGAAAGAAAGGGTATATACAAAAGCCTTTTGTTATAGAACATGTAGTGTTTTTCATCTTCAAAGTATTGTAATGATGATACTACCTAATCCTCACAATATTCTGGTGAAGTAAACAAGCAGGTAGTATTCCTGTTTAGTGATGAGAAAACTGAGGCCAGAAAGTTCCTAGGCCCCAAAGAAAATTTGGTAAAAAGCTAGAATTGAAACGTGAGAGGTTAAACTGCCCTTTTTATGTTCAGAGGGTTTCTCTCTTGTTCAGGTCCATGTTCAGAGGGTTGCCCTTGAATTTGATGGAGAGGCTAGCAACCCGGGTGAGAATGAATCTTAGCTAAGTTTTCCTGTGATCTTCACTTAGTATTTTGATTAGCATCTATGCTTAGCACTGTGTAGGACAGAGTTCTTCTTTCACAGAGCAATTTGGAATTTAAATAACACAGAAGGCGTGATGAGCTTGGGCGCGCCAGACAAGGGGATATGTGTTTAAAGATTTTTCTCCGTTCACTGTCCTTGCTTTCTTATTCCTACTGTCCCTTCCTTACAAATCTGGGTAGAAATGGTATTTGGCACATGTTAATGGCAGTGAGTAGCACAGGTTTTGGTCATTAGGAGGGAACTGAACAAACAGAAGAAGGGGCACCTCACACAGACGGGAGACTTTCATACATCTATAGACAGCATGTGAAAAGCCCTGAAGGGTAAGAATGCTAGAAAGGGGCACTGGAGGGCAATGCAGTACAAAACAAGGTCTTCATGGGGCAGGATTATGCTAAGCTTTGATGGCCACATTGAGAGGTTTTAACCGGATACGCTGTGCAAGAGGGATTCAGACAGGGGGCTGACACAATATGAATTAGTTGTGTTTTGAACAGACTTTGGGAAGGTGGTCTGGATTTCAGGGAGGAGGACTTTCCATTAGTTCAGGCAGAGGGTGGCTAGGGCATGCACAAGTATTTTAGCTGTCTAAGAAGAAATATCTGATAAAAAAAAAAACGTTGTAGTGGCTTGATAATGGCATAGATGTATCAAAGGGGAAAGTGGTGTAAAGATGACCTTGAGGGATTGAGATCCATAGTGGCAGGGCGAATGCTGGAGTTGTTCTCAGTGGAAGTGGAGAGGCTTTGGGATGGAAAAGAAACTGAGCAGATTTTGGCCACATCAAGATTGTGCTGACAACAGACAGTACCAGACAATATACCAGAAAAAACATTTGGATATATGAGAGAGACTGGTCAAGTATGATAAGCTAGATATGTGAGTCCCCATCATAGGCTGCATCTATACTATAGCCTTCTTGCGGAAAAGCATATGCAAATGAAGCGCAGTGTGGAATATCGCCACACTTTGTTTGCATAAGTAATGAGCAGCCATTTTTGCACAAGGGGCTTTTGCGCAAAAATGAGCAGTGTAGATGGCTCCTTTTTGCACCCAAAAAAACCCCCTCTTGTGCAAGAGCCGTTCTTCCTGAAAAAATAAGGGGTATTGCGTAAGAGGGGTTTTTGCACAAAAAGGAGACGTCTACATGGCTCATTTTTCGCAGAAGCCTCTTGTGCAAATATGGCTGCTCATTACTTATGCAAATAAAGCGTGGCAATATTCCATGTCATGCTTCATTTGCATATGCTTTTCTGCAAGAATGCTTCAGTATAGACGTAGCCATAGGGATGATAGTTGGAACCTTGTGGACAGATGAGATCACCCAGGGATAAAGTTTAGAGGAAAAAGAGTGGGGATCAAAGACCGAGCCCTAAGGAACTCTAATAGAAAGAGGGAAGATGAAGAGAAACTTTCAAGAGCAGTTAGAGAGGTAGGAGGAAGACCAACATGGGGGGAAGGTGAAGAAGGTTGACAAGAAAATCAGTTGTACTAAAGGCTGCAGGAAAACCGTGGATGAGGTGAATGTACTGGTTCCACAGCTCTGCCAAGAAAAGGTTGTTAGAAATCTTGGTTAAGGGTATTTTCAGTATCGTGAAGATTTGAAACTAGAGGATGAGCAGGAGAGTGAGGGAAGGGAAGAATGAAAGTGGGAGTTGTGACGATAACCTATTCAAATTGCTTAGTGGTAGCAAATAGAGAAAGCAGGTTTGGGCTTAGGTATTTCTGAAGGGTGTGGGATATGCAAAAGCTTTGATATATACTTGCCTGTAGCAAAATAGATTGTTAGGGAATAAAAACATCTTATCTGCTCCTTATAGTGGGGAATGAAATGTACCAAATGAATGTCAGATGTAAGCCAATGTTCCCTTCCTCTGTCAGCAAGCAGCCCTGAAAAGGAGTATGGTCCACCTGAAGTCCAGTTCCCAATCTACTGGTTGGTGATCATTGCCTTGGGGCAAGGGATCTACTGGTAGATCATGGTGCCTCTGACAGGTGATCCTAACTGGTTTGGCCAAGAAACTATTATCAAGTTCTGGCACTTCAACTACCCGTATCCCCACTGCTGCATATCTCCTGCCCTTTGCCTTGGAGCTGTCCCCTCTGGAGCCTCCTGCTTTCTGTGCAGAGCAAGAGAGAGAGAAGAAGGGTGCTGATGTCAAGGTGCCTCCTCTCCCACTTTGTATCCTATCTCCACAGAGCAGAGAGGGGACACAACAAGACTTGGGATGGAGTTTGCTGGCTGCTTTTGGGAGTGGTGCAGGGCCAGGACAGGGGTGAGCCTGCCTAAGCCCCACTGCACCACCACCCAGGAGCCACCTGAGGTAAGCAGTGCCCAGCTGAAGCCCACATCCCAAAAACCTACTCCAGTCATGAACCCCCTACTATACCCTCAACTACCTGCCCCAAGCTCAGCTCAGAGCCCCTCTCACACTCCTGATCCCTTAATCCAAGGCCAGAGCCTGCATTCCAACCCTCTGCCCCAGCCTGGTGAAGTGAGGGAGGATGTGGGATGGAGTGAGCAGGAGCGGGACCTCAGAGAAGGGGCACAAAGAAGGCGAGGCAAAGCAAGGCTATTTAGGTTTCAGGTAGATCTTGGATTGCACTTAAATTCAAAAAGTGATCTCATGCATAAAAAGGTTGGAGACCACTGCCCTAAGGCATAGCGTGAACCTTTCTTCCTCTGGGATGACTGAAGGAGTTCTTCTGACATAACATTGACTCTACAGGAGCAGAGTCACTCTATAGCCAGTACAGGAACTCTGTGCTTAACATTATCATTATTTTCCTGAAAAATGATACTTTGTTTCACTTAATGTTAAGTAAACCCAATTTGCTCATAAGAATTAATGTACATAGTGGAGGTTAGGATCCAGGGAAATTTTTTTCAGCAGACAGAAAGCAGTACAGGTTGAACCTCTTCAGTAAGAAATTCTCTGATCCAGCAACATCTGTGATCCTGGAGCACTCACAAGTTAAAATTGGTGCAGCGGAACCACAGATGTTGCTAGACCAGTGAGCCAGGTTGGTGACTGGGAGCGGCAACCGACTTTAGAGCTCAGTGCCTTGCGGGTGGGGGGGGCAAAGCCCAGCAGCTGGGAGCAGAGCCCGGCATTCAGGGCTGAGAGTTTGAGCCTGTCTGGAGCCTCGTGGCAGGGCAGGAAATTGGGGGCAGGTGACCTGGAGCAGGGCCTAAAGGCCAGAGGGTGGGAGGAGCAGGGCCCAGTGGCCAAGAGCAGATCCTGGAAGCCAGCAACAGAGGGGAGATCCAGCCTGTATAAACATATACAGTATACATTTTAAACGATTTTAAACAAACAATGCTCTACATACCAGTGAAGATTGTGAAGCTTGGTGAGATAGTGGAGTCATATGGTAGAACATTTCCCAGGGAATGTCTTGCTATTAAATGATGATCTAGCACTGAACTGACCCCACTTCAAGTAGTACAATGCCCTTTTAAGTACAACACTGTAGATTGGGAAGTTCAGAATCGTATCCTGCTTTTTGTGGAGATGGAGTATAGAGTGGGAAGCTCAATTGTGTGTGTGTGGGGGTGGGGGGGCTGAAGGACATCCTCACATCAGCACCCCTCTTCCCACCACACAGCAAGAAGGAGGCTCCCAAGAACAGCTCCAAGGCAGAGGGCAGAAGCAGCACAGCGGTGGGGGGTCACTGAACTTCAGATGCTTAGCTGCATACTTTACAGAGAACTGTTTGGGGAGCTGATACAGGGGGAGAATGACAGCCAGTTCTGGTTTCAAACCCCCATAAAGGCAGGCTGCTTTCCCAGAAAATCCTGAAGATAGTGGACAAAGCAGGAGGCCAAATGGCATTATAATGGAACATTGCAGAACTTTAAATGAGCATGTGCTCTAACAAAGAAGCAACATAACAAGGAAATAGCACTGACTGGGATAACATTAAGTGAGGAGATACTGTAGTCCATTCTCAGTGCTGGAATAGTCTCACATTACTTGCACCTCCCACTGTTCGTGATAGTTGACTGGGGTATCCACAACAGTTGGTCCTCAACCTCTCATTCCCACTTACATAATTGTCCTGCAGTTGGAATCCTGGCTTGACAGGATTACATATGCTTTGTCTAAGCTCCCAAAATCTTGCCTAACCCTCTGTACAATGAAACTACATTGGTTTAACTACAGGAGGGAGGGAACAGAATTGGCCAGGGAAAGATTCTTATTTAGAACAATGGTGGCAAATAGAATCAATCTGTCTGGTACCTACTAGGTAATTTTCTGGGATGGGAATACTGAAGTGTGCTTTTACACTCAAGCAAAGTGTTGTCAGAGTTGGTTGTTTTCAGATTTGGAGGAAAAACAACCTCACAACCTTGTCTCCAAGACGTGCTAGATTTAAAAGGTTTGACTTTATTTTACCCTGGAGCTGCATGTGAATTTTAGTATCCGGATTAGTATCACACCAACAGGCAACTAACTAGAAAATGAAATTGAAAAATGAATCTATTAATGTCTGTAGTTCTCTGCTCCCTCTCAGCATTGCCATCTTAGATTTCAGATCAGGATGGTGATGCTGTGAATAATGATGGCAATAGGTCAGATCTGATAAGCTGGGAAGTTATAACCAGGGCTTGACAAACCACTAATTCTACTTGCCTGTCGCTCCGTGGTCCCCATTCACCGGCTCTGCGCGCGTGCGCAGTGCCAGTCTGGCGTATGAGTGGTGTGGGGCTGGCGAGTAGCTCTTGCCACAGTTTGTCAAGCCCTGGTTATAACTCTGAGGTGTATGCAGTCAGCGGAAAGGGGGAAAGGCACAATCATTTTTCACCTACACCTTGGAAGTGGGAAGAGGGGGCAGAAGGAGAATTGTTTTGTTCCTTCACATGAGTGTTTGAAATGCTTCCTCCACCCTGTCTCATCACTGGATTTTCCTAGTACTGTCTATAAATCTGCTCTGTTCTTAAAGGTGGAAAACCTATCCTATGACTATGATTCCAGGGATATTGAAAAAAAATGTAATAATGCCTTAAGCTCCAGCATAGTTACTGAATCAAGTGCTCTGTTTTTAAAACAAAAACATCACAATTAGCATACAAAATGTTTCTTTATTAATATTGTCCACTGCTATCTTCATAAACTGTCCAGAATGGACAGATAAAGTAAAGCAGCTATTTGTTTTTAAGTAATGATATTATACTAGGTCATAATCTGAGTGAGGGGGACTACAAGGTATTCATTGTTTTACTAATCACTATTAAAGTGTTTGAATGTACGCAAGACACTTAGAAATTATTGTGTGTTTATGATATAGCCTCAGACGCCTGGCTTGCCAAAGTATGTAATAACTTTCAACACACTTATCTCTGTGTAGTATTGCCCACTAAATTAGATGGTTAACATGTTGAATTTTAGAAGACTTGTCTGAATTGGATTTATTTTTGGATTGCCAAAGGAACAAGTGTCCCATTTTCCCAGCCATACTCTCAAGGTTCCATGTAATGCTATGTTAATCTGCGTAAGGAGGAGGCTTAGGTGCAGTTAGCCATTATTACTTTTTGGTATCTATTAGGACCAGGTGGGACACAGGGAATCACTTGAGAAGAAATCAGGCTGTTCCAGTCCCCAAATAACTTTGAATAATGATGAGCCATTTTAGGCAACAATTCTGTAATTATCTTTAATCAAATATTTCCTTGCAACACATGTTTCCCAAAGTAGATCATTAGTGTAGACTCCTAGCACTGCTTTATTAAGAGTTAGGATAAAAAAGTCTTTCTCTGTCCATAAAAATACTTTTTTTTAATAATTATATATTAGTACTGCTCAGGATGGTGTAACCATATGTGCATACTCTACATTAGAATTGTATTCTAATCCCCTCCTCCCCGTTCCTTTTTCCAGTTTTAGAAGGGAAATGATTGCGCTCTGTTAATGCATCCTACTTAGCTTTCTTAGAGTGATGGCACTACCTAGTGCTCAGTCACAGTAATGGCAAGTTTCTGCAGAAGTTTTATTCAGAAGCGCTGATTCTATTTTCTGAGCCAATGCTGTATAAGTGAAAATGACATATGGGGTAATAGTTGATGAACAGTCCCATCCCATGGGCATTCTCATAGGATCAAGAATGTTCTTTTTAGAGTGTAACATTGCACATAAGGCAGAGTCCTGATCTGGTGATCCATTTGTTTTTTTCCTGAATATGACAGCCTTGTATGCTGTCACAACTGAGAATCTTTACTCTCTCCAGGAGCTCTCTCTGAGTAGAAATGGTCATCCCTGCTATTATCGCCTCAGCCTCTTCTCTGGAGTTGGAGGAGAAGAAGGCTGACCTACCAGGGGTAGTCTCTGGGGACTGAAGTTTTGAGCCAATTTTCTGTGTGAGAGTAACACTCTAGTTCATTAGTGGGGACGGAAAAACATTTTCCATCCTAATGTTTTTTAAGCCATTGCAGTTTTGCTTCTAGAATCCATTGCAAGTAATAGATTGTACCTGTGTGGTACATCCAGATATTGAAGCAGTGTGAAAGTGTTAAGGGAATAGCAGGAAAGGAAAGAGGTACAAAGGGGAAGGACAACAGAAAGGAAAGAGGTCAGACATAACAGGAGAAGAAAATACAAATATATCATGGGAAAGAATCCATGCTTTTTGTCACTCTCAGACATAAAAGTGCAGTCATCAGGATGTGATGGAACAATAACCCAAGCTAAGGGAGCTACACAAATAGAATCGGATCCACTAAAATTATTCCTGCTGTGCTTTTGCTACACTTATTGGAGAACAGGCTAGATAGCACACTCGTGTTGACGGTCATGTGTTGTTCTAGTGTAGGCAGTTTCCTGCTTTTGTCTCATAGGCTGCCATCTCTCCTAATCTGCACCATTCACAAATGCACACCAACCCAACAGGACCATTTACTTTTTGCCAAAATCTCTTCTTTTCACTTTACTTTTGCTGTCTAAATATGCCTCTAATCACTGAATTAGCTGAATTCAAAATGAGCTGGGAAACTGGAGAGATGGTTTGAGGTAAACAGGATGAAGTTTAATAAGGACAAATGCAAAGTGCTCCACTTAGGAAGGAACAATCAGTTTCACCCATACAGAATGGGAAGTAATTATTTAGGAAGGAGTACTGCTGAAAGGGATTTAGGGGTCATAGTAAACCACAAGTTAAATATGAGTCAATAGTGTGACATGGTTGCCAAAAAAACCAGATATGATTCTGGGATCCATTAAGAGGAGTGTTGTGAGCAAGACACGAGAAGTTATTCTTCTGCCCTACTCTGCGCTGATTAGGCCTCAGTTGGAGTATTGTGTCAAGTTCTGGGGACTACATTTCAAGAAAGATGTGGAGAAATTGGAGACGTTTCAGTGAAGAGCAACAAAAATGATTAAATGTCTAGAAAATATGACCTGTGAGAGAAATAATTGGGCTAGTTTAGTTTAAAAAAGAGAAGACTGAGAGGGGACATGATAGCAGTTTTCAAGTATCTAAAAGGATGTTATAAGGAGTAGACGAAAAATTATTCTCCTTGGCCTGTGAGGATTGGACAAGAAGCAATGGGCTTAAATTGCAGCAAGGGAGGTTTAGGTTGAACATTAGGAAAAACTTCCTAAATGTCAGGGTGGTTAAACACTGGAATAAATTGCCTACGAGGGGTTGTGGAATCTCCATCACTGGAGATTTAAGAGCAGATTAGACAGACACCTCTCAGGGATGATCTAGACAGTGCTTGGTCCTGCCATGAGGGTAGGGGACTGAACTCAATAACCTCTTGTGGTCTCTTCCAGTTATAGGATTCTATGAATGCCTCCTATCTGTACTTCAGTCTTTCACTCTGTGCCTAGTCTCCTTTGTCTCCCACTTCTCCCTGCTTGTTCAGGTACCTCAGAGAGGAAGCTCTGATCTGACCAGTGACTCTTACCTATTTCCCCATTGGCAGATCTTTTGCATTTAGTCACCAGACCTCTCCATTCTGGTTGCAGTGGCCCTTAATGGAGACTCCTTACTAGCTGCTTCTACAGATGCCTTAAATCTCCTTTGACCTTGGACACTTGTAAATGCAATTTTAAGGAAGGAGAAGCCAGTGTGACCAGTGCACAGGCCAATGTTAGAGAAACATGTTGGTGTAGGGAATATTCTTTTTAAAATGCCAGGGATTAGATTGGATGGCCCATTTTGTCTTGTCCAGCCTGACTGTCTGAGTCAGCGTTAAACATGAGCATTCTTTAGTCCCTGGCAGTGTTTCTTGGTGACTTTCCTGTAAAAAGATGTTTTCCCTGCAACTTGCTCACTAAAATAATACAATTGTAAACTAAAAAGTGATGACAAAATAAGCTATCTATATTAAAAGCGCCAGTGATTTTTAAACTACTGGTTATCTGTAACTTTCTCTTGCACAAGAATTCTTGATACCCAGCTCTGTGCATGAGGTATGTCTACTCTGTCCCAAAACCAAAACCTACCACCTGTGGCAGCAAATCTCAGAGTCTGAGTTATCTGATCTGGAGTCATGCTAGGGGGCTGAAAATGTAAATGGTTTGGCTTGGGTGGGGGCCTGGGCTATTTGACCCCACATCTAAAGTGCTGTTTTTAGCTCTGCAATGCGATCTCCTTGAGTGAGGGTATGTCTACACTACAAAGTTAATTCGAACTAACACACGTTAGTTCGAATTAACTTTGATAGGCGCTACACACGCGAACCGCTAGTTGGAACTTAATTCGAACTAGCGGAGCGCTTAATTCGAACTAGGTAAACCTCATTCCACGAGGACTAACGCCTAGTTCGAATTAAGTAGTTCGAATTAAGGGCTGTGTAGCCCCTTAATTCGAACTAGTGGGAGGCTATCCCTCCCCAGATTTCCCTGGTGGCCACTCTGGGCACCACCAGGGAAACTCGTCTGCCCCCCTCCCGGCCCCGGAGCCCTTAAAGGGGCACGGGCTGGCTACGGTGCCCGTGCCAGGTGCAAGCCTGCCAGCACCCAGCCAGCAGACCCTGCACCTGGCACGGCTCGAGCCAGCCACCCGCTGCCACCCAGCCCTTCGCCTCTTCCCGGGACTAGGCTGGTGGCTCCCGGGAGCCTGCCCAGGTCCGCAAGAGGCGGGCGCCCGCCTGGTCTAGTGCAGACATCGTGGACCTCATCCACGACCTCTGCACTAGGCACAGGAAAGTGGCCGTCTAGGGCAGGATAGCTGCCAGCCTGGCCACCCACGAGCAGGTTTGCATGAAATTCAAGGTGGTCCAGTGAGACCCCCGACCCTGAGCCCTGAGCTTAGAATGGCCGTACTGGGTCAGACCAAAGGTCCATCTAGCCCAGTAACCTGTCTGCCAACAGCGGCCAACACTAGGGATCCTGGAGGGGATGGACCGAAGACAACCCTCTATCTCTGAGGCAGCAAGTTTGGGCTGAGGGGGGGGGGGAGTTGACTAGTCGACTAGACGTTAACATCCCTACTCTCCACTTCTCATTATACCACCTGCATTGATTGATTTGAAATGGAGCTGTTCCTGTCACCTCCAACACCCTTCATTATCACACAGCTTCCAATTCTTTGGACACAGGGTTTTTACCGCTTTATGTTTCTGGGGCTCAGGGTATTTCATCCCATGGTCGCTATGGGTCTGACAGATAAAAGAAGAATCTACTGAAAAATATCAACATATGTAGTTCAAGCTTTCAGGTTTATCCTTGTTAGCCTGAATTCACTTTTCTTCAACAGAGTATTGGTCACGTAGGCTTACCCGTTGAAACAATTCTGATTGTCAAGCAGTACTAAACTATAGCAATCAACAGTGATCTCTTAAGTTATAACTCAGTCTTAACTATAACAGCACCACCACTCCATTATAGTACCCAGGTGCTTTCTGTGGTACATTTGGAACTGTGTCATCATCTTTTACCTCCAGCTGTTGTTGTTATACAGCTTTGGAAAAAGGACAGCTTCTACTGAAATTTCTCAGGGGTCAGAGCTCTTATCCTCTGCACCCTTAATGAGAAAGCATGCATGAGAGTATATAGAACTACAACACCTCTGTCATCTGAACTGAATTGGCTGGTCACCCCTCCTCAGGTTTTCCAAATTTAATCTCCTCTTCCTCTTCTGTCTCTCATAGATCGCTTTATGAAAGAAGGCCGGGGCAGGAAATAAATGAGCAGGATTGGAAAGTGATTTCGATTCCCATTTGGGGGTAATTTTGTGTGTATTTCCAGTTGTCATCGCATTGTAGTAGGTCCTTGTGACATAACCTGCTCTGCCTCATCTGGATATGTTGTAGTGGCAAATTCTTTGTGCAGAAATGAATCCAGGAGGAGGTCCTTTATCCTCTGCTGTCTCATCCTACTAGACCAAGTTACCCAAATGAAGGGCATGTTCCTTGAAATTTGATTTTCTTTTCAACACCTAACATCAGAAGAAATCTACTGCTTGAATCTAGAGGTTGCTGAAGCGTGACTGGACTTCTTGTGTAGCTCAGTGCAGCAGTTGTTAAGCCATACAGGAGGTGCAGCTGCAGAATCAGCCTGCCATTGAGTGAAAGCACCTCACTGCCTTAAATTAAAGGAGCTGACACAGCAGACTTGAAAGTCTGTTTTGTCCTTATTGGTTGATTCCCCTGACTATGTAAAATTTGCTTGGTGTTTTTGTGAGACCTTTAGATAACTGGTAGTTTATGGATTGTACTCCTGGAGAGGTATATGTAATGTTCTGGAGGTACAACGCAGATCAGCTTTTGATTGTGTTACAGATTGTCCTGTAACCCTAAATGCCTTAAACTGTTCTGCTCCCGTAGCTCCTTTTCTGACACTCCCAGCCAGCATGTAAGCATGTACTGAGTGTTGGTATGTTTCCAGAAACTCTGACTCTGGTAGCCTGCTCATCATACCAGAGCCCCACACTCATCTCCACCAGCCTGAGTTTCTATTAGCCCCAAAACACCCATTGTCCCAAATTTCCTTGAAAAAATCTGCACTGAGATGGTCAGCCCTCTCAAATATTCAGCAAAGCAATATGATCTGTCGCTCCTTTAAAAAGACAAAAGCACATCAGCTTGTTGCTTTAATTGGAGTTAATTGATTCACGTCAAACAGTGCAGAGTTGATTTAGAATAAAAGTAAAACAAGATTTACAAAAGGGAGGTTGTAAGTGGGTTCAAGTTAAATAGATAAAGGCAGAAATGGTAACCACGAAAATGCCTTTTAGTGACACAGGCCTTGTCTATACGTACAACACTGCAGCAACGCAACTGTTCCGATGCAGCTGTGCCACTGCAGTGCTTCTGGTGAAGACACTGTGCTGATGGGAGAAAGTTCTCCCATCAGCATAAAAAACCCACCTGCATGAGTGTCATAAGTGCTTATCTTAATTAACTTATGTCGCTCATGAGGGTGGAATATTCACACCCCTGAGCGACATAAGTTTTGCAAACATAGCCTGTAGTGTAGACATAGTCTAAGACTTGACTTAACTTAAGCTACAGCCTTGTTACAGTGTAGATTTCTTATTTTTTCCAGCCATGGCTGACTTTTTGAGTCAGGACTTCACATGAAAGTATAAGGTATTTGTTTTCCTTAATCTCCTAGGTAAAAGATCATTGCCCTGAGCAGGTTTCTTGCCCTATATTCAGTTCCTAGAGATGTCAATCTCCTTCACTGTAGGACCCATCTTTCTTAGCTTGCAAGCACGCTGGTCACTTTTATTTGTCCAGTGACGAATGCCAAGATGCCATCTTCTCTCTCCTTGTATCTTACCAAATCACTCTCTTGTCCCCATACTCTTGATGACCTCATGCTGTTCTTTCTTTTCTGTGGACTTACCATCCCCTGCTGATTTATATGTAATGATATTGCCACTGGTTTTGGTCATACCTTGTGTAATTTCATTGCAGACAGATAAATAGCTGCCTTTCCTCCTGTCTGGGAGCGAACCTGTTTCTTCCCTGTATTTAGTCAAGTCTATAAAGCATATTAAAGCATAATATCAGTAAGTATCCATATTTCCTCAGTGTTAATGCTTTCATTTCACAGTGATATTCATCACCTGTATGTCATTATTTTTCAGAAAAGACCTTAGTTGTTGAGGATGATAATACAGAAATGTTCTATACAATCAGTTGACTCAAACACTTATCATTCGAAATTGAGACTCTGGCAAGAGGCTGTCTCCCCGCCTCGCTTAGGTTGATAATTTTGTTTTATCTTTTACACAAATGTACCTTAATTGTCTTAATCAGTGAATTATTAGTTTTCCGATTATACATTACATGCCCTCTTTTGGTCATATATCATGATAATATTTTGTTAGGTGTGATGAATGTGTCATATGACAGGAATTGCTGACATATTCTAATATACCACAGATGAGTCCCAGTATGGCACTCCAGGAAAACATTATCCTATATTGTTTGTATGATGGAGGAATTTTAGAACTGAGCTTTTACTTATTTTATGAATATATATGCCTGTTTTGAAAAGTAGACACACAATAGATAAATAGTACAAAGAAGGGTATCTTGATGGTCTTATCTACCATTTCTTATTATGTAAGATAATACAGTTCTTCTCAAAATACTCACCAGATTTAAAACCACTGCAGGGAATTATTTTGCTCCAGCATTCCTGTAAACAAAGAAAATGTTGTTTAGACGTGAATGTTTTAAACTTTAATCTCTGGTTAAGCTAGCTAGCATAAGATTGTAAGCACAATTACTGTGCTTTAGCATATAAAGTGATTGCCAGCTGAAGTTTGCCAGAAAAAATTGCCTCATGATATTTTACATAGTAGTACTAGAAGGCTGTCCCCCACTTACTATGCTCATCAACCCCCCTCACTCTGGGGGTAGGTGTGTGGCCAGGGGGCAGGAGTGGGCTGGGGACAGGGGTCTTAGTGGAAGGGTAGAGTAATGGAACTGGGTGTGTGAGGTCTTGGGAGTGTGGGGTCTTGTCCAAGAGGGTGTTTGAAGGGGTTGGGAGTGCAGGATCTTGGCTGAGAGTGTATGTGAGAGGGCTGGGGATTCAAGGTCTCAGCTGAGGGAGGGGAGGCTGCACAGTTCCCGACCCCATCTCCCTTATGAGGAGAGAGGGTGGGAGATCACTTGGTTCCAGCCCACCGGAATACCAGGGAGGGAGGGTGAAGGTGGGGGCGCTGTGGGACACAGAATGACATGATGATGTGTCAGTCATCCCACAGGAAAAGTTTTTTTTATATATATATATATATATAGATTATATGTAGTTTATATATGTTGTGGAGGCATCATGTCTTATTGATGACCAGACTGAGAGCATCTCTTACCATAATGGCAATTCTTACATTTTCTTTTTGAAATGTCATATTGTAGACATAGGAAGCACTTACGAGAAAAGTGAGATGATTCCATGTAGACTTGGCTGCTTCTTCGAGGGGTGTCTCTGTGGGTGCTCCTCAGTGTTGGGTCATCCTGGTGCCTCAGACTGGAGTTTTCTTGAGCAGTGGTCAGCCAGACCGCGCATGCGCGGCACACGCCTCACGGCATTCACGCTCTTTTGATCTCTCACGCGGTGCAGCTTCCGCCAGTTCCTTTTTGACCCCCCCGTGGTTGCAGACAGAGCAAGCCTTCTCTCCTTAGACAAATCCTGTTAGGAATAGAATAGATAGTTTTTAGTCTTTGTATTTAGTTAAAATTATAGTTCTTATAGTTCTAGTTATTATAGTTCGTTTTTATTAATTTAAAAAAAAGTTCATTAGCTTTAGTCCATCGTACAATTAGCCATGCCGGGCTCTCCCAATTTTAAGAAGTATGCCACATGCTGTGACGCCATGCTAGCTTTGGACAGTCATGCCAAGTGTATCAAGTGCCTCGGCGAGGCTCATGTGTCTCAAATGTGTGCACTGTGCCAAGTTGATGGTTAGTGCACGTAAGGACAGGGAGATGAGATAAAAAATGTTTTTATTCAACAAGGTGCGTCAGCTGCCGGAGCATTCTCATACATTTTCCACTCTGCAGTCTCCTAGGGTGGAGAAAAGAAAGGCCATTTCACCACAGTCAGCTCCAGCTGGGTCTTTACCTTTAGTGTGAGTGAGTGTTGCTGATAAGCCGGGCACGTCAGGCTCAATGATAAGTTGCTTTTAGAGCCGAAATCGCGACAAAAATCTACAACGGTTCCATCAACGGTCATAATGGTCTGCCGGTCGGCATCGCTGGTGACAGCACTGGTTATAACGGTACTGACAACATCAGCACCTTCCGCATCGGAACGGTCAGCAAACATACCAACGACCTTGGCACTCGACCTCGGCACCAGACACACATATGCCAACCAGCGTGGCACCTACAATGGCATGGGCATCTTTGGCATCATATGTCTTGTCCAGCGCTCCGATGCCAAAGAAAGCACCCCACAAATCCACCTCAGTGAGATCAATGAGCCAGGAACTGCTAACGTTGTCACTAACAACAGATAACAGGGGTCGCATCCCACATGAACAAGCTAGGCACCATGTGCCTAGGTACCATTTATCACCATCCCCTTATACAGGATACCTATCTCACTCTCCTCCTCCTTCTCCTCCTTCAAGAGCATCACCACGCTCACCCGTTCCCCACACCTACCGACACATCATCAGATGTACTACAGGAGCGGTATGTCATCTTGGCATGTTTCACTGGTGCAAATTTACCACAGACAGAACAGTCCACCATACTACAGGTATTTTCTCGGCATGATTCAACTCATCATCGCTATCATCACTCTGAATACAGCTAACCTTGCTGTCAGTCACCCGACTTCCTGTGCTCCTAGTTTCCCCGCAGCCTTCACATACTCAGACAGTAGTAATGTCGCCACCTAACACTCCCTCTACAGCTCATCAGTCGAAACTGGAGGAAGGTCAACTCTCCAAGGTATAAGAACATCCACCAGATGTATCACCAACCCATCAGTTGTCATCATTCCCTGACAACGCGGTCATACCTGGTGACTAGTCCCCTCCTGACGACCTGAGGCCATTTCAGGAGCTTTTCAAAAGTGTGGCTGCATCTCAGGACATTACATTAACTGAGGCTATGTCTACGCTATAGAGTCTTTTTCAGAAAAATGGCCGTTTTTCTGAAAAAACTTCACTAACATCCACACTGCAATCGTGTTGCTTGGAAAAAAAAATTGAAAGAACAGAGGCGTTTTTCTGACATTGGTAAACCTCTTTCTATGAGGAAGAAGCCTTTTTCTGAAAGAGCTCTTTGGGAAAAAGACATCTGTGGATGGGGAAGAGGGAGTTCTTTTGAAAGAAGAGGAAAAAGCACAGGTGCCCTGGTGGCCACTCCATCCATAGTAATCACAGCTTAAATGCAAAATAGCGTCCACCCTGAATGGATGCTATCTTTCGAAAAAGCAGATCGCTTTTTTGATGCGCTTTGGCAGTGTGTATGCTCTCTTTTAGAAGAAGTTTTTTTGGAAGATTTCTTCCAGAAAAGCTTCTTTTGAACAAAGCCTTCAGTCTCGATGTAGCCTGAGGTACCTGAGAATCATCACAGGCTCCTCAAAAATCTCCTGCCCTCACAACAGGGAAAAGTTGCAATCCCCAGAGACAACGCCATCATGGAGGCTGCCGATGAGATATGGCAGACTCCAGCTTCGGCACCTTCAACTAACAAAAGGGATGACAAAATATATTTTGTCCCTCTAAAGGGAGCTGATTTCTTATTTTCCCACCCTCAACCAAGTTCTTTAGTCATTGACACTGCTCAACACTGAGCCAAATTGCCACAATACAAAAAATGACGGATAAAGATAATAAACGTATGGACCTGTTTGAGAGAGAACTATATTCTTTGGCCACTGTACTCCTGCATGTAGAAAACTATGCAGCGCTGTTCTCCAATCACAACTTTGATAACTACACAAAGTTGACTCCTCTCTCAGAATACCTGCCGGACTCCAGAAGACCCATATTAAAATTCATAGTTAAGGAGGACTGTACCGCCTCCAGAACAGCACTCCAAATAGCGCTTCATGTTACTGACACAGCAGCCAGAGATACTGCAACATCAGTAGTTATGAGGAGAGCCTTCTGGTGACAATCTTCAGGGGTCTGTCATGAGCAACAGTCGAAGGTGGAAGATCTTCCTTTTGGCAAGCAAAAATTATTTGCTGAAAAGACGGATGACGTGCTGCATTCCAGCAAAGACTCTAGAACAACATTGCGCACACTTAGGATGTATACTCCCCCATTCTGCCGTAAATGATACACTCCATAACAAAAGCAGTGGGAGTTCTCTTTCGATCAGTCAAAGAGCAAAGAACGCCCACAGAGGAGACACCCACAGGGTGTTCATAATACTGGCAACCAGGTGAACAAGCACAGATTTGACCTGTTGGTCGAAGGTCTGCAAAATCTCATCTCACCTGAAACATCAGATCGGATTGTTGGGTCCTTGAAATAATATCAGGATACACCATCCCTTTTACTTCACTTCCTCCCACCTCCCCATCCCTCTTCAGGGACCCCTCTCATGAAGACTTATTAAAACAGGAGATACACTGACTGCTCAGCCTAGGTACAGTGTAGATAGTACCAGAGGACTTCAGAGCAAGGGGTTCTACTCCCATTACTTTCTCACACCAAAAAACACAGGAGAAGGGCGGCCTATTTTGGATCTCCGCAAATTGAATTGGTATCTTCGAAAGTAACTATTCAAAATGGTTACCCTAGCTTCAATAATCCCTGTGTTAGAGAAGGGAGACTGGTTTGTAGTCCTCGACCTGCAGGATGCCTATTTTCACATAACTATTCACTCTGCCCGCAGACCGTTCCTATCTTTCGTGGTGGGCACAGATTCCTATCAATACCGAATACTACCATTCAGCCTTTCTTCAGCACCCAGAGTGTTTTCAAAGACGTTAGCCATTGTTGCAACCTAACTTCACAGACAAGCCGTGATTATTTTTCCATGCTTCGACGATTGGTTGGTAAAAGGCCTATCAGAAGTGGAGACACAGCGAATGGCGGCAACAACCAAGCAGACATTCAATCTCTTGGGTCTTATACTCAATGCACAAAAGTCAACACTACAACCTACACGAACTCTAGAATTCATAGGTGCCAAGCTAGATTCCGTATCTGCAAGAGTGTACTTCCCTATACAGAGATTCTAAGCAGTCCAAGAACTGGTTACTACTGTTACTGTCAGCTCTACAGTTCCCATATCACCTGTCTCCAACTTATGGGTCACATGGCTGCTATAGCCTATGTGGTCGACCACTCTTGTTTACATCTTCGATTTCTTCAACACTGGCTTGCGATGGTATATGCCCATTACAAGAGACAAGTGCACAGACTGGTCTCCTCTCCATCTCAAGTCTTAAAGTCTCTTGCATGGTGGACCAATCCCTGCAATCTTCTAGCAGGTGTTCCATTTCATTGAGACCAACCATCTGTATGTATAACTACAGATACGTCCCTCATCGAATGGGGAGCTCACATGAGTGCTAGGTCAATACAAGGACGATGGACCACAGAAGAGACTACTTTACATATCTATTTATTAGAATTCAGAGCTGTGTTCAATGCATGCAAGCATTTTGTTCCACACATTCAAGGCAAAAACATCAGAATATTGATCGACAGCATATCAACAATATACTACGTAAATCATCAGGGAGGTGCCCATTCTCATGCTTTATGCACAGAGGCAGTCCGCTTATGGAACTGGTGCATACGAAACAAAATCACACTTGTAGCTTCATACTTACCAGGAGTAAACAATGTAACAGCAGACACTTTGCCCTGGACCACGAATGGGAGCTGCACCTTTGGGTCCTCCAATCCATCTTCCAACGATGGGGTCCACCAGAAATCAACCTATTCGCTTCTTACATAAACAAGAAATGTCACCATTACTGCTCCCGAGCAGGCATCGTACCAGGGTCTGTAGGAGATGCTTTTCTTCTCAGTTAGAAGGGCCCCCTCTTATATGCGTTTTCCCCCATCCCACTCATTTCCAAGGTATTGGAGAAGATCACCAGAGACAGAGCGATGATTATTCTCATAGCACCATTTTGGGCATGACAGATATGGTTCCCTTGTCTGTAACTGATGTCTCCTCAGCCTCCTTACCATCTTCCATTTTGCCCCGATCTTCTAATTCAGAACAGAGGAACCTTACTTTACCCGCAGACACATCTTCTCCACCCAACAGCATGGTTCATTGTTGATTCCACCAGAAAGATGGTTCATTGTTGATTCCACCAGAAAGATCAAGTAAAACAGGTACTTTTGCACAGCAGAAAACAATCTACCCGAACCACTTACCTTCAAAAGTGGTGTAGGTTCCTTTCTTGGTGCTCTAACAAGCATTTAGACCCCAGCACAGCACCATTACATACAGTTTTGGACTACGTACTGTCCCTCAAGGATGCTGGATTTAACCCTCTCCTCTTTAAAGGTGTCTATCAGCTATCACTGCCTTTCATCGACCAGTTGAGAGGTGGTCAGTTTTCACTCACCCCATCGCAGAGATTTATAAAAGGTCTTTCCAACTTATATCTGCGACACTGACTACCACTGCCGTCATGAAACTTATAAATGGTTCTGGACACTCTTACCCATGCACCTTTCGAACCTCTAGCTTATTTGTCCACTGGCTATGATGACACTAAAGGTACTTTTTCTGCTGGCAATCACTTCTGCCCGCAGAGTCAGTGAGTTAGCAGCCTTGATGGAGGTTCCACCGTACACTGTTTTTAAGAGAGACAATGTAGTACTACATCCACATCCTGACTTTCACAAAAACAAACCTATCGTACTCCATTCTACCCTAAGCCGCATTCAACGACGAAGGATGCAATATCTAATTTATTAGATGTATGCAGAGCTCTTGCATTCTAAATAGATAGGACCCAATCTTTCCACAAGTCAGATCGTTTGCTCATTTCTACAGAGGACCACGATAAAGGATATCCGCTATCATAATGTATCTCCAAACTCATAGTCCCCTGCATTACACAATGTTATATTTTAAGGAATAAACCGCTACCTCAAACACCTAGAGCATATTCGACAAGAGTGGAGGCGAATTCTACAGCTTTTCTCCACGGGGTTCCCCTCAAGGACATCTGCAGAGTGGTTACATGGTCCACCAATGACACTTTCATGAAGCACTATGCAATCTTGCAGGCTCAAGCAAAAGACACTATCGTGGTCTCCACGGTCCTATCGACCGCTGTCAAATCATAAATCCAAGGCCCACCTACTGCTTATACTGAGTACTGCTACACAATCACCTATAGTGGAGCACCCCCGTGAACACCACTCGAAGAAGAGGAAGTTACTCACCTTGGCTCAGGAACGACAGTTCTTCAAGATGTGTCCCCCGATGGGTGCTCCACTACCTGGCCCTCCCCATCTTGGATTCTTTCCTTAATATATTCCGGATACCGGGGCAGGCTTGAGGAACTGATAGGAGCCAGTCCACAAGAGAGATCAAATGTGCGCTAACGACTCAAGGCATGTCCCACACATGTACAGTCTGGCTGACCACTGCTCAAGAAAACTCCAATCTGCGGTTCAGGGATGACCCGACACCTACAATGGAGCACCCACGGGGACACACATCTCTTCTGCCTGCTTGGATTCCAGGGTTCAAAGGGTCAGTCCTATCTGAGGAATTGAGGAGAATTTTTAGAAGCTTGTAAACCTTCCACACACTGAATGTGTACTCAAGTGGCAGTATTTTCTCCATTAAGGGAAAATTAAAATATCTTTTTCTGCCAAGGCCCAGTTACTGTGTGAATTACTTTCTTTCCCAGGTCTTTGTATTCCTGTCTTTATTTTTTCCTCTATTTTTGGCAGTGATATCCCAGATCATGATCAAGAAACAGCAGACAGCCTCTATGTTCTGAGGTATAGGGTTCTGAAGCATAAAGAGCTTGTCTTCTGCCCAGCCTGTCGTCTGCGTAGCCAGCTTTCACCTAATTATTTGATGGTGATAGACAAACTTTGGTTTCAAGCAGGAGGTTTCGCAGCCTTAAATGTATTGTATCTCCATCTAGGCCAGGGGTGTCCAAACTTTTTTCAAAGAGGGCCAGATTTGAAGAAGTGAACATGCGTGAGGGCCGGGTCGGAGGCGGGCGGAGAGCGCAGGGCACGCCGGCCTCCCGGCGGCTTGGGGGCAGGGCGAACCCGCAGCCGAGCGGGGGAGCGGGGCTGCGGCCGTGCCCTACAGGGCAGGCTCTAGGACCGCGGAGGCCATGGGCGGCGGCGGCGCGGCCGGAAGCGGCGCGCTGGGCGCGCCAGTTCAAAAGAGCGCCGGGGAGCCAGGAGAGGGGGAGGAAGCGGGGGCCGTATTAAATCAGAACACGGGCCGCAATTGGCCTGCGGGCCGGACTTTGGACATGCCTGATCTAGGCTGATAGGATCCAGGTCTCTGGGCTATCTGTGTTTTATTTTGGAAACAACGTGACACGTTTGCTGTCCTTATACTTGTTTTCATGCAGGCAGGCGCCACTAAAGCAAAAGCCTCATGAATTATGTTCTCTGTTGAGAACATAATTTTATTAAAAATCCTTTCTAGGAATAGCAGGGTAGTGTGTAAAAAGAAACTAAGTTTTTAAATTGTACTTGATTGATATATTGTATTAGTTGTGCAGAGATGGTAAGTTGTAAATAGATGTAGTATAGTGAAACATAAATAGGCATTGAGGCTTCATAGGGTGGGTAACTATTGTGTTTATATGTGCAAGATATTACTGTATAAAGGAGAAACATACGAACACGTACAATTTAAAGGCTGGGGGGGAGTTACATTAAAAAGAAAATACATGGGTAAGTAAGTGGAACTGACAATTATGATATGCTACTTAGGATATTCTGTACAACTCCACTAAATAATAAATAAGGAGGGAGGGATTTTTAATAGTGATATGGACAAGTCTAGATAAATTTGTATAGCCAATGCTGAAATTAACTTTCATGTGAGGTTATTAGAATAGATGTGAGTGATACATACACCAACTATTATGAGAAGGAGTTATATAGGTTAGTAATGGTTATTTTTAATAGGGAGACAAAACTAAGGCTATTACATTGAATATTATAGCAATGTAACTATGATATAAATTATTAATTGTGTGTGTATTTCTGTAGCACCTGTATTTGGAATCCAAAAAGCAGAAGCTGGTAAAGTAAGTTTAAGGATAGCAGTCTTTTACAAAATTATTGGATTTCAGACTTCATAGTATAATTGTTTTTTTAAATACTGTAAGAATTGATCCTGCATTTTTCTTGTGCAAAATTCAGTTTTATTCAGCATATCACTGCTAGCTTCAGTAGGAGCATGACCAGCCTAAGTTTGTGTATCACTCGACATTAAATGTATGGAAGATAATGCAGTAGATTAATATGATAACATGTCATCTGTTGAAATTTCGGCTTAAATGCAGTTCAGGTCACAACTCAAAACGGTTCAATAGAACATTTTCCCTAGTTGGCATTAATTTGTTTCTTACAACTCATAGTGACTAAGAAAATTTTCTAACTCAAGGCGAGAATAAAGGGTCAACACTAAGAGTCAGAATTGCATGCAGACATGTACCTGCACTGTGTGTGGCTGTTGCCCACTGGTCCTCAAACTGTGGGGCATACCCCATCACTTCCCCGGGGGTCACAGAGGAACATTTGGGAGGATGTGGCAGGGCCCATGCACGCCTCAGAGGGGGCAAGGAAAGGAGCACCCATAAGCCCCCAAATCCTTTCCAATCCCACCCCAGCCACAGCTCCCACCCTGGCTCCCAGCTGCTGCCCCCAGCTCCCAACTACGTCTCTTAGGGGATGCAACCAAAAAACGTTGGGGACCACTGCTATAGTCAGTAGCAACAGTCCTTAATTTCCTAAGCAGAAAGTTTATAGTTTACGAAAGACAAACTGAAAAAATTATATTACCCTGAAATTAGAACATAATTGATTCTTTTAACAAGTTTTTATTGGTGAATTGAACAGTCCTCACAAAGTACTTTTTTTTAAGGTAAAACAAATAGTTAAAACTAAAATGCTTCATATTTCCTGTCTGTAAGAGAGTTTGGAATAGCTGTTTAAAGCTATGGTATTGCATATGCCAAAGAGTTTAGTTTAAATATTGACCTAGTTTATTTTTGTCCTCACTAGAATAATTATTTTTTGATCGAAAGGAAGCCTACAACTGTGTTTTATGAACCACTTATTGTCTTACAATGAGCAGTCCTGTGGCACCTTAAAGACTAACAAATATAATATATCATATCATGAGCTTTTGTGGGTAATATCCTGGTTGAAAGTGTCAGCATTTAATATCATGCTGAACTATATGTTGAGTGATTTTTCAGCTAATGTTAAAAAAAAACAAAACAAACCTGAAAAATGCTAGTTTGAAACAATCTTGCATCATTTTTACTATAGTGCTAAATTAGGTACAGCAAATGTTAATTTTTGTTCAAGCTGTTTGGTTTGAATTAAGATCCTTTCACTAACATGTTTTATTTAAGATCTAACACTCTTTAATTTTTAGTAAAAGAAATTAGATCTGTTTTGCTAAATTATGCTTTTGTTTGGCAGTCTTTAGTTTTATGTTGCCAGTTCATCTTCAGTATGCCCCGTTAGCTTTTATACAGTTAGTGGTCATGTACACTATTGTATATACAATGTAACATGACAGAAAATAAAAGGAAGACTGTTTTAGCTTGAGAGGTTTTTGTTTACCTTTCAAAAATATTTGGACCAGGACAAATTTAGACCACGTTGTAAATGGGCACAAATCAGCCTTGGTATAATGAATTTAATTAACCAATAAAATCTATATTCTGTCTAATAAAATTACATTTTAAAGTCCTTAATTAGAGTCATAGCATATTAGGACTGGAGGGGATCTTGAGAGAAACCTGCCTTCATGGCAGGACCAAATATTGTCCTCGTGTATCATGTTTAGTTGCCTTGACAATAAGTAATATTTTGTAGCTAGAACTAACATTGGAAAAAAGTTCTGATTGCAATTATTGAAACTGTAATTGGTGTGGAAATACAACTCACAATATTTCCTAAGGAACTTGAACAAATCAAGCACTTGGAGGCAAAGTTAGACCTGATATAAGTGGATACAATTTTCTCTGTAACATTTCATTGCCACAATATTGCATATTTGCAGCTGAAATGAACATTGTTTTTCCATATTAGTCCTTTTCCATATTAGTCCTATCTTGAAAATGGCACTTTGACCTCCACGCCAATAAGTAATATCAAAAATAATTTATACATTTTTAAAATGGATGTTTCTCAGTGCAAATGCACAATACAGCAGCTTAAAAATCATGGACAAGCTGTGATAGAATTGCCAAACCTTTTTGTCAACAGAATTTACAGTCTCACTTTAAAGGTAAATCACATGCCATAAGATTATTTTGTAATTCTTTCTAATTCTATTTGCTGGAGTATAGATTTCCCTGGCTAATTAATGTACCCTCTATCAAGATTCTGTCTCTAGTCAGTCTCCTTTTATTGCCCTATTTAAATTATGGAGGCAGCTTGCTCAAAATAATTTCAGTGTTAAAGGAAGAGGGGCTGTAAACTTACTGCTTAATCAGTTTTTGGCTTTGGGCATCTCAGTTAGGTTTGTGGAATGATACATCAGTAGTTATTGTGCAAAATTGTTCCGTACCTAAATTCAGATTCTTCTTTTTTCCTCCCTTCAATTGATTGTGACAGGAAGCTGGAGCCTAAAGCAATGGGAGAATGTCCTGCAGTAGTTGAAAGAGAAACACCTAACATTGTTGTGAGTTACAGGCAGTGCCCGACTTACGCGGATCCGACTTATGTCGGATCCGCACTTACGAACGGGGCTTTTCTCGCCCCAGAGCTCGCGGGCGGCGGGACCGCCCAGAGCGCAGCGGTCCTGCCACGGCGTCCTCCGGGGCGAGAAAAGCTGCTCCGGGTCTCCCTGGTGTGCTGGTGGGGACTCCCCAGCACAGCAGGGATACCTGAGCAAAGCCGCACAGGTGGCGGACCACGCTGCCCGTGCGGCTTTGCTCCTTTGCCCCGGAGCAAAGCCGCACAGGCGGCGGGGTCCCCCGCCTCTGCGGCTTTGCTCCTGTCTCCCTGCTGTGCTGGGGGGGCATCCCCCCCAGCACAGCAGGGAGACCCGAGCAAAGCCGCACAGGCGGCGGAACCCCGCTGCCCATGCGGCTTTGCTCCTTTGCCCCAGAGCAAAGCCGCAGAGGCGGTGGGGTCCCTCTGCGGCTTTGCTCTTGTCTCCCTGCTGTGCTGGGGGGGACAGCAGGGAGACAAGAGCAAAGCCGCACAGGCGGTGGGGTCCTTCTGCGGCTTTGCTCTTGTCTCCCTGCTGTGCTGGGGGGGAGTCCCCCCCAGCACAGCGGGGAGACCTGAGCAAAGCCGCAGAGGCGGGGGGACCTCTGCGCCTCTGCGGCTTTGCTCAGGTCTCCCTGGTCTGCTGGGGGGAGGGGGCGCAGCTAGTGCGCCGCCCCCCTTCCCCCCAGCAGACCAGGCTTTTGTTACGGGACGCCTGGGGTAGAGCAGCTGGGGTGCTGCTGGGTTGGTCCTGCGGGGACCTACCCGGCAGCGCCCCAGCTGTTCTGTCCCAGGAGTCCAGATTCAACCGCTGTTGAAACTGATCAGCGGCTGATTCCAGGAAGCAGGGGGCAGAGCAACTCTGCCTAGGGCTTCCTGTAGTCAGCTGCTGATCAGTTTCAGCAGCGGCTGAATCTGGAGCCAGTTCCGACTTACATACAAATTCAACTTAACAACAAACCTATAGTCCCTATCTTGTATGTAACCCGGGGATTGTATGTATTAGTAAAAGGGCTGAAGATTGTTCAGGCAAGGAAAGAGAGCAGCAAATGACACAGGAGGACTTGCGAAGTGCAGCTGGTGGGACGTATCCCCATTTTCCTTTTTCACTGACATTGGTTGATTGTACTCTTAAGTATTTCATCCCTTCAGTGAGCTAAGCACGTTTTTTTCTTGTTAAACTGCCATATTCTGTGACAAGTGACACAGGAACAGGGTTTGCTCCTCTTGATCTGATTATACTAATTATTTTATCAACTACTTCATCAGTCTGATTTTTCAAATGTTTGCTGTAGTTTGCCTTAGTACACCTAAACACCCTCTGTTATTGAGTATGCAAGAACAAGTGATAAATTTGAAAGTATTTTGAAAGTCTTTTTCTAATCTGGATAATAAGGTGATGTTCAGAAAGTAAATTTTTAGAACAGCATCTAGTATAATAATCATAGTACAGACACCACTAAGGAGGAAGTGAGAAGCAGAAGCTTTTGCAGCTCCTCATCTAGTCCAGTGGATACTGTCTAGGAGACTGGAGCTCATTTGCAAAAACTACTCATCAGATGTGTGGCACTTGATTTCTATGATTGCATTCTTATCTGTAAAAATGGGATGATGGTATATACCAATCTTGCAAAGAGTTTTACTGACAAAAATTATATCTATATAATACTGTGTGTTTAGGTTTGAAAAGGTTCCCTCTTGTACTGAAGAGTTTGCTAGCTTCTGAGTTGTGATAACTTAGTAATGTACTTTTATCATTGTGATAGACTGTACCAAGTCAGTACAATACAAACTAGATAAGCTGGCACCCAGTAGGTTTGCTAAATCATATTTTTGGGAAAGGAGCATGGGGGAGTTATTTAGGATATTGTTTTCAGATACACTTATTAGACTGCTCCAATTAAAATATTCTGTTCCTAAATGTTTGAAACTTAGTGTTCCAATTGTTCTGCATGCCTTACAGAAGTCTCTTTGCTTTCCTCTTAGGGATGTTAGCCAAATGAAAGAACCCCAGTTTTTACTTACTTTGCAAATATGAAGTTGCAAATTTTCTGCAATCTGTATTTTTTCCAGTGGAATTCTTAAACAGGAAATTCAGATACAAAGAGATTTATATTTAAAATTATAAATATTTTTTTTTCTGACAGGCGTAGAATTACTGTAGCATACATTTTTGGGCATTTTTTTTATTTGAAGGTTCAGCTTTCCTTAAAATTACTTGTAAGAATTACTTGTATAAATTTCCAAGTTCATTTTTTATTATTTTTCAGTAAGGTAGCAACTCCTTGCAAGCACATAGAATAGAATGAAGTGTCAATCTGCAAATGCTTACTTTCAACAGCACGTTAAAGAATTGTATTATGAAGTTAAACCTCTTAACTTTGATGTGGAGCAATGGAATAAGTTATTAATTAAATGGGGACAAGAGAGTGCCATTTTTGTTGCATTACATAAAATTTTTGCTTATGTAATTCAAACTCCTAAAGAAAAAGGAGAGTCAGCATGAAACTTTGCATGTAACGTTTAATCTGTTTGTAAAGAACACTATCACTTACACAGTAAAACATAAAACTTGATGTTTACAGTGGAAATGTAATATTAAACTTAACCTGACAGTGTTTCTAAGTTTTAACATCGACCAACCTTCAAAATTTGGACATGTTGAAGATCCTGCTAGGTGGCTGGAAGTCTTTAAAGTAGTGGCTCTCCTACCTTTCTTAGGCTACATCTACACTACTGCAGATAGTTGACCTAAGGTACGCAATTCCAGCTATATGACTAGTATAGCTAGAATCACCGTACGTTAGGCCAAGTTACTGGGTGGTCAGCGGGAGAAACTCTTCTGTCAACTTCTGTTGTTCTCGTCCGTAGAGTAACAGGGTTGACCATAGAGCCATCTGCGGTCATTTTGGCATGTCTTCAGTAGACGTGCTAAATCAGTTGCTGATGGATTGCTCTCAGAGCATTGATCCTGTAATAACACAGATGTAGCCTTAGTGAGAGATCTCATATAGCATAGAGGATCTGCATCTGGTCCCCTGGATTGCCCATGTCTTGCCCTGAGACAGCTGCTGCCTGTCTTTGCCTGTTGTTTCACTCTAATGAGCTTTTTGGTGTGTTTCTCCCTGACTCATTTTCCTTCAGATGTATTTTTAAGTAGTTTTTCATTCTCTCCCCCCCACACACACACACACATTTTCTCTCCAGTTCTCTCCATCCCTTCTGTCCATTTTTTTCAGCTTTCTTTTGTCTTTCTTTTTTCTCTCCTTAGTCACTGTTATCTCCTCCTTTCTTTTATTTCCATAAGAACTCCCATTTTGGTGCTGTCCTCTTCATTGTTTCCCATTCTCCCCTGCTCAGTCTTCCCATGCTTGGAAATGCTTTCCTACAGTGTGTTCTCTCTCACCCTTCATCTTCTATGTTTCTGCTACTACCCAGTACTGCCCCCTACCACAGAGTGCTATTGTGATAGTCGCCAAGAGCTGAGACAGTTGCCCCTTTTCCTCCCCTTGTCGATGGATCTGAGTGTATGTACTATATCTGTAGAAATTATACAGATTAGTGTGTACAGCGGGACTCGTTCAACCTGGCATGTGAAGTGCTTGTCCTACATAATGCAGACACCAGGCCTACAGGAAAGGGGGAAAGAGTGATATGGAGATGCATTATTTTCTTGTTTCCTTTTTCTGCTTACAACGCTCATTCTCTGTTCCCCCTTGTCTTGGAATTCTGATTGGTACTTTGCTCCCCATGATGCCTTTGGTATAAGCAACACTGGCAATGATGGAGGATACTGCTCTGAAGGGAATCAATGGGTGTCAAAATTGTAGGTAATAGGCCCAGTTTGAAGACTTTTCTTTGCCTTTTGGACACAGTGCTGGTCACTTGGGAGTAATGTTTCAATAAAATGTTCAGTAAGATTAAGTCAGTTTTCATCTCCATCAGCATTGATTGTGTCCTTGTGAAGATTTACTTTGAAATAGTTGCAGTAAATATGTTTCTCTGTAAACCACAAAAGTCACAACTTATGTGGATATTTGTGTTCCACTTAACAGATACTGAATCTTGGTAATAAAATAGTTAATATTTGCCTTTCTTTGCTATAATAACTGTCTTGGGAGATGTATTATGAGATTACTACAGGAACCTCATGGAACTGTGAATTTTTATTAATCTTTTCAGACCTACAGTGAATTTTGGCTGAACACTGACTGGATAATGCACTCGAAATACTCTGGACTACTGACTGTCATAATTATTCACATTACACAGATTGTGTGATAGAAATTAACGTGAGAGAATTATGGAGGCAAAAACACTACAGACAATCATTTGTCAGTAATCGTGTACCGCATGGATAAAAAATAAGTTTGTGCCAACTAGTTGAAAGTAACAACATTTTCTCAGCATTTCTTTAAAGGGAATAAAGGTGTTTCTCTCTCTCTCTCTCTCTCTCTCTCTCTCTCTCTCTCTCTCTCTCTCTCGCCCCCGCCCCCGCCCCCATCAAAGGTGAAATTTTAGGAGTTCTTTGTCAGCAAATCCATTTTATATATGGCAGTATGTCCTTCACACTTTGACCCTCAACTTGTATCCAACTTTATTATTTGATACTGCATTTCCAATAGATGAATCACTCCTATTGGTAATACCTGTGCTTGTACCATGCTATTTTGTTCCTTGTTCCCAGCTGCAGTGAGAATCTGTAAGGAACAGTGTGAGTTTCATAATATTGGTACCACTGAAAGGAAATAACTGTTGTTCAGGTATGTGGTTCTGACCGAATGGCATCATACTATTGCAGGGGATTGAAAGAAAGAGAAAATGAGGGTAGACCACAGAGAAAATTGAGTAGGGATGTCATAGATTAAAGGGGGAGGGAACGGAAAAAATTAACAATCTCATGTATTTCTCACTGGGTTTGATTCTCATTTATAATAAGGTCCCTTATTCATTGCTGTGTGAATTAAAATGGCCCTATATTGAGTATAATTTACAATGCTAGCATGATCTCAATGGAATTAGGGTCATCAAGATTTGTTAGTAACAGTTTTAGCTTGGGCTTCAAGGAGCTATCAGTGCTGTCCACTAGCTTGTTGAATTTATGCTGAAGTTTTTTATTACAAATATACTGTAATTCCTCTGATAATTTAGAAAAATATTTGTAGCAAATGTGATCCATTTTCAGATCTTTTCAAAAACATGTTAGCTTATACACTTCCATTTTTCTCACTGCGTATAGTTACTTTATATTCTGTACAGGCAGAAGAAAGTGTCAGGTGTATATATGGACAACTCCTAAAAATACTGAAATTATCATGCCTATTGCTATTTTTTAAGACTGTCCAACCTGAAGAGCCTGTTTAGGCCCTGTAATTGAGTTATTTTCCCTATTTTTTGGTACGAAACTTTTTCATGCTTTCCCACAATCAAAGAGTACAAAATGTAATTTTCACGTTAATGTCATGTTTGTGATTTAATTTTGTTGTATAACAGCTGAAAAACTTAGGATTTTATTAGACTGCTGTTTTTAAAGATTGTACATGATATACAGTATGAATAAAACTGCTGTAGTGTATGATAGGAACATTGTATCCTTGTGAAGAATGTTTAATGTTTGTGATATATACATACACTGTATGTAGAAACATGAATATTTTCAGGTTAAAGTGAATGTTTTTCTGCATAAGAGTACAATTATTTTTATATTACTGTTCCTTACGGAAGTTACCTAAATATAAAACAAAATTAAAGTAACAGTCTGACTTCACTAGCACCAGTGTAGTTTTCTGTTGTAATAATCAAAACAAGTCTTTAAACATGCCCTAAACACTCAGTTAAGTTCAAACATTTGTGCCTCATGCATATCGTATGAATTAACTGACCCAAAATCCTAAGTGGAAACATTCATGTAAGTTTACACTCCAATTCTGGGACAGAGGTAGAGTAAAAGGCGTGAGAAGAAGAACTTGGAGATTCATAGTGTTTCCAAATGTCATGGCCCCTCCTCTAACATATATGAATTTGGGACTGTTGCCATAGTTATGCTTATGGGTTATGGTTGAATCCTGTATGTTAACAACATATGGAATCTTTTTAGTGGACAGATTTTTTTTTCTTTTTTTGGGATTGTCACCGTGTCTCAGAATTTTTGGGTCTTGAGTTACATTTTTCCCTGTACCACTTATGGGACATCACAAATGGTGATGGAACAGGTATGCTTGCCATTCTGAGGAAGTTTGTGAAGCAGAGCTACCTTGATTCTCCTGGTGTAATATGTAATCCATTGCACACCTGCCTTCTTCCTGCCTTAAGATAAAATGAAAGTAGTCATGAAAATAGAATTGTTTTACCCTAGGGTCAGAGAGAGTCAAGCCATGATTCTCAGTCACCTTTAACTTTGCTTTTCACCATTTCCCAGTTTGTGTGCTTCAGGAGTCCCACATATATGGCTATGTTCATCTTTGTTTTTATGGAACAAAAAACAGGACTAACAAGATGGTTTATTAGGTGATGAGCTTTCGTGGGCCAGACCCACTTCCTCAGATCAAATAGTGGAAGAAAATTGTCACAACCATATATACCAAAGGATACAATTTTAAAAAATGAACACATATGAAAAGGACAAATCAAATTTCAGAACAGTGGGGGGAGGGGGAAGGTAAATGTTTGTGAGCTAATGATATTAGAGGTGATAATTGGGGAAGCTATCTTTGTAAAGGGGAAGGTAATTAATGTCTTTGTTTAAACTTAGGTGTAAAGTGTCAAATTTAAGCATGAATGACAGTTCAGAGGATTCTCTTTCAAGTGTGGTCTTAAAAGGTCTTTGAAGCAGGATGCAGGTAATCAAGTCGTTGAGACAATGTCCTTTCTGGTTGAAATGGCAAGAAACTGTTTTTTTTTCTTTGTGATCCTGTCTAATATCTGTTTTGTGGGCATTGATTCTTTGGCGAAGTGTCTAAGACATTTGTCCAATGTACATAGCACATGATTCTTACCAACAACCACAAGACATACCACACTAATATCAACCCTGGTACCTTCCCTTGCAACAAACCCCATTGCCAGCTTTGTCCACATATTCACTCTGCTGATACCATTATTGGACCTAACCAAGTGAGTTATAAGATCAAGAACACACATTCCTGCTCATCCAGAAATATAATTTATGCTATCATGTGCCGAAAGTGTCCGTCCTCTATGTACATTGGACAAACGTCTCAGACACTTCGCCAAAGAATCAATGCCCACAAAACAGATATTAGACAGGATCACAAAGAAAAAAGTTTCTTGCCATTTCAACCAGAAAGGACATTGTCTCAATGACTTGATTACCTGCATCCTGCTTCAAAGACCTTTTAAGACTACACTTTAATGAGAATCCTCTGAACTGTCATTCATGCTTAAATTCGACACTTTATGCCTAAATTTAAACAAATACATTAACTGCTCTCCAGCCAAAATGCTTCTGAAATAAATGTAGTCAAACTTTACTAATTCTGGGTCACTGAGAACAAAAATGATGCTTAAAATTGTTGATTGGCTCTAGTTTTCAAGATATGCTATTGGGTCAGTATATACAACCCTTGACTTGCGAGTGGCGGAGGATAAGTGAGTTATAAAGGGAAGGGATCTCAATTTAAACCAGAAATGACTAAAATACATCTTTGACTAGATCTATGAATAAATCTATGACTGGGTTTGGACAGTACTTGCTTTTTAGGCAAAACAATGAATGATGCAATCTGAAGCTGGTATTGCGTCATACATTATATGAATTACATCATGTTATTGCTAGAAGTCATGGATGATGCAGTCATAACGAAGCTTACGTCGCTCTGCTGAACAAATTGCCCTATATCAGCTCTAGAAATCATGCAGCATCGTGCTCTCTTATTTGTCAATGTTTGATTTTGCAAAGGGACACATTTCTGTTTAGTCAAAGTGAGCAGAGATGCCTCGTACTTGTGTGAACAGTGCAGATAACTTCTGCTATGTTTGTAGTGAAGTGACTTTTGCATCACAAGTGCAGTATAACCACTATGGTTAAGAAAGCCTATCACCTTTATTTTGGCTGCAAAATTGGAGATCAGAACAAAAGGTGGGCCCCACACATATGCTGCAACACTTGTGCAACAAATGTTCGCCAGTGGTTGAACAGGAAAAGGAAATCTATGCCTTTTGCAGTGCCAATGATTTGGAGAGAGCTAACAGATCATACCAGCAATTGTTACTTCTGCATGGTGCCTCCAGTTGTGAAAGGTGTGTCCAAGAAGAAAAAAGTGGACTGTGCATTATCCAAACATTCCATTAGCTATATTCCCAGTACCCCACAGAGAAGGACTGCCGGTTCCTGATGCACCAGTATCATTCTCACTTGAGTCGGAAGAGGAAGAGGATGAAACTTCTGGTCCTGAACCATCAATGTCACAGGACCCACATTTTCTCCCATCCTCCTCCTCTGAACCGCACCTCATAACACAAGGTGAACTGAATGACCTTGTCAGGGATTTGGAACTACCCAAGAGTAAGGCAGAGCTGTTGGGCTCCAGACTATAGCAGTGGAATCTCCTGGCAGGTGATGTTAGGGTTTCCATGTTCCGTGACCGTCAAAAGGATCTTGTCCCGTTCTTCATGGAAGGTGATCTTGTAGCCTGCAACAACATCGATGGTGTGATGGCAGCCCTCAACATCGTTCACGATCCAGATGAGTGGAGACTGTTCATTGATTCATCGAAGACGAGTCTTACAGCTGTTTACTTGCATAATGGCAATGTTTTGCCATCAATTCCAGTTGGTCATGCAGTCCATATGAAGGAAACCTATGACAACATTAAACAACTTTTGAGGTGCATAAACTATGACCAACATCAGTGGCAGCTTTGTGGCGATTTGAAGGTTGTTGCTCTCTTGCATCGTCTGCAGACTGGATACACAAAGTACTGCTGTTTTCTCTGCGAATGGGATAGTTGTGCAAGAGATTCCCACTACATCAAGATAGATTGGCCACTCCAACAGTCATTGGAGCCTGGGAGGAAAAGAGTTCAGCATCCACCACTTGTTGAATAAATTAAGATTTTGTTACCACCCTTACACATCAAGCTGGGTCTGAAGAAGAACTTTGTCAAGGCCATGGACAAAACACAAGCAGCTTTCAAGTACCTCCGTGGAAAATTTCCAAGGTTAAGTGAAGCTAAGATAAAGGAAGGTGTATTTGTTGGTCCTCAGATTCATGAACGTCTTCGAGATGATGCATTTGACCATGCACTGCGTGGCAAGGAAAAGACGGCATGGAAAGCCTTTCAATTAGTGGCAATACATTTTCTCGGAAACAACAAGGCAGACAACTACAGGTTGTTGGTGGAAAACCTCCTCAAGGCATACAAAAGCCTTGGTTGCAACATGTCACTAAAGATACATTTTTTGCACTCTCATCTAGATTTTTTTCCACCGAACTGCGAAGCAGTAAGCGACAAGCACGGCGAGTGATTTCACCAGGACATTGCAACAATGGAGAAACGCTATCAGGGCAAATGGAATCCATCAATGCTTGCAGACTATTGCTGGACAGTGACAAGAGATGCTCCATTTAATGAATACAAGAGACAAGCCAAGAAGCGCCGAGTAGACACTGAATAGGACTAAACTATGTACATAATAGTTTTTTGCCTCTTGTTTCATAATACATTTTATTTATATAACCCTGTTGCTGATTTTTAAAGTGTTACATAAACAGGACAGGTGAAATAGTATCATGTAAAGCAACCATAAACACATGAAAAGACCTAGGTTTACAATTTATAATTAAAACTCTACTATCTACACAATGTACATAGACGTAAAATGTAAAAACTTAAATATCTTGGAAACGGTAGCCAATCAGTTGTTTTAATTGTCATATTTGAATTCAGCACATCAAAATACATAATAAATAGCACATTTTATCTCTGAAGCAGACAACTTCTAAAAAATTGTAGACCAGTGTTATCTTACCCATTACAACAAAGATAGCTTCCCCAATTATCACCTCTAATATCATTAGCTCACAGACATTTACCTCCCCTCCCCCCCCATTCCCCTTCTGTTCTGAAATTTGATTTGTCCTTTTCATATGTGTGTGTTTTTTTTTTTTTTAAATTACATCCTTTGGTATATATGGTTGTGACAATTTTCTTCCACTATTTGATCTGAGGAAGTGGGTCTGGCCCAAGAAAGCTCATCACCTAATAAACCATCTTGTTAGTCTTTAAAGTGCTACATAGTCCTATTTTTTGTTTCAGCTACACCAGACTAACACGGCTACATTTCTATCACTATTCTACATGCAAGGCACTTTGTTTTTATGGGTTTGATTTTTAGCACAAATGAGTGTGACCACATGCCAACATGCACTTCTTTCATGCTGAAGGTGCTCATTTTTTTGCCATTCCATGTTTGCACCCCTTATCTCTGCAACTGGGCCATTGGTGCCTTAATACTATCTTCTTTGCCTTAAATGGTAAAATAGTTTAAGGTCTATTTAGCAGTGGGAATTCCAATATTTTGAGAAAAAAATTAAAAAGTTTAATGTATTTAGCAGCCAGTTAAAGTAGGGGAAACTCATTATACTGCCTTGGAGTTCTTCACTGAGCGAAACAGTGAAGCTCACACTAGCATAAAACTCTGGCATCCCTTGCTAAGTGAAGGAATATGAAGAATTTAAAGAATGAATTTATTCTGGGCAGAATACACTGCCCTCATCTGCTATAAAGTTGCAGCTCTTTTGAACTGGTAATGAACAGTGAGAAGAAAAAGCAATAATTTTATCTAGAAACCCCCATGAAAAATGCTGTTTGCTCCCCCATTTTCAAATATTCTGGAAAATTGGGGGGTTTGAAGGCTATTTAAATATATATATTTTTAACTTCTGTTTTGTAAAAGAGCATCAAATTTCTACTTAGGTCACTGAAATGGTCTGAAGCAACAAATGTAGTTCTTTTTCCTGAAACTTTAGATCATGCTACTTTAATTTAGAGCAAAGGGAGGAAGTTAATGTGCAAGTACCCATTACATGGCATTGACCACAGAAGTCCTTGAGCAGCAGAGATAGCTGGAGAGCACCTTGCACCTATCATACAGGAGCACAGACAGCATTATTTGAGCTCAAGTATGGAGGCAAAGGATGT